>NC_139020.1:35451815-35835238 GCF_964662115.1 Mustela nivalis
GCTTCTAATGCTTGCCTTGTCTTGACAAATTGTGTCTTTTGCTATTGGAATGCAAGATTTTCTAAATAACCATACATGGTGTACCCTAGTAAAAGAAACCGCTATAAATAAATACACTTTTAGTAATGTGGTAGGGAGGTGTGAGGTCAGTGGAAGTGCTGTATAGTCCTATTATTAGGTCTTGGTCTCTTAGTAAGCTTATACTTCTGGACTGTGAGCTTTGCAATAGTTTGGGTTTGTTTTTTGTTTGTTTGTTTTCTCCCTTCCTGGGTGTAACAGGATAAGATGAGTGGCTGCATTTGGATATTTCCCATCCACAGGTCTAACAATTAGAGCCCAAGTTGCTGGGATATTAACTAGTTTCCCTTGAGGCAGGCCATGTTAAAAAGAGCAGAGTTTTCTGGCATATTTCAAAATGGTTCCCTTTGCCTTCTCCTGCCAGATGCCTGATGGGATTTTTTTTCTGATATTTTCTCCACGGGAGCCTGGTAGACCTCCTTTAGCTAAAATCTCACAATACAGTGGGGAGCTATGATTGGGACCCCTTGGAATTCTTAACTCTTACAACTTGTCTACACTAAAACTTCAGCAATTCACCAATTATAACTCAGGGTTTCCTACCCCGGCATTTGTTTCCACAGAGATTTTTGTTCATGATTTTATGCTTGGGTAAGCTACGACTCCCTATATTCAGTCTCTCCCATCTTAGGAGAAGCAATTTGCCTTATATCTTCCATCTCTTAAGGGTCCAAGAAGAATTGTTGACCTTTTAGTCTCTTTAACATTTTACTTGTTAGAATGGCATGGGAACTGCCAACCTCCTGCCATGTTGAAATGAAACAACAACACTTCTGAGGTTTAATTTTGAAATAATTTGCATATAGAGGAAAAAATACATAATGACGGGAAATACATCTTCCCATTAATTTAAGAATATCTCATTCTTGGGGCACCTAGGTGGCTCAGTGGGTTAATCCTCTGCCTTCGGCTCAGTCCATGATCCCAGTGTCTGGATTGAGTCCCACATTGGGCTCCTTGCTCAGCAGGGAGCCTGCTTCTCCCTCTGCCCTCTGCCTGCCATTCTGTCTGCCTGTGCTCTCTCTCTCTCTCTGGCAAGTGAATAAATAAAATCTTTAAGAAAAAAAAAAAGAATATCCCATTCTATTTATTTTATATCTTTGGGTGTTTATTATTATTTTTCTATTATGTTCAATTAGCCAACATGTGGTACATCATTAGTTTTTGACATAGTGTTCAATGATTCATTAGTTGTGTATAACACCCAGTGCTTATCACATCATGTGCCCTCCCTATTGTCCATCACTAAGTTACCCTACATAGATTTATCTACTTTTGTCTTATTACAGAGAAGCTAAAGATAAATTTGGGTCTGCTAGTAAACATGTTTTAGGCCTTGTTGGAAGGTTATACTATAAAGATGTACATATTCCTATAAATTACTAAATATATTTATAAAATTTCCAGTCTAGAGAATTATGATGTCATAGACAGTTCAGTTTCTTACTACTTAGTTTTAACACACACAAAAAAATCAGATTTATAAGCACCAAGAGTTCTAACAAAAATAATATAAGATGTATGCTCTTGTTAAGAAAATTATAAGAGTTAGAGATATGTTTGTTGAAGGCAAAGTGTAATTTTATCCTAAAATGAGACTGGTTGTATAGAATGGGAAATATTTGAATATTTTTTTAAGATTTTTATTTATTTATTTGATAGACAGAGAGAGATCACAAGTAGGCAGAGAGGCAGGCAGAGAGAGAGGGGGAAGCAGGCTCCCTGCTGAGCAGGGAGCCCGACGTGGGGCTCGATCTCAGGACCCTGAGATCATGACCTGAGCTGAAGGCAGAGGCTTAAACCACTGAGCCACCCAGGCGCCCCATGAATATTTTATTAAAAAGTTGTGGAACGTTGTGGAAAGGGAATCTTTGGAAAAGAACTTTATGAGTGGTCAGAATTAAGGTTGCAATAAATGAGTCTTATTATTTATTTATTTATTATTATTATTTTAATATTCCTGCTTTATCTCCCCTCTTCCCAGGGGCTTATCACGACTAGCTTTTTCTTTCTTTCTTTTTAATATGTTCAATTAGCCAGAATATCATACAATTACTTTTTGATGTAGTGTTCAGTAATTCATTAATAGTTTATAACACCCAGTGCTCATCACCACATGTGCCATCCTTAATACCCATCACACAGTTACCCCACCCTTCATCCCCCAACTGCAACTCTCTGTTTCTCAGAGTCCCCAGTCTGTCAGGGTTTTTCTCCTCCTTTGATTTCTTCCCATTCAGTTTTCCCTCCTTTCTCCTGTGGTCCTCCACTCATTCCTTATGTTCCACATATGAGTGAAGCCATATGATAACTATCTCCCTGCTTGACTTATTTCACTTAACATAATCCCTCCAGTTCCATCCATGTTGATGCAAGTGGTGGATATTCATCCTTTCTGATATCTGAGTAATACTCCATTGCATATATGAACCACATCTTCTTCATCCATTCATCTATTGAAAGGAATCTCACCTCCTACCACAGTTTAGCTATCATGGACATTGCTGCTATAAACATTGGGATGCATTTGTCCCTTCTTTTCACTATATCTGTATCTTTGGGGTAAATACCTAGTAGTTCAGTGGCTGGGTTGCAGAGTTGCTCTATTATTAACATCTTGAGGAACCTCCATACTGTTTTTCAAAGTGGCTCTACCAGCTTGCATTCCCACCAACAGTCTAAGAAAACGCCTCTTTCTCCAACTCCAAATTACTAGAACTCATACAGCATTTCAGCAGCATGACAGGATACAATATCAATGCACAGTAATCCATTTCATTTCTATACACTAACAATGTGACTGAAGAATGACAAATTAAGGAATTGATTCCATTTACAATAACATCAAAAACCATAATATAACCAGGAATAAACCTAACAAAAGAGATAAAGGATCTATATTTTAAAAACTAGAAAACTTATGAAAGATATTAAGGAAGACACAAAGAGATGGAAAAACATTCCATGCTCAAGGATTGGAAGAATAAACATTGTGAAATTGTCTATGCTTTCCAGAGCAATCTATACTTTCAATGCTATCTCTAACAAAATACTATTGACATTTTTCATGAAGCTAAAACAAACAATCCTGAAATTCGTATGGAACCAGGAAAACCCCCAAATCGCCAAGGGAATGTTGAAAAAGAAAACTAAACCTGGGGGCATCACAATGCCTGACTTTAAGCTATATTAAAAACCTGTGATCATCAAGACAATATAGTACAGGCACAAACCAGACACATAGATCAATGGAACAGAATAGAGATCCTAGAAATGGACTCTCAACTCTATGGTCAACTAATATTTGATGAATGTCCAATGGAAAAGAATGTCCAATGGAAAAGACAGTCTCTTCAATAAATAATGCCAGGAAAATTGGACAGCCACATGCAGAAGAGTGAAACTGGACCATTACCTTACCCCATACACAAAGATAAACTCAAAATGGATGAAAATGTTCAGTGCAAGGAAGGAATCCATCAAAATCCTAGAGAACATAGGCAGTAACCTCTTCGACATTGGACATAGAGACCTCCTTCAAGAAATGTCTCTAAAGACAAGGGAAACAAAAGCAAAAATGAACTTTTGGGACTTCATCAAGATGAAAAGCCTTTGCACAGCAATGGAAACTGTCAACAAAACTAAAAGGTAACAAACAGCATGGGAGAAAATATTTGCCAAGTCTTAACAGATAAAGGGCTCATATCCAAGATCTATAAAGAACTTATCAAACTCAACTCCCAAAATGTAAGTAATCCAATCAAGAAATGTGCAGAAGACATGAACAGACACATCTGCCAAGAAGACATGTAAATGGCTAACAGACACATGAAAAAAATATTCAATAAAATTGAATTACTCTTTTCAGTTTTTTCCCCCATAGTCCTTTAATCAGTCAATTCTCTTGAGGTCAAATGGGTCTCAAGATTCAGAATTTTTACAATTTAGGAAGAATTTTAGAATTAGCAAAGTAATACTGGAGATATACCATGCACTATACTGTATCTCCAGAGTGGTCAAGGAGAACATTCTTTAAGAGAACTAATTAAAATTTATGAATCAAAAAATATAATTATTCACACACATAGGATGAATTTTTAAATATTCTCACAACAGTGTAGGTCAGATTTCCTGCCTAATGAGTTCAGGTCAGATTTTTTTTTTTTTTTTTTTTTTTTTTTAAGAAATTAGTTATGCCAAATAGCATGGAGGACTTGCGGAGTTAGAGAGGAGAAGGGAGTTGGGGGAAATTGGAAGGGGTGGTGAACCATAAGAGACTATGAACTCTGAAAAACAATCTGAGGGGTTTGAAGTGGTGGGGGGGTGGGAGGTTGAGGTGGGTATAATAGAGGGCACGGATTGCATGGAGCACTGGGTGTGGTGCAAAAATAATGAATACTGTTATGCTGAAAATAAATAAAAATAAATGTAAAAAAAAAGAATAAAAGAAATTAGTTATGCAAAACTTTAAATATTTTAGGATAAATTTAACAGAAAAATGTGCAAGACCTCTACACTGTAAATTATAAAACATTGCTGCTGATGGAAATAAACAAATAACTAAATTAATGGAGATATATACACATATTTATGGATTGCTATAATTGTAACTCTTCTTGAATTTTGCTATAGATTCAAAGTACTTTCAATCAAAATCCTACCAGTTATTTTGAAGAGATCTACAAGGGTTTTTCTAAAAATTTATATATATGAAACAAAAGGTTTATAATTTCAAAAAATAAAGATCAAGACTAGAAAATTTGGGAGACCTTATTTTTAGTGTATTTATTAAATAAGGGTAATCAAGATAGTAGTATTGACTTTAAAATGGCCATCTAGACCAATGAAACTTAAATCCAAATACAGATCAACATTTATTGCCTAATTAATGTTGAAAATCATCAATTCAATGGATTATAGTCTTTTTAACACAAGGTGCTAGAACAACTTGGTAGCTGTGTGTTTTTTTTTTTTAATACTAAAACTAACATCATACAATACAGATCAAAACATAAGAACTTAAATTATAATATTTCCATAAGAGAACAGGGGAAAATATTTGTTACCTTATGTTAGGCAAGGATTAATTAAAGAGGATGCAAAAAGCATGGATTATAAAAGAACAAAAGTATTGTAACAGAATATCAAAATTAACAACTCTTGCTCTCCCAAAGACACAAATAAGCAAATGAAAATATAAGCAACATATTAAGAAAAAATATTATATTCATATATCTAAGGAAAAGCTTGTACACAGAAAATATATAGAACCTTAAAAATTAAGTAAAAAAGAAAAATCTTTGAAAAATGGAAAAATTTTGAGCTGAAACTTCAACAAAAATATATGAATGGACAATAAGCACATGGAAAACTTTGCCAGAATCATCAGTATTAAGGAAATGAAAAGTTAAATCACAATCAGATACCATTACATTTGCACACTCTAGTGTAAATGTAGATAAAATTAAGAAGCCTGAAATATCATGTTAGTGATTATGTGGTACACTAGAGTTCCCATATATTGATAATGGGAATGAAAAATCCACTATCAATTCAGAAAATGGTGGACAATGTTTAATAAAGTAAAACATGCATATAACTCAATAATATAACTTACTAATCACAATCCCATATAATTAACCATGAGACATAAACTCTATACTACACTAAAAGCACAAAGTTGTTCTTAGCACTTTTCTTCATGATAAATAAAAACTAGAAAAAACCCTAATGTTCACAACTTGGTCAAGAATTAAGCAAATTGTGGTTTATCTGTAGTTTGGCATATTATTCAGTAATACAAAAATTAAATTATTAATAGATGCCAAAGCACAGGCAAATATCACAAGCATTATGGCATTAAAGAACAAAGATCAAAAACGCTTGTATGTATTAAACAATTCTATTTGTTTTAAATTCAAGAAAACACAAATTTATGGAGACAGAAAACAGATCAGTGCTTTGCAAACCTGTAGAATTGGGGGAAGAGACTGACTGCAAAACAGCATATGGGAGGTTTTTTGGAAAGATGTAAATGCTAATATCTTGATTTTCAAGATGATTACAAAGCTGAATATCAAAAATCACAATCTGTACACATAAATTGGTTTATTTTTTTGGTCTTATAATTACATCAATAAGCCTGGGATAAAAATCAAATTTAAGGAAAAATATTTGCAATGAAATATTTAAAAATGCAAAATAAATGCCCATACTAGGGTATGAACAAAGATTGAATGCCTGTCTCAGATTTTTTTTTCAGTTATCTTAATATTTAAGAAAATGACCTATTAAAATAATCTTAGTCAAGTCAAATATAGAATGTATTCTTTCTAAAGCATACCAAGTAAAATTCTCAGACTGTGGCATCACAAGCCTAAAACTTAGACTTATTTCCTGGAGTCTGCACAGTATCAGTCAAGCAACTAGTTTGCTAAATTTGGTACAGATTTAATTTGGCTACTGAATGCCTAATCTAGATTTCTTTTCCCATGTGCACTGATCCCTATGGCAATAAATGAATAAAGGATATTTCACTATTTGAACACCTTTAATTTAAAGCAACTTAATCAACCCTCTTCATTGAAAGATTCTGAACTACAATTACAGCACTAATGTCTAGCTGTCGGTTCTTTTCAGGCCTGGTACCAAAGAATAATTGTATCCCATGTATTTTCTTGTGGAAATTGCTTCATGCCCAGAGGTTATATTTTTTTCACCTTAATCATTTCTTCTGTATGTTATAACTGCTAGTCACACAGAAGACTTTTTAGCTATGATATTCAAATGTGACCTACCCCATCTGGATACCATAGAGGTACCAAAATTAATTAAATTATAAGGATTTAGCAATGCCAAAAGTACATTTAATAGTAAGAAGGTTACACATTCTCTGCAATGTCTCCTGATATTTATAGGATGCTCTAATTTTTAAGATTTACTGAATGCTGGGAAGAATTTGACAGACAGAGATCACAAGTAGGCAGAGAGGCAGGAGAGAGAAAGGAAGGAAAGCAGGCTCCCTGCTGAGTGGAGAGCCCGATGCCGGGCTTGATCTCAAGACGCTGGGATCATGACCGGAGCTGAAGGCAGAGGCTTTAACACACTGAGCCGCCCAGGCGCCCCTATTTAAATACTCAAAATAGTTTATTAATAGTTGACTAAAAAATTTGCTAGACTGTTTAAAATAATATTGCCATCAAAGACTTTAAGTAGCTCTAAAAAAAGAAAATCCGTGGAACTTTTATAGAAAATTCAAACCAATGGCAGAAATTTATAAACATCATAAAATTTGACTGTGTATTTATATATTCCAAGTATATTTCAGTGTGAGTTCATGACCTAAAATATGTAATTATCCATCTAATATTTTGAGCTTTAATATTTATGACTGATCCCTTATAAAGGTCATTAACCTAATTATATTAAATATAATCTACTGTTATCCCAATTATCCTCTAGTGCAATGTTATATATTCCTCACCCAGCATTTCTAGAGTGTTACTTGTAATCCTTTTATCTTCCACTAATGCAGTAAGTCCCTCCAGCTCATCTAATTTCTTCTTTAAATTCCAATGAAAATTTAAAAGTGTCATTATTTTTTCCTAACAAAGAGCAATCTGAAAGCAGTATAAAGTTGTTATCCTAATTTGTAATTAAAAAGTTGAATAACTTCTAACTTTAGGTCTAAGGGCATGGCACAAAACGTCACTTCATTTTTTTTTGTTTGTTTGTTTTTGTTTTTACTTCAGGTGTCTTGGAGTTTTCCAGTTTAGTCAGAGTCTACATCCTTGAGAATTTATTAGCCACAGACTTTCCATAATAAGGATAATAATGAATACTTTAGTATTTTATATTTTATTTATGTCTAGAGAAACACCATAGTGATCTCATAAACTACATCCTTATCAGCTTAGGTGGAAAAACAGTAATTAGAATTGTGTTTTACCTGGTTTGGCACAATCAGACTTCTGTGATAATTTTGTATTTGAGGTCACCATATTTTTTTGTCAAAAACCAAAAGTACTAACGTTTGTGTGCTTCATTGTTGCCTCAACTGGTTAAAACTTCTTCATGGATCTGTAAGACCCTGTTTCTCCTGCCTCTAGAATGGATGTCCTGGTAAACCTATTTGAGTTTTGTCCCTCGAATGGTGGAATGTTGGAGTTCTCTTGGTTACAGGTCCTCCATGCTCCTGACAACATGAGTGTCCATTATCAAAGGCCTGTATAGTTACAAACATAACTGCTACTGAGCAGTTTTTGAGTCACAAAAACATATTTATGAATGAGGTTCATAAATATGAAATCATTTTATGCTATTTTCAATTGTTCCCTATAAACTTTTATTTTTAATTCTTAATATTTATGAGAGATTCCATATATTTATATTTATTCACTGTGGTTTAAAGTTAGGAAAGATTTAATCAGTCTCAGATACCATCCCCCCTTCTGGATATGGTTCTTCTGGGACTTTAGGACTAGTAGAAAGAAAATTAAAAAGGGCAACTATTTGTTGTGGTGGTTTATCCTCTCTCACTCTTCACAGTTTTCATATCCACCAGTTATTGCTGTCTGTGCCAGTCCAAAGGAGCTCCCTTCTCATGTGGATTAAAATACACATATTCTGACATGGAGGTCTGGCTCCAGCTCACTCTACACAATCTTTTTCAACTGATGATTCCCTATTGTAGGAGATTCCTTTTCTACTTTTGCTGGAGTAAAAGTAAGAGAGTAAGTCCCATTGTTGTCTGAAATAATATTCCAATTCTTGGAATAAAACACTTACCTTTATCATCATATATGATAAGTGTGCAGTCTTTTCCACTGCTACGTTCTCATTATCCATCCTGTCATCTCCCCAAGTTTGATTTTCATTTACCCAATAGATACAGGAAAGGGTTGGCAAATCTAATGATTGAAATGCCCCAATGGGGCTTGTGTTTTTTTTAAGGCAAGTGCTCCAAGTATTTTACAGTGATTTTTTTGGACTTTCATTTCATTAGACTTCAGGCACTAAAATTTTGTGACTTCTTCCCTCCCTGTGGTAGACTCAATCAGTTACTAAATCAGTTAATTTAACAACAATTATTTTTTTATTCTCCACTTAACAGAATTTGACACTAATGAAAATGTGCGTGTACACATCAACCTAAAGGTGTATGTTTTCTTGTTTCATAAGAGAACATACAATTTCTTTATTTCCTTCCCAAAACTTTGGCCATCCACTCAATATCTTTCAAATCCCCTTCTCCCTGTTCCCATTTTCTCATTTATTATTCTCACTGAAGGATCTCTTCTAGGTTCTCTTTCCTTATACTCTACATACAATTTATCCTTGGGCAAAATTATCTACAACCATATTTTCTGTTACCATGTCTGAGAGATGGTACGTTTTTCTCAATTAACCATTTCTTTTTAACCTGTAGAAAGATTACATATTCTCACTCACTATCATATAATTTGAAGGGTCTTTCTACCTTTCAAAGAATAATTTGAAGAATTATTTCTTACTTATTACATGTAGACTAGGTCATGGATTTGCTCTTACAATATGAATGTGAGTGATCAATAGGAGTCTCCAAGAATATCACAAAATGCCACCAACATGATTGTACTTTGCCTTCACTTACAAAGTGGTTAACCTACATGTGGGTTGCAACTTCAGCCTAGATCTCACATTGAAGAAAACCCGTAGACCTGCAGTTGATTGTAGCCTGATGCTAAGCCATAATTTAGAGTAGACCCACAAGCAGCTCGAAGAATATAAATGTAAAAATGAGGTTTTTATAAATGCCTTTATTGTTGTAACCCATAAGGATATTGTTGTGTGGTACTGTAACAAAATTAATTTCAGACCATAAGTATATTTCAAATATCTAAATCTTTAATCTGTGTCCAGAACTGACATGAATGACTCTAATCCATTCACTATATCATTATAGAAGACTGTTCTAAAATTACGATTTCAGCATTGTGCCTTCCAAGTTGACATAAAGAGCAGGCAAGCAAATGTAATTATGCATTCTTAGGAAGATAAAACTAAAGGGTGAAATTATTTAAATGTGCTAACAATATGATCTAATTGCTTCTGTAGTATCTTTAATGCTTTTCTCAAACTTTATAAACTAGCATGAACTTGTATCAGTGATTCCAAAGTTTTTTCTTGACTTAAAGACCTTTGCATGAATCATTTCTTTCAGGTCATTTTTTTTTTTTAATTTGGCCAGTTAATCCATATTCATTCTTAAGTTTTAGTTTTTTTTTAAATTATTATTATGCTTTATTTCATGTGCCTTCTATATCTGTTTCCCCTCAAGTCCGTGGATACCTCTTTAAATCTTTATCAGATCTCTTTTTCACCTTTGTTGTACTTAACTTTTATCTATATACTACCTCAGAAACACAATTACTAAAAGGGAAAATATCTGGAGTGTGCCAAGTAAACTTCTTGGGAAAAAACTCCATTAATTTAGTGCACTTTGACTTTTTAACAACCCAAGAACTATAATGACTCCCTGATAAAGTGGCTGAGGAGAGATGTTTCTATAATATGAGAAATTCCTCCGTAAATTTTGTTTAAAATATCTTTAAACAAATGTTTCTAAATTATCTGATTTCTTTTGTAAGAAAAGAGTTTCTATTTAATACAACTATGTTCTTTTTAAACTAAGCTTTAAGAAACTGAATCAGATTTTCATAAAGTTCATTGTTATGAAATCTCTTCTGTTTTGAAAGAAAATTAAAGTCAGTCATTTTTGGATATTGCCTTATATCCTTGTATGTGCCATATTCATGTATTATAACCAAATATGAGTGCTTGGTTGGTTGGCAAGTTTTGATATGAAATAACTGGCAACAAGGATATATTACATGTTCTTGAGCTAAAGAATAACGTAAATATCTATTTAGTGTTTGTACAAAGTAAGTCTTAAGTTTATTTGAAGAAACTTTTGCAACTAGAACTTAGTGGCTAGAAACACTACCGCATTCATAAAAGAAACAAAGCAAACCGGCTTTAACAATTTAACATTAGTCATAGTCATTCACTAACAAAAAAAAAAAAAAAAAGGAAAAACCATTTAAAAGTATGACTTGGCAACCAGAGAATTCAGGGAGTTAATGTTAATAAGGAAAAGAGGTAAAAGGTAAATGACTTAACGATTGCAGACTTAAACATAATAAAAGAATGAAAACTTTCCGTTTGCAACAACATGGCTGGAAGTAAAGAGTATAATGATAAGTAAATGGAAGAAGACCTATTTGTCAAAGTTATTCTATAATCCTTTGACTGGGTCTTATCTAAGATTAAGAGAATTACTGTCAGCTATTTCTTTGCTTGACTAATAGAAACTGTAATCCACTCAAGAAAAAGAACTCACTCTTTTGGAGTTGGAACGCTAAGATGTGGTCTTAGAAAATTGGAAGGCAGAAATTGGGATACAGTGAATAATACTACAGTTACCTTACTAATAGTGAAGTTTTAATGTATCATTCAAAATGTTAAAATTATATTGAAGTATTATATAAAATATTATATAATTGAGTAAATATTCTCAACTGTGTATTTGTGTTGGAAGTTTGAGATCCATTTGATTATAGTTTATTATTTTAAGCCTATACACAGAAATATTACAAAGTATAATAATCATGTTGATTTTGTTAATAGTATATTCACATAATTTTGTCTCCATATGGTTAGGCACTTAAATTTTAGGAATGGAGAGACTGGGAGTAGAACTCTGTATTTCACCTTCAACCAACATAAAAACAATGCTAAATATTGCTCCCATCTCCTCTGTAAGATATAAATATAGTTCTTTACAAAATCTTTAAAGAAATAATAAGATAATTTATTCTTTGAAGACCACTGAAATGAATTTACATGTTAGGAAGGATCTTTTATGTGTTGGAGAAATTTCATGGGCTACAGACCTATGATATTAAGCCATTTTGGTACTCTTTTAATAGTTTCTTGGGTAAAACTTTGTACAGTAAATATTGTACTTCTTGGTCTAGATAAAAATGAAAATTGTCTTATATGTCTCCTTCAAAGGTTTAAAACATTTCTTTCTTTAATTTTTTTCCCATAAGTCTTCTGGGAGGTACAAGCAGCTTATTAAAAGCTTTGAAATTATTCACATAAGTCATTTACTGCTATCTTTTCAAAAGGATGCTAAAATTCTTCTTTCTCTTTTGATTGCTTCTTTTCCCTCTTTTTTGATTATTCCCTTGTTGGACAATTTTTCATGCTGATAAGAAAAATAAAGCTATTTTTATCACAGAAGAATATGCATAATGATATAAAACATATTTCAATTTATTTAGCCTTTTCTGGGATAAAGTCCAATTACAGCTTTTAAAGTATGCCCTAGTTGATACTACGTCTGAACTGAACTTTTAAGATATGTTTTATGATAAAGAGCCATTTAAAGAGTGCATCTTGGTATGTGTTAATTTTAAAGTACTGTTTTAGTTACTATTTTCTTTTCCCAATTAGTCTTCACTGTATAATCTGTGTGTACATATAAACAGCATACATTTAGAAATCACATTAAGCAAATGAGCACTTTGCAAATACAATTTTTTTCATCAGTTGTTTGTATTTTTTGTAATTGCTCACTATATTTAGATGACAAAATAATTTTGACTATTGAAGTAAGCTTTATTTTTCTAATTTGCATATGTTATTAATCATTTATTTGCCTTATTAAGAATTTTTATACTGTGTTTATAGATGCCTAAACTCAATAAAGTATAGATGTAACACATTTCAAACTTTAATAATAAAACTTGGATACTTTATGCTAACCACATATATACTAAACTAATATTCACAAGGGCATGTCTTCAAAACAAGTAAATACTGGTTCAGTAATATATAAGAATTCTCCTTTTGCTCTAAATGTTTCTCTTTCAGACTGGACTAAGTAGAATTTATGGATCTTACCCTTTAAGGCAATAACTTTCCTTCATTTAGCTCCTTTTAAACATTTTTATATGGTAAAGTAGTTGTGTTCTTTATTTATGTTCTTAGTGGATGATTTTTATAATACATAATTAATCTTCATACGACCTTAAAATTGGATTCAGAGTAAAGAGATATCATTGATTAAAACAGAATGACAGGGATCTAGTTATTTCTATAACTGGGAAAATAAAATGCATTTTTATTTGTAACTAAATAACTTAGAACTCTTTAATGTTACTTGAAGTTTGGAATTCAGAAAGAAAATGTATATTTATGTGTTCTCAATTTAATTAGAATGATAAAATTTGTGAATATTTGTAACTAGAAGAAACTTTCAATTGATCATTTTGAAAATACATGCATAGCTGGTTGCAGCGTGTGGAGAGGAGAAAAGGGGGAGAATTGCGAAGGTACTCTTCTGGTAATAATCTACAGTATTTCTATATTAAGGGTACAAAATAGTTTAGGTTAATACATCTCTTGACTTGAAGTCCTAAGAGACAATGTAATTGTAGTCTTATCAGTTTTAAAACTTATGCTGCGTCCTCCACAAATTAGGTAATGGTCTTGTAAAAGGAGAGCTTTTTTCCTAGTGATTCTGCTCTTATCTCATTGCCTAGATATAAGATCTAAAGAAAGATTTTTCTAGATGCTAATGTACATCATTTGTAGCAGGATTTAAGTCCAGATATTTGTCCAAATCTGCCATATATAATTTAAATCAGATTTATCCTTTGGATTTAAAGTTGCTTACAAATAATATGATTGCTTTGTCAAAAACTTACTTGAAAAATTCTGAAATATTATTAGATCACCTATATTATATGATTATTTGACATCAGACAAAGATAAACAGAATGTAAGATTCTAGGCTATGATTTTTGTAGTACCTCCATTTTCCTTTGACTCCTTATAATGATTGTCCGGAACTGTACATAATCCATATTTTACATGGCACCAGCACAATCATTGTCTTATTTGATGCTCAGAGCCACCCAAGGAAATAGTTTAGATTTTCAAATTAAGACTTCCAATACTAACAGAGTGAAATGTGTGGGAGCCTAGTTCTTAAGATTATTGTATACTGTGTATGCTTCTAGTTGTAGATCAATTTTATTTTTTTTAAGTTAGTCAAGTATGCTGCAGGATGATAGCCTTACTCATCAGTACAAAAAGTATCAGAAAAACAGAATTTTATTTAAGTCTTGTTTTTTTTTTATTATTGCTGTCCATTTGTTCTTTATATTTTCTTAAACATTCCTCAAATTCCTTTTTCCTATCCTGACCAGTCATATTAGAAATCATTGATATTAAATAAACAAAACCAAATCAATTTATTAAAATTTCATACCACTGATTTCTTTTTTTCTTTTTAAGTAAAAATCTAAAGTTTTTTAAAAGCCCAATTACTTGTTTTTGGAAAAGAGAGATCATAACTATTTTACACGCTGTATTGTAGATATTTTGTTCTCTGAAAGACTAACTACAAGTATACATTTTAATCTGTAATCACTATTAACTCAGTCTGAAGTATTTTTGCTAATTAATTCACCCAGCCTATAATTATTGGGTTCTTGTCTTATTACAAACATTTTATCAGTTACCTCCAGGTAGCTAATAAAAATATCAAAATTTGTAATAAAGAGAGAGAACGTCAACAGATATAGAAGCCAAATACTAATGTGTATTTCAACATAAACCAAAACCAGAATATAGCTGTCTTTACTAAACTTTAAATTGGGGGTCTTGCTACTCTAAGCCATGTCCACAGACAAGATTTTCAGCATCACCTGGGAACTAGCTAGAAATACAGAATCTCCAGTTCCACTCTAACTGTTAATATATATAATAAAGTTTACAAAGCATTGGTAGACACACAATTTTACATAATTACATTCACAAACAAAATGTTTACTATTTTTATTTTCATTTAATTAAATCTGTTACACATATGCATAGGTTACCAAATAGAGGAATGAACATTTACAAAGCATGCTATCCTCTCAGCTCAAGCTTCTAATGTTAGGGTACAGGGTATAAGACAAACAGTATTAGAAAATCCCAAGTAAATTGGTGAGCATCCTAAGGGGGGAAAAATGAACTTTTTGCAGTTCCTTTGGGGAAAAAAAAATTCAGCCATCAGCACTCATAATATCAAAGGAAATTGCTAAAGAGCATAAGAATCTTCTTATCACTCAGGCCCTGGTATAATTCAGCCCATCTGACTAGCTGGTGATTCTTTTTTTTTTTTTTTTAAGATTTTATTTATTTATTTATTTGACAGACAGAAATCACAAGAAGGCAGAGAGGCAGACAGAGAGAGAGAGGGGGAAGAAGGCTCCCTGCTGAGCAGAGAGCTGATGCTGGGCTCAATCCCAGGACCCTGGAATCATGACCTGAGCCAAAGGCAGAGGCTTTAACCTACTGGGCACTACTAGGTGCTCTACCTGGTGATTCTTAATCATGGACTTTATCCATAAGAGTCTCAGTTACCTCATTAGTAAAGTGAAGGTAACAGGAATTATGTTTAGGAGCATTGAGAGGATAACAAATCATTTGCATAAATCATGTGATCTACAAAAGGGGTTTGATTATTGAAAATCATACATTGTACAATACATGTTGATTAAAGAATACAAAATCCTGTGTCATGTTTTGTATATTACTCCGCAAACATATTTACAAAACTTAGAGACTAATATTGTTCTTAGATTAACAAAAGTGTACTTTATTTAAAATCCTTTTTTATCTCATCTCTTCCTATAATTGTTTCACAACATATCCACATGTCTTCCAGTCACGGAATGAGAAATGAGTATTAGCAGTGAATGACCAAGTTTAACTCCATTACAAGATAAACTCCATAAAAACAGGGAGTTGGTTAGTCTTTCCCATAGTCTGAAAAGTGATGTGTTTAGCTCATGCATTTGGGAGAAGAAACAGTTTGCTCAGATCAGCTCTTTCTGTCTGCTTCTTGTAGTAACAGGGAGGTTGAGAGACGTTTAGGGGTACGAAATGGTATGAAATATACCTCAGAAATCATAAGAGAAATCATTTCTTTAGCTGCAGATCTAAACTCTGTTTTCTATAAGAATCTTCAACAACAACAAATTATGTTTTTCATATACCCATGTTTCCTGCCTTTATTTTCCCCCTCTGAATCAACTGTTGCTGGACTGAGAGGATATATTTATAAGTCCTATAAATCTTCATAGAGGCATGCCATATAACCAACAAAGTACTTAAACTATTGGGGTTTATTCACATGTAATAAAGTATGTTGTTTTTCTGGAAATGGTTCAATTATATTAGATTTCTGAGTTGAAATAATGACAGAGACAAGCCCAAATAAGGTTATAAAATATTTGAGATGAAATACTGGAATGATAATCAAAGCTCTTGTTCAAACAGAACACATTTCCTCATTATTGTTAAAATATTGAAATGTACTTGTGTATTTTTGCTTCCCTAAACTCTCTACTTCCAAGTATTATGGCCACTTTCCCCACTCCCCTTTCTGTAATCTAGCAATTCAAAGGCAAATGCTTTTTTTCACCTCTGTGTGGACAGTTCTCTATGTAAATAGACAATTTCTGCTTGGGTCCTTCTCAGGTCATCTAGTGGAAGAATTTGCACTGTGTTTCTGTTCAAAGAAGCCAAATGTACTCAATGTGTGTGGAGTTGAACTCTTTCTATTATGCTGGAGAAGCAAGAACTTATTTAAATATAGTATTTTATTGAAATGATCTAGCTTTTATTTGTTTTGTGTTTGTGACATAATGAACCAAACAAGAGAAATTTTAGGAAGAATATTTCCTCTCTTTCTCACTCTCTCTGTATACATAAACAAACAGAACAAATATATATTAATTATATTCTTATCCCCAGTTATCTATGCTACTAAAGATTATATGTTGGCCTGATAGGGCCACATAATTCCTTCCATTAGGATAAAGATCAGAAGAAAACAAAAGATTCTACTTATTATCCTCACTGTATACCTATTACCATTTAGATGTTAAGGACAAAAATGCAAATCCTATCATTCTTTAGAAATAGTGACTATATCAGAAGATGTAAAGTCAGAAACAGTGGAAGAAAGAAAAAAAAATCAATAGATGAAGATCTAGAATGACTAGTACTAAAGCACTGAAGAAAGAACAATAAAATCCCTGATTTATCCTTTTATTCACCTAGTTGAGTCTATTAAATAATCATATACCCTATTATTAGTATGATATTGATATTGCAATCCTGTTTTTGTTTAAATATAATTTGAACTTTAGAAGATTTCTACTCAACTTAAACTAGGTGCTATTACATCTCTTAATTAAGAAATTAATTAAGAACTCAGTTCTAAGTGTTCAAAAAATAATGAAAAATACAGTCCCATACAATCTCTTTTACATTTGGCTCTATGTTCATAACAATATATGTTAACATAATTGGTTCATAACTAGAGTATCTTATCAGGAGGTGAATAAGATTTCCCCCATCAATCTCCCTTCTATTTGGGGAGCATTTACCAGAGAGTAAAGAATCACCTTGTTCTTATTCAATATCTTCCTTTCTGTGTGTATGGTCCTGGCAAAACGGAGAGTGTCAATTTTGGAAAAAGTCAAATGTTCCTTATTAGTCTAATTCCTTTTTTTTTTTTTTTTTTTAAGATTTTATTTATTTGAGAGAGTTAGTGAGAGAGAGAGCACAAGCAGTGGGGGAAGGGGTAGAGGGAGAGGGAGAAGCAGGTTCTTCATTGAAGAGGGAGCCTGATGTGGAGCTCAATCCTAGGACCCTGGGATCATGACCCAAGCTGAAGACAGATGGTTAAACAACTGAACCACCCAGGGACCCATCTAATCCCATTTTAAGTGAGAATTCTGTTTGTAGTTTGGAAAGTAACAATGCTAAATTGTAATACTTTGTGTAACATTTAAGCATGAATAAACTCTGATCACATGACATCATCTACAGAAATGGAAAGTCAAGCCATATTCATTGCATGACATAAGAAATTAAACTTTCACTTATAGAATAATATAAATGACATTTAAAACTACATTTATAACAAATTGTAATTTGTTATAAATTTGTATTTGTAAATTTTTGTCCAAAAAAGGACACTTTTTTTTAGATAATAAAATTTCTTACTAACTGCCAAAAAAGGCATAAGAGTGGAGATTGAAGAATATGCAAATTAATCTTACTGATTTGACCATTGTCGCGCTCTCCCTGCCTGCAGAGATGACGCAACACCAACACACACACAGGTCGATGCACAAGCTCTCGTTTATTCCCTGGTTGATCTTTCTCCTCCCCTTGCGGGGAAGTCCCCTTGCCTTATATAGGGCATAACAGCCAATCACAGAGGTGTTCACGTGAACAGGAGGTATCTGGGGCTCCTGGGCAGTGGTGGCATGCGGTGTTCATGTGACGAGCACAGGGTCACCTGTGGCCAGGGCGGATGTTTTTCAGGCTGTCCGTGCTGCTCGGGCTATGTAGCCAGCGCCATCTTAGGGGCGCGACAGGTGCCATCTTAGGGTGCGACCCCGACAGACCATGGTAAATTTATCATATACTCTGATATTTTGGTATCCTTCAATATCTTCTCTTTTCTCATACTATTCCTGGAAGATACATCAATTGCACAGAAAGAGTAATCCAGAAAGTGCAAAGTACATTTAATGTATGACCTAATTTTTATATTATATAGCACTTTTAAAAAATGTAATTAATTATTGTAATTGATAAGTAAAATTTACATTAGAAGAAAACTAAACTACATGTATAACCTGGGAGTAGGGCAGAGATTTAAGAAAAGGGAAGAAAGAGGGGTGCCTGTGTGGCTCAGTGGGTTAAAGACTCTGCCTTTGGCTCAGGTCATGATCCTAGGGTTCTTGGATAAAGCCCCGCATCAAGCTCTCTGCTCAGTGGGGAGCCTGCTTCCTCCTCTCTCTGCCTGCCTCTCCACCTACTTGTGATCTTTGTCTGTCAAATAAATAAATAAAATCTTTGAAAAAAAAAAGGGAAAAAATAATAGATTTTTAAAAATTCCCTGTTTGTGATATTGTAACTTATAAGAAATATATATTTGGTCAAATATACACACCCCATATACCCTACTGATTGTTTTTTTCTGTAGAACTCTAATACCAGTTAAAACTTTATAGTCTGTTACTATCAAACTTACTACTGCATTTCAAAATTATCTACTGAGAAATGGACTTGTTAACAAAAATATACCTTGTCATAACATAAATTCTATAAAGTTAGCCCCCCCCCAAAATATCAGTACTTACACCAAGTTCTAATTTCAGTTGAGACTTGAATTAGTTCTACCTAAAATGGTTGAATAATTATACATATCTTCAGAAACACTATCTGTGATTAAGTTCCACACACTTACTGCTCTCTAGGTAAAAATATTTTTTAGGAAAAGCAAAAAGTTGGTACTCAAATGACTTTTCCCCTAATGAACTGAATATGTAATAGCCTTATTATCTCCTCTTTGCTCAGCTCCTGTTGTTATAATGCCATTTCGGAAAGAAGAAAATAGGTCACAAGAGTTCTATTGGCCTCATGCTCATGGTGATGGGGTGCTCCTTGAGAGAGACTTTCTCTAACTGATCTCACAACAGGGTCTTGAATTCAGCCACAGGCTACAGGACACAGTTGTAAAACCTTCAGACCCTCTTCAGTTTTATGGAAGAAATCTTTTTACTGTAGCCCTTTAAATGAACTCTTCTCTATTTCTCCATCCCATTATCTCTCACTAATCTCTGTGTCTACTTTGACTACTTCTATAAATGAGAAACCATGCTTATTATGCTTGCTTTTCCCTGAAAATAATTTATTTAATCCTATATTCTCCCACCATTTCCTCTTGAAGTATAGCACATTGTAGTACTTACATCACAGGATTGTTAGAATATAAAATATTTGTTGAGATCTAAATTCAAAAATTGGATACTAGTTACATAACAACATGACTTCATCTATATATAAATATATTTGTAAAATATGCATATTTAAGGTTCTATTATAAAATAGATAATTATCAGTCCAAATTTGTATATAAAATATCAAATATATTTTAAGTAATATACTCATGTTCTGATTCTGGTTATCCTAAGCCTCAGTTCCCTAACTGAAGAATGAAAATAATTGTTGTTCTTCAGAGTTATTAAAAAGTGTTGAGGGAAGGGGCAGCTGGGTGGCTCAATGGGTTAAAGCCTCCAAATCTTGATTTCAGTTCAGGTCATGATTTCAGCATCCTGGAGGACCCTGTTGTGCCCTAAATACAGAATGAGTCTGCTGGAAGAGTCCCTCTCTTCCTCTGCCCATGCCCCCATTCATGCATAAGCAGTTTCTCAGACAAGCATGTTCTTTCTATCTCAAGTGTATAAATCTTAAAAAAAAAAATGTTTAGGGAAACAAAAACTTTGTCATCCTAAGACTGCACAGTGGATTGAGCTTTTTTATTTTTAGATATATATAAAGTAAAATATAGAAATTAAGACACTAACTCATTTGAAAATAAGAAATGGAAAGAACACCCATAAACCAGAAAGATAGAGTTGTCCCTTAAAACACATATACAGAATAACATCAATCAATTAGAGCCAAGACATAGCATGGTTTGTGGACTGATGAAATGTGATGTCAATGCTTCCCTAGAGAAATGAACAACAACTGCATGGTAGAAGGCCTGAACTCAAGTTTGTTGAATAACTGGATTTGAAAATGCTTATCTCCACCATAAACTCTAGAGTTTAAGGGTAGAAACCAATCATTTGCCCATGACTGGAACCAAAAAAATAGTCACTCTGGAACTGGACCTCCAATATCATTGTTGAAAATAACTTGCCTGTAGTCATTAAAATTGAAAATCTTAGTGATAGCTGGCCTTTTTCTTTCTCTCAGGTACAAATCACGAGTGAATTCCATATACTCTACCTCCAAAATATATTTAGAATCCAATTAATTCTTAAAATTTACCATCCTAGACCAAGCCATGGTAAGGTCATAACTAGAAACTTGGATAGACTCCTAGATGATCTCTCTACTTATATCTTCACTCCAAACAAACTAGTGTCCATGTTATGTAATCATCATTTTTAAATAAATCAGCTCACTAAATCCTAAAGAATTGACAGCTTTCTGGTCTCTACAGAGTAAAGGGCAAATTTATTTAATTACCTTAAAACAAACAAACAAAGAAACAAACAAAACAAACAACTAAATGATTTGCCTCTTCTATTCATCCACCTCTCCAAATATATCTTATCTCATTCTCACATCACTCACTATGCTCTGGCTAGACTGGGATTGCCATTTCATGAAGCATGTTTATCATTCCAAGATGAGAACATGAATATATGTAAATAATAAACCTTTCAGTGAATGTTGGCAAATGATTTCCAAGACCTTATGGTGTAACCGTGTTTGGGGGGGTCGCTGATAAAGGATATCCTAAGAGAAAGGTCTTTCTCAAATACCCTAAGGAAACACTTTAAATATTTTAGTCGCTTAAACCTCAGGTTGAAAAACCCTAATTAGTTGAATTTAAGAAAAAAAAAAAAATATATCCAGGGGCGTCTGGGTGGCTCAGTGGGTTAAGCCCCTGCTTTCAGCTCAGGTCATGATCTCAGGGTCCTGGAATTGAGCACCACATTGGGCTCTCTACTCAGCAAGGAACCTGCTTCCCCCTCTCCCTGCCTGCCTCTCTGCCTACTTGTGATCTCTCCCTGCCTGCCTCTCTCCCTACTCGTGATCTCCCTCTCCGTCTGTCAAATAAATAAATAAAATCTTTAAAAAAAAAGAAAAAAAGAAAAAGATTATCCAGAATAACATGGTTGGGCCTGACTTAATCAGTTGAAAGTGCTCTTTTATTTTTTTTTCAATTTGTATTTTTCTAAATTTATTTTCAGTGTTCCAGAATTCATTGTTTATGCACCACACCCAGTGCTCCATGCAATGCATGCCCTCCACAATACCCACCACCAGGCTCACCCAACCTCCCATCCCCTACCCCTCCAAAACCCTCAGATTGTTTTTCAGAGTCCACAGTCTCTCATGGTTCATCTCCCCCTCCAATTTCCCCCAACTCCCTTCTCCTCTCCATCTCCCCATGCCCTCTGTGTTATTCCTTATGCTCCATACTCATCCTTTCTGATGGAGCCATAATACTTCATAGTATATATGGACCACCTCTTCCGTATCCATTCGTCCCCTGAAAGGCATCTTGGTTCTTTCTCACATTTGGCAACTATGGCCATTGCTGCTATGACCATTAGGATACAGTTGGCTCTTCTTTTTTTTTTTTTTTTTTTTTTAAGATTTTATTTATTTATTTGTCAGAGGGAGAGGGAGAGAGAGTGAGTGAGCACAGGCAGACAGAGTGGCAGGCAGAGGCAGAGGGAGAAGCAGGCTCCCTGCCAAGCAAGGAGCCCGATGCTGGGATCATGACCTGAGCTGAAGGCAGCCGCTTAACCAACTGAGCCACCCAGGTGTCCCCTGTTGGCTATTCTTTTCACTACATCTATATCTTTGGAGTAAATACCCAGTAGTGCAAATGCAGGGTCATAGGGAAGCTCTATTTTTAATTTCTTTTAAAGTACAACTGAGTCTTCCCTAAGAGACAAATTCCTCATGTGCAGAGTAACGTCAAGTTATGACTGTAGTTTGAATGTATTAGTGCCTTTCCTCACCGCCTGACCTACATTTTTCAGACTTGCTTAGCCAGCCCATAAAACTGGGCAAACCAATCCTTGTAATCATTAAAACATGTCATATATATATATATATATATATATATATATATATTCATTCCATATATAATTACATATTCATATATATATTTAAATATATGGTTCAATTTTGGGTCAAATTTTGACTGATACTACTCATAGGCCAAGACTAAATTGAATACTTTTTTTAGGGTATTTTGTGATTACTTTCTTTTTTTTTTTTTAATAGTGGATAATGAGATCCATCTGGTAAGAAACCATATCGGCCTTATCACTTACCAAATAAAACACATAGTTTCTTACCACATCATTTTTTTGCTTAATAATGTGTTAGTCAATACGCTACAGTACCAAATTGACTGTGAGATCCCAATGGTGAAATGTAACAAATGTATTTTATACTCATAAAAGTCTTCTGATGATTGGAAAGTTCTTTCAAACAATGTTCTTCCAATCAGTTACTCAAGAATCTAGTTTGTTTTCATTTTGTGACCCTGTAATATCAATGGTTGCTTTTCGATCTCTCAGAAGGAATATAAAGAACAAATTTTCAGATTGTGCACTCTAAGTAATTTCACTGAGAAGTGATACATGGCCTCCCCAAACTACAAAAAGTCTAGATACATGAGAAAATATGGCTATTTCTTGAGCACTAGATATGTTTGCAACATCTAGTAAATGACTGAAGCTTATCGGGCACTAGATCATTTTTTATATAACAAAATGAGTTAAAGAAAATTTCTTCTCCTGAGAAATATGTTGATTTCCTGATAATTTGACTAATAGTTGCTGATGATATATATGACTTTAAATATGTTAGTTGCAAAGCAAGTTAATTTACTATGCTAATTCCAAAAATATGCTTTATAAGATTAAGGTTCTTATTTATACACTATATTTGGTCTGTATTTCATATGTAGTATGTAAGTATTTATGCTATAACCCTAAAATGTGCTCCAACCTTGTAGAAAAATCCTTGGGATATTTTCTTTGGGAAACAATGAGAGCCACTCTCTTCATACCTATAATGATAAGAGGCCTTCTAAATATCAGGGGGCTTTTTTGATGGTACACACATAAAGTAGATTTTGAGTTTTATAAACACCTGTTTCTCTTTGACCTGACAGGGGGACAGGATTTAGAAAATAATAAAAACAAGATGAATGTATATTCCTTTATAGCACATACAAAACACACACACCAAAAATTGTCTTGATTTTAGTTTTAACATTTTGTATATGTGGGTATATAGAAAGAAGTCGTGTATAGATATATAGAAAGACAAATGGCATCATTAGTGCCTATATTTAGATTTTAAAATAAATACATCAAAATCCTGGTGCATTTATTTACATATTAACTATCATAAGTATAGGTTATAACTTAATATAACTCAAGTCAAAAACCCTACTTGAGATACTGGCCAATTGTACTATTGTAATATTAATAGTAATATTAATATAATATTAGTAATATTAATATTACTTTAGTAATATTAATACAAGTTGAAGGAATATATTCAAATATATTTAGAAGTGGTTGCCACCAGTTAAGGGTTTTTAAAAGTTAAGTATTAGTGTATTAAAATAGAAAAAAACAATCTTCATAATTAATATGGTCAGAATCAAATTGTTCATCTAGGCTTTAGATTGCAAAATTTTGGTTAGGTATGAATTACTGCTTAATTTTCTTAAGAGAATGTTTATAAATTGGTCACTTAATTATGATCAAATCAATTTATTTTTTATTGTTGATTATTTTTCAGACTGATTCTGCTCTTGTCACTTTTCTTTATGAAACCTTCATTCTATTAGCTGTAGATCCAATTAATCTTCTATTAAAGAAGTAAATCATACCTTTCTACTACTAGTATCATTAAAATTCTCTCTGCAAACACACATATGTGTGTGGGAATGTGTGAGTGGCAAATATATAATTGCCCTTTAATAGTTCTATTTTATATAGACTGCAGCCTAGAAAGAAAATGGTCATCATATTTTATCCATGAAGATACAAATGAGTTGATGTATTATAGTTTGATGATTTTATTTATTAACTAAACCTTCATCCATTTACTTACATCCATTCAGGAGAAAATAAAACATTTTACAGAAAAAAGATTGGTATTCACATGTAACCATTTATATATCAAGCTTCTAAAGTTTATGCTAACAATTTGTTTTCTCTTACTACTAAACATTCTATACCCTTAATACTGGTCTTGCATTTCTTACAATGCCTATTTTGTATACTATACCAATCTGTATTATTTAACTTTTGTTTTTGCTCTATGCTCTACAGTATTAAAATGATGAACTTGTGAGTTCATTCCTAAATGTGCATAGTTATTTCCTTTCAAAATTACTGTTATTTCATGTTGCTTATTTTACTTATAAATTATAATTTGATCATAAAGGAAAATTCATATGAGCATAGCTTAACAATACAGGCAAGAATTCAATAAAACCCTATTAATCTTTTTCTGATGTAAACTATTAACTTTGTTTTAAAATTACATAATGGAATTTGACTAACATTCTCTTTGTGATGTAATGTGTGATATTTTAATGTGTTTAAAATTGGCTTTAACCTCTGAGCTTGAGCCACTCATATTAGAAGGCAAGGAGCAACTACTGGCTAAATCAAATATGTATTTCAAATAAGGATATTTCACATTGAATTCATGGAAACATAGCTTTTATGATAATGCTCCAATTTTTATCAAAATTGGTCCCCTTTCTAAA
The DNA here is from genome assembly GCF_964662115.1 of Mustela nivalis. NCBI lineage: Eukaryota > Metazoa > Chordata > Mammalia > Carnivora > Mustelidae > Mustela > Mustela nivalis. The sequence continues at coordinate 35,477,353 of NC_139020.1, forward strand.
ATGATTCCACTCAACTCACCCTACTCATTAACATGAAATATGTGAAGGACATGTGTCTCTCAGGAAACCAATAATACCTCTGTCTCTAGAGAAAACTCCATCTGAATACCAAGATTTGATAGGCTCGATTGTCTAAAAAATGGGGTGCAGGTGGGAAGGTCTCATTTTAATTATTCAGAAATAAATCCATCTAAAAGTTTGAAGTGGAATTTTTACAACTTATTGCGGTCACCTTCACCTCTTACATATTAATTGAAATTATTTTTTTCATACTTGTCTTTAAGCATATAGAAGAACATTTGAAGGATCTTGTTAAGCACATTCTAGTACTTAACTATAATATAATTTCACAGTGTTCTGAAGAATGTGCTAGTGAAATAATACAGTTAATAAAAATGTTACATCATAGAAATTATAAAGATTTAAATCAAACAAAAATCATCACATTCCATTCAATGCTTCCTTAATGATAGTAGATAATTGAGACCTGCTCATTCTAAAGTTAAAAATATCACTTCCTAAAGAAGAATAGTTTAGAATGGATTCAGAGAAAGATTAGGTAAGCAATGCACTCTGTACTTTACCTCCATAAATCAATGAGACCATTAAAAATCAAATCAATTGACTGCAAACGAGCCCGCACCCACACCCGCGCCACTCAGATCTCCTAGCTGGACATTGGAAATAACTTTTGATGGTTTAGGTCTTCACTCATTTGACCTCAGATCCATTCTCCTCTCTGCATGTTCTGTATCCTAAGAGACTTATCTTAAGGAACTGCATCATCTGCTCACTAGCCTTCTCGCTCTGCTGGGTTCTGCCAGTGAAAAAGGGAAGCAAGAATTTGGAAGGAGAAGTAGCAGGCTGAGACTACTTCAGGTAGCAGGAGATCAGCTAGATAGCTGATAGCTTATCTAAAGATTGCAAACACCTACAAATCCATCAGCAGATCGAAGAGAAGAAGAACAGCAATTCTAGAAACAGAGAATCAACCACTTTCTAAAAGGTAGGACTTGCCAAACCGACTGCAAGATAGCCCCTGGGAGGAGGGGCTGGCTCCCAGCAAGCAGCGGAGCAACGGAGCACAAAATCAGGACTTTTAAAAGTCTATTCTGCTGAGGGAAATCACTCCAGAGGCTAAACCGGGGTGAAGCCCACGAAGGGTCAGCGTGGACTCAGGTCCCACAGGGTCACAGAAGGATCAGGGGTGTATGAGGTTCGCAGAGCATACAGGTATTAGAATGGGGAAGCCGGCTGCAGAGACAGAGCTGACAGTGAGCTCACAGCTCGGGGTTACCTTGAACTGGTCACAGACTCAGTGAGCTCAGAGCACGGCCGGAGGTCAGGCAGACGGGAGTTACTGGGCGCTGTTCTCTGAGGGTGCACTAAGGAGTGGGGCCCCGGGCTCTCGGCTCCTCCGGCCCAAGACCAGGAGGCCGCCATTTGTATTCCTGTCCTCTGGAACTCTACAGAAAGCTCTCAGGCAACAAAAGCTCCTGAAGCAAACCCAAACAGATTACTCAGTCCGGCCCCTGGTAAGGGCAGATGCAATTCCGCCTGGGGCAAAGACACTTGAGAATCACTACACCAGGCCCCTCCCCCAGACAATCAACAAGAAATCCAGCCAAAACCAAGTTCACCTACCAAAGAGTGCAGTTTTAAACCAAAAAGAGCAGAAGAATTCTAGAGGAGGAGAAAGCAAAGCACGGAACTTATGGCTTTCTCCCCATGATTCTTTAGTCTTGTAGTTAATTTAATTTTTATTTATTTTCAAGTTTTTTAACTAGTTTATCTAATATATATTTTTTCTTTTTTATACTTTTTATTTATTCGTTTTTTTAATTGTTTCTGTTCTTTCTTTTTTTTTTTTCTTTCTAAACCTCTTTTTATCCTCTTTCTCCCCCCTCACGATTTGGGATCTCTTCTGATTTGGTTAAAGCATATTTTCCTGGGGTGGTTGCCACTCTTTTAGTATTTTACTTGCTCCTTCATATACTCTGATCTGGACAAAATGACAAGGCAGAAAAATAAACCACAAAAAAACAAAAAAAAGAGCAAGAGGCAGTATCTAAGGCTAAGGACCTAATCAATACAGACATTGATAATATGTCAGATGTAGAGTTCAGGATGACAATTCTCAAGGTTCTAGCCAGGCTCAAAAAAGGCATGGAAGATATTAGAGAAACCCTCTCGGGAGATATAAAAGGGCTTTCTGGAGAAATAAAAGAACTAAAATCTAACCAAGTTGAAATAAAAAAAGCTATTAATGAGGTGCAATCAAAAATGGAGGCTCTCACTGCTAGGATAAATGAGGCAGAAGAAAGAATTAGTGATATAGAAGGCCAAATGACAGAGAATAAAGAAGCTGAGCAAAAGAGGGACAAACACGTACTGGACCATAAGGGGAGAGTTTGAGAGATAAGTGACACCATAAGATGAAACAACATTAGAATAATTGGGATTCCAGAAGAAGAAGAAAGAGAGAGGGGAGGAGAAGGTATACTGGAGAGAATTATTGGAGAGAATTTCCCCAATATGGCAAAAGGAACAAGCATCAAAATTCAGGAGGCACAGAAAATGCCCCTCAAAATCAATAAGAATAGGTCCACACTCCCATCACCTAATAGTAAAATTTACAAGTCTTAGTGACAAAGAGAAAATCCTGAAAGCAGCCCAGGAAAAGAAGTCTGTAATATACAATGGTAAAAATATTAGACTGGAAGCCGACTTATCCACAGAGACCGGGCAGGCCAGATAGAGCTGTCATGATATATTCAGAGTACTAAACGAGAAAAACATGCAGCCAAGAATACTATATCCAGCTAGGCTATCATTGAAAATAGAAGGAGAGATTAAAAGCTTCCAGGACAAACAAAAACTGAAAAAATTTGCAAACACGAAACCAGTTCTACAGGAAATATTGAAAGGGGTCCTCTAAGCAAAGAGAGAGCCTACAAGTGGTAGATCAGAAAGGAACAGAGAAAATATACAGTAACAGTCACCATACAGGTAATACAATGGCACTAAATTCATATCTCTCAATAGTTACCCTAAATGTTAATGGGATAAATGCCCCAATCAAAAGACACAGGGTATCAGAATGGATAAAAAATCAAAACACATCTATATGATGCCTACAAGAAACTCATTTTAAGCCCAAAGACACCTCCAGATTTAAAGAGGGGGTGGAAAAGAATTTACCATGCTAATGGACATCAGAAGAAAGCAGGAGTGGCAATCCTTATATCAGATCAATTAGATTTTAAGCCAAAGACTATAATAAGAGATGAGGAAGGACACTATATCATACTAAAAAGGTCTGTCCAACAAGAAGATCTAACAATTTTAAATATCTATGCCCCCAATGGGGGAGCAGCCAACCATATAAACCAATTAATAACAAAATCAAAGAAACACATCAACAATAATACAATAATAGTAGGGGACTTTAACACTCCCCTCACTGAAATGAACAGATCATCCAAGCAAAAGATCAGCAAGGAAATAAAGGCCTTAAATGACACACTGGACCAGATGGACATCAGAGATATATTTAGAACATTTAATCCCAAAGCAACAGAATACACATTCTTCTCTAGTGCACATGGAACATTCTCCAGAATAGATCACATCCTGGGTCATAAATCAGGTCTCAACCGGTATAAAAAGATTGGGATCATTCCCTGCATATTTTCAGACCACAATGCTCTGAAACTACAACTAAACCACAGAGGAAGTTTGGAAAGGACCCAAATACATGGACACTAAACAGCATCCTTCTAAAGAATGAATGGGTCAACCAGGAAATTAAAGAAGAATTGAAAAAAAAGCATGGAAACAAATGATAATAAAAACACAATTGTTCAAAATCTGTGGGACACAACAAAGGCAGTCCTGAGAGGAAAATATATAGCGGTACAAGCCTTTCTCAAGAAACAAGAAAGGTCTCAGGTATACAACGTAACACTACACCTAAAGAAGCTGGAGAAAGAACAGGAAAGAAACCCTAAACCCAGCAAGAGAAGAGAAATCATAAAGATCAGAGTAGAAATCAATGAAATAGAAACCAAAAAAACAATAGAGCAAATCAACAAAACTAGGAGCTGGCTCTTGGAAAGAATTGATAAGATTGATAAACCCCTGGCCAGACTTATCAAAAAGAAAAGAGAAAGAACCCAAATAAATAAAATAATGAATGAAAGAGGAGAGATCACAACTAACAACAAAGAAATACAAACTATTATAAGAACATACTATGAGCAACTCTATGCCAACAAATTTGACAATCTGGAAGAAATGGATGCATTCCTAGAAAGATATAAACTACCACAACTAAACCAGGGAGAAATAGAAAACCTGAACAGACCCATAACCAGTAAGGAGATTGAATCAGTCATTAAAAATCTCCAAACAAAGAAAAGCCCAGGGCCAGACAGCTTCCCTGGGGGAATTCTACCAAACATTTAAAGAAGAACTAATTCCTATTCTCCTGAAACTGTTCCAAAAAACAGAAATGGAAGGAAAACTTCCAAACTCATTTTACAAGGCCAGCATCACCTGGATCCCAAAACCAGACAAGGATCCCATCAAAAAAGAGAGCTATAAACCAATATCCTTGATGAACACAGATGTGAAAATTCTCACCAAAATACTAGCCAATAGGATTCAACAGTACATTAAAAGGATTATTCACCACGACCAAGTGGGATTTATTCCAGGGCTGCAAGGTTGGTTCAACATCTGCAAATCAGTCAATGTGATACAACACATCAATAAAAGAAAGAACAAGAACCATATGATACTCTAATAGATGCTGAAAAAACATTTGACAAAGTACAGCATCCCTTCCTGATCAAAACTCTTCAAAGTGTAGGGATAGAGGGCACATACCTCAATATTATCAAAGCCATTTATGAAATACCCACCACAAATATCATTCTCAATGGAGAAAAACTGAAAGCTTTTCCGTTAAGGTCAGGAACACAGCAGGGATGTCCATTATCACCACTGCTATTCAACAGAGTACTAGAAGTCCTAGACTCAGCAATCAGAAAACAAAAGGAAATTAAAGGCATCCAAATTGACAAAGAAGAAGTCAAATATCACTCTTCGCAGATGATATGATACTATATGTGAAAAACCCAAAAGACTCTACTCCAAAACTGCTAGAACTTGTACAGGAATTCAGTAAAGTGTCAGGATATAAAATCAATGCACAGAAATCAGTTGCATTTCTCTACACCAACAAAAAGACAGAAGAAAGAGAAATTAAGGAGTCAATCCCATTTACAATTGCACCCAAAACCATAAGATACCTAGGAATAAACCTAACCAAAGAGGCACAGAATCTATACTCAGAAAACTATAAAGAACTCATGAAAGAAATTGAGGAAGACACAAAGAAATGGAAAAATGTTCCATGCTCATGGAGTGAAAGAATAAATACTGTGAAAATGTCTATGCTACCTAAAGCAATCTACACATTTAATGCAATTCCTATCAAAGTACCATCCATCTTTTTCAAAGAAATGGAACAAATAATGCTAAAATTTATGGAACCAGAAAAGACCTTGAGTAGCCAAAGGAATATTGAAAAAGAAAGCCAAAGTTGGTGGCATCACAATTCTGGACTTCAAGCTCTATTACAAAGCTGTCATCAAAATTCAGGACTTCAAGCTCTATTACAAAGCTGTCATCATCAAGACAGCATGGTACTGGCACAAAAACAGACACATAGATCAATGGAACAGAATAGAAAGCCCAGAAATAGACCCTCAACTCTATTGGCAACTAAATTTTCGACAAAGCAGGAAAGAATGTCCAATGGAAAAAAGACAGCCTCTACAGTAAATGGTGTTGGGAAAATTGGACAGCCACATGCAGAAGAATGAAATTGGATCATTTCCTTACACCACACATGAAAATAGACTCAAAATGGATGAAGGACCTCAACGTGAGAAAGGAATCCATCAAAATCCTTGAGAAGAACACAGGCAGTAACCTCTTCGACCTCACCCACAGCAACATCTTCCTAGGAACATGGCCAAAGGCAAGAGAAGCAAGGGCAAAAATGAACTATGGGTATTTCATCAAGATCAAAATCTTTTGCACAGCAAAGGAAACAGTTAACAAAATCAAAAGACAACTGACAGAATGGGAGAAGATATTTGCAAACGACATATCAGATAAAGGACTAGTGTCCAAAATCTGTGAAGAACATACCAAACTCAACACCCAAAGAACAAATAATTCAATCAAGAAATGGGTAGAGGACATGAATAGACATTTCTGCAAGGAAGACATCTAGATAGCCAACAGACACATGAAAAAGTGCTCCACATCACTTGGCATCAGGGAAATACAAATCAAAACCACAATGAGATATCACCTCACACCAGTGAGAATGGCTAAAATTAACAAGTCAGGAAATGACAGATGCTGGCAAGGATGCGGAGAAAGGGGAACCCTCCTACTTGTTGGTGGGAATGCCAGCTGGTATAACCTCTCTGGAAAACAGCATGGAGGTTCCTCAAAATGTTGAATATAGAACTGCCCTATGACCCAGCAATTTCACTACTGGGTATTTACCCTAAAGATACAAACGTAGTGATCTGAAGGGGCACGTGTACCCAAATGTTTATAGCAGCAATGTCCACAATAGCCAAACTATGGAAAGAACCTAGATGTCTGTCAACAGATGAATGGATAAAGAAGAAGTGGTATATATACACAATGGAATACTGTGCAGCCATCAAAAGAAATAAAATCTTGCCATTTGCGACAACATGGATGGAACTAGAGCGTATCATGCTTAGCAAAATAAGTCAAGTGGAGAAAGACAACTATCATATGATCTCCCTGATATGAGGAAGTGGTGATGCAACATGGGGGGTTAAGGGGAGGAGAAGAATCAATGAAACAAGATGGGATTGGGAGGGAGACAAACCATAAGTGACTCTTAATCTCACAAAACAAACTGAGGGTTGCTGAGGGGAGGGCGGTTCAGAGAAGGGGGGTGGGGTTATGGACATTGGGGAGGGTATGTGCTATGGTGAGTGCTGTGAAGTGTGTAAACCTGGCGATTCACAGACCTGTACCCCTGGGGATAAAAATATATTTTACGTTTATAAAAAATTAAAAATTAAAAAATTTTAAAATATATCCTAAAAAAAAAGCTAATCAATTAAAATATGCCATCAAGTTGGCTATCAAGTAACAGTTACCAAGTTTTCAATTGCCAAAGTTCTAATTTCTTATATATACAAAGCTTCACATCACTTTTCTATATCAACTTTCTTTACTTCCCTTATCTCCCTATCTGAAGATTTTATAAGTAGGCAAAATTCTGTTGCCTTCCAGCATGCTACTAAAAACAACAACAAACATTTTAACTGGGACAAGAAAATGGTCCCACATATTGCATTTTGCCAATATATAAAAACAAGTTGCATTAAAAATTGTATAATAAAAATTAGCATATTCTGACCTGTAAAGGTCTGCTTTTTCACTCAATGTTTGTGTTAATGTTCCAGGCCATCTAAAATCCAAAGGGTCACACATTGGCTCCATAAGAGGCCAAGCCATCTAGCCACAAGTTGATACTACCATGAAAATGAATACCTATTAAAAACAGATCTGTGGTGGGATATTATAAAATCAACTTGGCAATACAGTGTGAATATAAATGAGAATATTTTATTTTAAGTTCACAATTATGAATTTGCTTATATAATGTTTACAACTATAATTAAGTCATTTTTCCATATAACCTTTCCTTGATAATGACATACAAAAATAATACTAATGAAAACACATTATTTAGGAAACAGATGCTATGTTTTTGATCTATTACCCTTAATTAACTACAATTAGCTAAAAGTGTTTAATTTTAATGCTATAATATAGGAGTTGAAAATGGATGAAAATTCCAGATAATTTTAAACTTTATAAGAACATTCTGAGATATAGTTAATAAGGAAATTAAATATTTAATTATATACCATTCAAGTAATTATGAAAAAGTGTAAAATTTCTGTTTATAACCTCTTGTCTTTAAAAGCAGATCTTGCTAGGGGAACCTGGGTGGCTCAATGGGTTAAAGCCTCTGCCTTCACCACAGGTTATGATCCCAGGGTCCTGGGATTGCGCCCTGCAATGGGCTCTCTGTTTAGCCAGGAGCTTGCTTCCTCTCCCTGCTCTCTCTCTGCCTGTCTCTCTGCCTACTTGTGATCTCTGTCTGCCAAATAAATAAATAAAATCTAAAAAGAAAAAAAATCTTTAAAAAAATTTCAATAAATAAAAGCAGATCTTGCTAATACAGGCATATGAAAAAGCCATTTCTCTTTTAGTTGACCTTAAAATACATTTGTAGTGTATTACTTACCATTAAGATATAAAAGGAACTTAGAAAAAGTTTTCAATTCCTTTACCCATTTATCATATTGGGTTTAACAGGATTAACACCTACACAGAAGACACCAGCACTAATATTTATTTCTCAGTAGTATGCATTCACATAAATATTGATATTTTATACTGATAAAATCATCCTTTTATTAATTTACTCATTGTAAATTATTTTTGTTAATAGCCAACTTTAGAATTAAAAGTATACCTTAGTATTTTAGCAATGACATGGTAGAGAGCTTGCAATATTCTTTTGTGCCCTTTTAATGCTATTTTGGGCTTCAAAAAATACTTCCTGAGGAGAACACAAAGCTCCGTAAAATTACATTAGATTATAGTATATTGCCAAATTTTCATTAGTTAATCATTAAAGATAGAAGAATATCAACATTTTCTATTCCTTGAGAACTTTTTATTGCAAAAACTATTTTGAGCACCAATTGACTACAAATCAGAAAACTTTATATTTATGATCCACATTTTCATAGACTGTAGGGAATGGAAAAAAATGTGGAATCAGAAATAATTGAAATCTAGTTCTGTATCAACTGTATATCAAAGTGTGATCCTCTGTAATTTGTATAACATTTTTAATATAATTTTATGTAACTTAAAAAGTAATTCCTTTTAGGTTTATTGCAACTTAACAATATATTACACATATAAAATAATTAACAAATGTTATTTTGCCATTTAAAAAATTGTTTATTCATTTGACAGACAGAGATCACAAAATGGCAGAGAGGTAGGCAGAGAGAGAGGGGGGAAACAGGCTTCCTGCTGAGCAGAGAGCCCAATGCAGGCTCCATCCCAGGACCCTGAGTTCATGACCTAAGCTGGAGGCAGAGGCTTTAACCCACTGAGCCACCCAGGCACCCTTGCCATTTTTCTAATTTAGAAAGAACTTAGTGATTCAGTGTAATATAGGCAATATAACAATTACAGTGGTATTAATCAGGTTCAAGTTAGTGAATTCAACTCTATGACCTTGAAAAAGTCACTAAGTTTCTCTGAACCTTCATGTATTTATCATGAAGAGGACTACAAAAGTTGGACCTTAAAGTTCACATATCATTTGCAAATTACTAATGTAAACTAGTTGTAAATATTATAATAAACTTTATTAGTAACCTGATTAAAAATTTACTTTTTAAAGATTTATTTAGAGAGTGTGTGTACATGTGAGTAGTAAGGAGGGACAGAGGGAGAAGAAAACCTCAAGCAGACTCCCTGATGAACACGGAGCCTTGGGTCCCAAGACCCTGAGATCATGACCTGAGCTGAAACAAAGAGTCAGAGCTCAACCAACTGAGCCAAAAGGTGTCCATAAATGATCATTCTTTTATTAGAATTGAAGATTAGAAGACTTCCTACTGTCATCAACAGATGATTTGAAGTCTCCCATTTATACATGGAAACAGATATACCCTAAAGACTCACTCAGATACTCCTCTAGCTATCAATACCTATTGATCTATCATTGTACTTGATGGTTCTCTTAATGGATTTTTCTTTTCCACAGTAGGAAAGAAAAAGCATATTGAAAGTTAGCATGAAATATGTTTTATTTTTAAATATTTTATTTTTATTTATTTGACAGAGAGAGAAAGAGAGAGAGAGAGAGCGCACAAGCAGAGGCAGCCACAGAGAGAGGGAGAAGTAGGCTCCCTGCTAAGCAGGAAGCTCAATGTGGGACTTGATCCCAGGACCTTGGGATCCATGACCCAAGCCAAAAGTCAGTTGCCCAACAAACTGAGCCACCCAAGTACCCCTACCATGAAATATATTACGGTGAAATTGTGTTCCATATGAGAACTTCTCTATTTTCTTTCGAAACAAAGGGGACACATTACATTTGAGTCAATGTATTCAGTCTAACAATACCGGTACTGTGGATTCTATTTTATAAAAGCAAAATGTCATTTGGTGATATTCTAAATAAAAGGAAAAGAAATAGCAGTACACATACTGTGCCTTCACTTATAAATAAGATTTAGTAATTTTCTTCAAATGGTTTCTAAAAATATGTGAGGAAATTGCACTTAATAGTTGGTTGATCAGCAGAAAAAGAAATACCCCATTGTCTTTCTTTACAAGTTCATCTTGTGAAGTAAAGTTTTCAATTTTCTTGGTAAAAGATGAAAAACAATTTGAATAGGCCAACAGTCTAAACCTGGTGATTACTGAAGAAGTCATCAAAACACTTATGCAAATATGATGTGCACATGTAATTATTGAGAATGTAAGAAACGCCATTCAAGATAACAGGTGCCATATCCTGGGGTGCTTTTTCTACACTGAGTAGTGAATAGATGCTGTGAGTCTATCACTAATGATGGCTAAAAAAAAAAAAATTTAATAAGTCATATGATGGTACTCAACCCAAGAATCCAAATACAATTAAATCAAGTAACTTATAAGAGATTTTATATCATGCTACAAATAAATTCTAAAAATAAATAAGTTTTACAAGTTGCTATCAAAGGACCTTTATGGATCATGTTTACACATGTCTCCCAATGTGGTAATTTATTTTTTCTTTAATATAAAATCACATTGTTATCCTTCCTATAACATTTTAATACAAGGTTAGCAACATGGCACTAGCCTATCCTGAAAAGTAGTTTAACAGATATATTACTTTAACACACAGAAATGCAATACTACTTAAAAGATAGGAACCTAAAAAAAAAAAAATAGAAGTTCTATGTACTGTTTATAAGTTGGTTTTGGTGTTGGTAAATAATTTAGATTCTAGAAGTTAATATGTAGAAATTTTTATGAGGCAAACATGTTTTATTAGCATACAAAGCAGAATTTATATATTCCAGGGCTTCCCATTTGGAGAAAAAAATAAAATATTTTCTACATTTCAAGTTTTCTATATAAAGTGTTCAAGGTCTTCAGATTATGTTATAATGCTGTATACCTTGGATATAGAAGTATTTATATTTTCACTGGCTTTTTAAATTTGGTAAGTAGTTTAAACTTTCCACTGTCTTCTGGTTTCCATTTTTATTGAAACCACTAATATTTAATAACTAACCACCCAAGGATTTAGGGTGAGATCAGTAAAAGTGACAGAACTGACTTATTGGAAGGAAGCATAGGTTTAACTCAAATTGTAAGTGGTTTTGACTTATGCATTCCAAGGTAGTGTTTTTTAGCACTGAACACCTGTAATAAAATTTAAGAGATGGCTGTTATCAAAATCAAAATAAAATTGTTTTGGCAAATATGCTCTCATCCACATAAAAAATTTGACTAAACTAACCATCAGTATAAAAGCACAATGATCTACAATTGTCTTTTTTTGGTAATAAGAAAATTCCAAATATATTTTGTGAACCCTGACACATATCGAATGACTGTTGCTTATCACAGATTTATGTAGTACTTGACTAATAACTCTAATAATTTTATGTTATTTTCTGAAATTTTGAAATTTTATTTTGAAATTTTATTTGACATTTTGAAATTTTACTTCCCACTGAATAGAAGGAAAAATTTAATATTGTGTCTCACAATAAAATATTTTCTCAAACTTCAGATTTTTTTTTAAAGATGTATTTATTTATTTGACAGACAGAGATCACAAGTAGGCAGAGAGGCAGACAGAGAGAGAGGAGGAAGCAGGCTCCCTGCTGAGCAGAGAGCCCGATGTGGGACTCGATCCCAGGACCCTGAGATCATGACCTGAGCCGAAGGCAGCGGCCCAACCCACTGAGCCACCCAGGCGCCCCAGATTTTGTTATTTTTGATACAACTGAATTGTTTACATTTTGGCATAGTTATCTTTTTTCTATAAAAATTATCATTGAGCTATCAAACACAAGAAGCTCAGTTAACAGGAAATGCTTTTCAAAGAAAATGGAAAATGTTTCTTTCAGTCATGTATACATTCATAAATATTTGTTTCATGCCATGAAAACTTCCACATACTTGGAACACAGTAGTGACCGACAAAAAGCTATCCTACTTAGCTACAATTTTCATGAAAGAAGAACATTATTAAAGGCAACAGACCTCAAATAGAGCCAATTATGCTAATTCCTATGTCTCCAAATTGAAGCTTAACTTATAGTTTCAGCTCTCTATAAGGGAAGAGATTTGGCAATTACCAAAAATTTTGGCCTAGTATAACATCCTGGTTCCAGCCCCCTTATGCCTGTAAAATACCTTGCCTCATATAGCTTTATGAAGCTTCTTTCTATCTGTTAGATTGGATGATGCCTGTTTCATGAATCACTGAACAAAGCCAATAAGGTCTTTAAAATTTATTAAGTTGAATTTTATTATTTGACAATTTAATAATTCATATTTTAGTTGATGATATATATTATGGAGAGAATTAAACAGAATAAAGCAAAGTGCTACAATAATAGGTTATTATTTTAAAGATAGGGAAGGCCTCACAGATAAACTCACATTTAATAAGATACCTAAAGGAGATGAGAAGTTTAATATGGGTATCAGGGGAACGAATATTCCAGGCTCAGGAATAGTATGTACCAAGTACGGAAGCTATAATGTATATTTGTCATGTTATAGGAATAGAAAGGAGGCTCCTGTGTCTGGATCAGAGTGAGCTAAAGGAGAAGCAGTAGGGAATAAAGTCAGAGTGGAAAGGGAGGTCACAGCACTTGAAAAACTTTGTGAACATTTTAATTTCAAACTGAAGAAAACAGTAAGCCATTTGAGATCTATGGTTAGATCAATGACTTTTTGTAAAGAATAGCCTTAACTGCTATATTTGGGATTTTGGGGGGAAAAAATATCAAAGGAATAGTAGTTTACAGACTATAGGACAATTTGAGCAAGAATAAATGGTAACTTGGATCAGTATTTTGAAACAGATGCATTGAGAGGTACTGATATGCTTTGAAGATAAAGTACACAGGATTTGATGATGAATTTGCTGTGATAGTCAATAGAAAATGACTCCAAGGCCATTGGCCTGAGCAACTGGAAAAGTGGAGTTGTTATTTTTTGAGGAAGAGAAGAATGAAGAAAGTAAAATAGCCAGTTTTGGAGGGAAGATTATGAGATTAAATTTGGATTGTTAGGTCTAATATACCTATTCGAAATTTTAAAATGTCTTTTTAGATATATTAGTCTACATTTTGGAAGGTAGTGATATTCCAGATATATAAATTGGGAAAATTTCATTTGATGATATTTACATTATATGTAAGCCATGAACTAGAAGAGTAAATGAACAGAATTGGTTCATAGAACAACAGAACCCTGAGGCAAATCACATTTAAAATTTTAAGTGGTAAAGAAATAGGAAATTTAAAAATAGTAGCGTATAAAGAAGAAATAAAATCAAGGGCACCTGGGTGGCTCAGTGGGTTACACCTCTACCTTCTGCTCAGGTCATGGTCCCAGGGTCCTGGGATCGAGCCCGTTTTGGGCTCTCTGCTTGGTGGGGAGCCTGCCTCCCTTTCTCTCTCTGCCTGCCTCTCTGTCTGCTTGTGATCTCTCTCTCCTTGTCAAATAAATAAATAGAATCTTTAAAAAAAAATCAAGAATGTATGATATTATAGAAGCCAAAGGAGGAAAAGAGAGTCTAAAAGATTTAATCATTACAAAAAGGTCAAATAAAATATCTGAGTTTTAACCATTAGAATTAGGGAAATGGGTTTTATAAGTTATCTTGATGAAAAGTTTCATTGAAAACTTGTGGGGGAGATTATTGAAGTAAGTTAAATAAAGGATGGAATTCTAAGATTGGGAACAAAGCAAGAATGTCCTCTCTCACCACTTCTATGCAACAGCGGAACATAGCCAATACAATAAATTAACCAAAAGAAATAATTAAAACCTAAATAAAAATAAAACTGCCTTTGTTAGGGTGTAAAATTATTGTCTGGAGAAGAAATTTTTAAAAAATTACTGACTAAATTTTTCTAAGTAAAAAATAGAATATGTAAGTTTATCAAGGTCTTAAGAAAATGAGAAAATAAAGTAGGATTATCAGGCAGCATTAAGGGCCCAGAATTCACTGGCAGAGATAAATGTAAAGATCAGTTAATACAATGTTGGCTCCTTTTGCTGGCCACTTATAATGGCACATATTCAGCCACTGAACGTGTAGAAAGATTTAATAAGGGTGATATTTTTTCCATACATGGACTTTAGAAAGAGAGAGAAAGGGAATTGAGCATGTGAGTCAGGTTTAAAAAAGAAGGAAAAAAAAAAGGCAGTACAAAGTTAGTTGGGATCAATAGATTTTTAGATGTAGTAAATTCTAAAAAAAAATGGCAATATGGTATTTGTGGGAGAGAAATGGGAAGATAGTTACCTGGAAAATTGGATGCCTTAAACTGAGACTAGGATATGGATATAATTCTTGGTAATGAGCAGTGTAGAGGAAAAACCCCTCTCCCCAAGAAAAAAAAATCAAGGACTGAGAAACCTTGATATAGAGGTTCATCAACATAAACACTGAAATTGTCATATGTTAGGAATATTTTAATAAATAGGTTACATAGCCATGCCATCTGCAGATAATTATAAAAAAGGTAAGAGAAAAGAGGATATAATCTGTTTGCAAAAGACTAACAGCTATATGATTATAGGAAAAAGCAAAAAGAGAGCAAAAGAGAAGGTGATGATATTTGAAATGGGAAAAAAAAAAAAACAGAAATTCAGAGAACAACCATCAAAAACCCAAATTCATCCCATTCCGGAGCACTAATACTCATTTGACCTGATCACCTTAAAGCCCTTGAGTGAATGGGATTCACAGACACCTCAAGTGACAATTATCAATTCATTTGCAGTGAAAAATTATTAGTTCATTTGCAGTGAAAAATATTACTTTCAAGTGTTCCAGATTCTTTAAAAAGATGAGACACTATATTTAATTCACTATATTTAAATTATATGTTCACAATAGATAAAAGTGTTTTCAGGTACAATTATTTATTTGTATGAGAATACTTCTAACTATGCATATTGTCTACTGAGATTTTTAAAGGTTAAAATATTTTAATCTTGTTCTTGTTTCTTCCTTGGTTTGCCTAGCTATATCTGAATAACTATGTTCCATATTCCTAAGGATACATAGTCATGTGTATAAAAACTGAATTTCTCCAACTAAGGATAAAACAGTATTGTTATTTTAAATATTTTCATTTCATAAAACAAAATCAAACATATGTTCATATAATTTAATCTTTTAAGTATATTACTTCAATATAGAACCAATATTGACCCACTGATGCATTACACACAATCATATCAGTTGACTCAATTGACCTGATAATAGCATTAAAAAATAATAGTTATCCATTATTGAGTCAGGTACTATGAAAAGGGATTTTTCAAACAATAATTCTCTAAAGGTTTTAGTATACAAAAAACAAAAACAAAAACCTATTAGAGAGACAGTCCATTTTGATCTCTACTTTACAAAGGAGAGAGCTGAGGTATAGAAAGTTTAAGTCACATGCCCAGTATCAAGGATTAAGTGACACAGCCAGACTTGAATGTGAGCGATTTGACTCCAAACCCCGTACTTCTAGCTACTAACCAATATGCATGTAGGATAAATAATGTCCCAAATGGTACCTTTTAAGGTGATTACAAAAGAATTGTTCTTCTTTCAAAAGTCTTGGTTTTAGTTAAAAAAAATATTACATTAGCAGAATATTTTCTTTTCCAGTGCGCAGATTATGAGGGGAGAGGGTAAAACAATTTAGTTTATCATGTTTCCTTTCCTGCTACAGCATTGCTGGAAAATTGTTTCAGACAATATAAATGGAGATAAAGGCCAGTCATTTAATTTTTGAGCATAAGCAACAAAATATGAAAGTAAAAATAACAACAACAACTACTTGAAAATCTATTTTTATCATCTGATACAATGGGAAAAAGTTTAGAATTTAATGTCATAAATATCAGGGCCCAAATGCCAGTTCTTCTACTAACTAGCTATATAGTACTGCTTGGGCAAGTGACAAACTTTCCAGGCTTTTATTTCTTCATCTGTTCAATGAGAGTTATACTTCTTCCCTTACACAATTACTGGTGATTAAATGAAATTAGGTATTTGAAATGCCTAACCCTATTGTGAGTATTCAATAAGTGTCAGTGACATTATATTCTAATCTATCTCTAAACAAAAACTTCTCTGGGTGTGGGGTAAAACGTTACATGTACTGGTTACCCTAAGAGATTATCAGAAAAATTGGTTATTTTAAAATCTGCATGAAATATTAAACAACAAAACTACCTGTTATACCATCATGATATATATTTTCAAAATAAAACATGTCAATCTAAGTGATAAGATCAGTAAGGTAAACATGGTACAAGAAACCTGAAAAAAATATTTCTGACCTAGTTGTTAGTCTTACAATTCTATCATTTATTTCCTAGATTATATGTAGAAAACTCTTACCAAAACTAAAATTCTAACAACATCTATTACACTTTAATATTAAATACTTAAGGTGACTGGGTGGCTCAGTCCTTAAGCATCTGCCTTTGGCTCAGCTCATGATCCTGGGGTCCTCAGATCGAGTCCCGCGTCTGGCTCCCTGCTTGGCGGGAAACCTGCTTCTCCCTCTCCCTCTCTCCATGCTTGTGTTCCCTCTCTCACTATCTCTGTCTGCTAAATAAATAAATATTAAATACTTAAGTGAAGGATTCTACTTAAGATTAAAAAACAAAACAAAACAAAACAAAATAACAACTATACAGCATGAAGCAATATAGCTTAGGGTTCCCTCCCTCTCTCATTGCAAAATGAATAAAAGCTTAAAAAGTTTTGTTTTATTTAATGTAAGGGTTGTTTTTGTTTTGTTTTGGGATATACTTTTTGACAGCAGATACCCAATTATATTTTCATGGTCCATATCCATGCACAGGGGCAGAAAATTATCAGTTCTCAAGGAAACTGATGAAAGGACCAAAAGATTAGAGAGAAAACAAATCTTTAACTTCTGGATTCATAAATCTTTTATAACCTAAAAATCAGTAAGATCTGCCTCGTATCAAGTTTTAGGGTAAATAAAAAAATAATTCAAGCAGATTATTCTTTAAGTGTTCAATAACTTGAAATGCTGCCATCCTACTCTAGACTTTTGGAAATCAATACTAGAAATGAATCAGGCTGCAAGGGATTCATCTACTATAAGCTTCCTTCTGAACCCAGACAAAATAAGAAGAGTTATGTTATATACCACTGGAAAAGTGTCATGTAACATTGATTTACTATGTTAGTGACAGCACTGAAAAAACAAATCAAACTACCTAAGAAAAAGCAAAATGTGCTCTCTACAATTGTCCTTTGGATAACATTATTAGCCCTGGGTAAAACCAGGAGGCACAAAAGATACATTGAAAGTGTCCATGAATCTTGCTCAATTTATTTGACCTCTTAACATTGAAAATTTTACTTTACTTCAATATATTTATCAGATATACTATCACTATGGAATGCAATTCTCTATATATTTATTAAAAACATGATTGAATTACTAAGTGTGATGCAAACTATTAGAAAACTTATTATTTTGAAACAATGTGGTTTCATGTAATTTGAGCATTTAGTTCTTTAAAGATTTATTTAAGCAGTGCTTTGAGAATTTAAAGATGAATTCTCTTTTTCTTCTAATAGCTAAAATATTAAATGCATATGAAATTTTCTATTTAGTTAATATAGAACAAATCATGATTTTTTTTTTTTTATGGTTAAGGGTAACATTCTGCTAGTCATCAACAGTGGCAACACAGGATTTTCGCTGAAGCCAATTTAGAGACATCCCAATATTCATCTTCTCCTTTTATGTCAGTTTTAGGTTAATTTTATTATAATTTAATAACATTCCTCTTCAAAAAGTCACCACGACTTTAATTTTGTTTATGATGTGTTATGGTCTCATAATTATAGTTTCTTCATTTATCCATGAAATCAAGAAACATGGTATAGCTAAAATTTAATTTGATACTAACCTAAGGTAAGTAAAGGATTGGTACATGTAATACTAGTAACAAAATACTACCCTCCCCACACACAACAAATGAAATATATTCATGGTACAAGTGAAAATCAAATGAAATTTAATTAAAGTGCTTCAGAGTCAAAACATATTTTATTATTTTCTTTTAAAAATGGATATATAGTTCTAGGAAACTAACATTTGCCTAAAATATCTTTAAAAATAATAATATCAGAAAGCCTTTCCCTGCATTCCATAGTTATATTTGTCATATCCACCATACATGAAATATTTATGGCTACCTGAGTCTCACACAAAAAGGAGTGGATACCACCTCAGATTCAAGATTGTAGTCATTTTCCAGGGAAAAGTCACAACTTCCTAAGAATTTCTGCTTGGATAAAGAGCAGTTTGTTTCATGGAACATCGATTGCTAAGCTTTTGAAAGAGCAATTTCACAATTCTGCCTGAGAAGGCATGACTATTGGCCCCCTTACAGAGACTAAGACCATGTGAGCAGGTATGGTGCCCAGTGGAAACTGTGATTTATCATGCTACTGTCAATAAACTACAGAAGAGTTTGGGCCAAACAAATAGGAAGCTATGGTGGAGGTCCATGGTGCAAGGAAGCCAAGTAATAGGGGAGCCAAGAGTGTGCTGGGCTAATTTAATTTTTTAAAGCTGTAACTCAGCCCACGCCTTAGGGACACAATTTCTTTCTGGCAATATTTTCTGTGAAGCTAAAACAGCTGCTTCACCTATCTCAAATCAGATACTGTACTGTTTCAAGCAAATGTTTACAAAAAATAACAATTGTCAGGCATGCTTTTCCAGAAAATTTAGACTGAACAGATTATCATGTCCCTAAAAGATAGGGTTGATATGAACTATATTTGATAATAAAATTTAACTCTGATATTTCTAGTAATGTGAAGAAATTAAGCAAATGTCCACAGATGCTATAAAATAATACAAAACCATATATTTAAACATTTTTCTAAAGATTTTATTTATTTTTTTGCAGTGGCAGAGATGGGGAGGAGAAGCAGGCTCCTCACTGAGCAGAGACTTTAACCCACTGAGCCACACAGGCACCCTATTTAAACATATTAAGAAAAAAATTGCTATATAAGGTAATAGGTTTATAAAATATGATTTAAATCCAATTTAGAATAGTCTTAATCTTTTACAATATAGAAAATCTTTAAAGTATTTGAAACAATAATTAATGAAAATTTAACAAGCATTATATAAGGCTGGATTCCAGGACCCTGAGATCATGACCTGAGCTGAAGGCAGAGGCTTTAACCCACTGAGCCACACAGGCACCCTATTTAAACATATTAAGAAAAAAATTGCTATATAGGGTAATAGGTTTATAAAATATGATTTAAATCCAATTTAGAATAGTCTTAATCTTTTACAATATAGAAAATCTTTAAAGTATTTGAAACAATAATTAATGAAAATTTAACAAGCATTATATTTTGCCTGATTTTCATTCTCCTAATTAAAAATAAAATTTCACAAGAATACCAGATCGGATCTCTTAAACATTGAGTGTATTTTTATTTTCTGTTTTGGTTTTCTCAGCACATTAAAATCAAAACAAGAAACTGTTAAAGAACTAGCACTCATTTGAAAAGAAACTTTATCCATAAGATACTGAAAATGCAACATATTTACCTATTCACTGTAGGACATAGACTTCAGTGCCATCCAATGCCAGTAGGTGATGAAACAGGTTTTGTTTTTGTTTCCCCAGCTTTAAACACCAGATCCTCATTCATAATCTACACTTTTAATCATACAAAGATAGAATGAACATACTAAACAGGAAAAAGCATGCATGACTTAGTATCTTTCTATGTATATCAGTTGGAGTCAATACTATGCATCCACAAAGGACATTCAACAGCACAGTGTTAGAGGACTCTTATATGCCTCAGGAAGAGAAAGTCTACAAAACCTCAGCAGAAGCTGAAGGTCAGAATGTAAAGAAAACTAAATCCAGGTCCAGGAGGTACATTAAACAAAAAACAAACAAACAAACAAACAAAAATGCTACAAGGCAAAGTTTCTAGCTTCTGGCTAAATTTAGTGAGATGTCACAGTCCAGATGAATCAAGTTTCAGAAAGTAGGATGAATGTCAAATGGTTTATGCCAAAGAGCAGCTTGTACTTGGAGCATGCTTAAGGCCATTTTGTTCAGAAATTTCAGGGAGGAAACAACCTGCAATTGTAACTCTGAAAAGCCCGCTAAAAATCATTAAAAAATATATATCTTTTAGACACATTGGATTATATGAAATGACTGAGTAGGCCTGCAGCAGCATCCTGAGAAACTTTTGTTGTTGTTGTTGTTAGTAAGAAATTGTTTCAAGAGCAGAATAACTGAGAATAAGTCCATGTAGCTTTCTGAGCCAAAGTCAGCAGATGTCCTCTTATCTTAAATGTTACATGAAAGCAAGGCAAACAGAATAAAGCATATGGACTTGACAAAATTCAGAGTTGGGTTTAAATAGAAATATACAGCGGCCAGTTTTGAAGTTGTGAATATACCTTCCTTCCAAATAATGATATGACTGACAGACATGTGGTTGGTTGGCCACAGATACCCCACCAGTTATGACAGCACCTCTGGTGCTGCCAAGATGACTACTATGATTCCAAATGCCAATGCCACAACTAACACGTTAGCATCATGCTTGCAATGCTCATATCACCCTACATTAGTTACACTGATATTCCATCTGTCAGAGACATATCTGGCACTTGAATAATAAATGATACTATATTAGCATGACTTAACAGAACAACAATTAATAGCACCATCTGTTTATTAAAAGCAAGGATATTTGTCTAAACCTTGGCAAAATCTTCCTTTGTGAACAAATATTTTCTCTTGGTGAACTGGGTCAAAAATATTACAACAATGTCGATCAAAAACAAATCTTTTTTAAAAGGATGGCATATCAAATATAATGTGGTTCTACAATATATGCTGGAAATGTCTAAACAACTTAATTATATTTGGTGGGAGACTACAAATCATGTTCATGGAAGCAGAAGAAACAAATGGTGACTGTAGACATAAAACATAGTTATGATTATCCACACAAGGGATATATGCATTAAACACTGTGCTTGAAGTCATATGAAATTTAAACTCCTTAGAGACACAGAATACAATCTTCCAATGGAAAATTAAACAACCTAAGTGAAAATAAAAATAACTTTTGCCAAAACTCCTTTCCCTAACTACAACTGCACACCCCAAACCTAGGTAATTGTTAAAGAACATACAGAAAGAAACTAGGGAAGAAGGAAGGAAGGAAGAAAGGAAGAAAGGAAGGAAGGAAAGAGAAACAAAAATCCACAAGTGAATAAATGGGGTAAGTAGAAATGGGAGAAGTCAGGTATCAGAAATATAATCTAAGAAACAAAGTTTTGACCCCCTTTTTATGTAGTGGATCTAAAGCAAATATGCTGATTTATAGGTGTTATTATGAAGCATCTATGTATTTATTTTCAATGTAGAAAGATCTATATGTAATTCCATGGTAATATAAAGTGAATAGCTTCTTGGAGGATATAAACATAACTGCCATCCACTTTAAATTTTATAATTTTCACTTTTCAGAATGTATGAACTTATTATTTTTGTGAGCATTAAAATCAACAGCTAAACTGAGCATCAAAATCAGTCTATAATTAATAATAATTCATTACTAAATGAGAACATTTATAGATTTCTCACCAAACCAATTAGCTATATAATTATTCTTCTTGATTTTAAATATCAAATAAGGTACACTGAGATATTATTATTAATAACAAACAATTATTAAGCATTTACTAAGTAAAAGGGATTGGTCTGATTTCTTTTGTATTTAATTCTCAAAACTCTTTGAAATAAGCACCATTTTTTGTTTAATTTTGCCTATGAGGATTTGAGAGACGAAGCCCAGAAAATGGTCTTGAGTTACAGTTACAAAGAAGCAGGACCAGATTTCAGCCCTTGGGAATCTGGATACAAAGTCTGCATTCCCCTTAATGAATAAACCTATTTCCTCCTTACATGTTTGAAAACAACTGTAGGGGCACCTGGGTGGCTCAGTGGGTTAAGCCGTTGCCTTCTGCTCAGGTCATGATCTCAGTGTCCTGGGATCAAGACCCCGCATCGGGCTCTCTGCTCAGCAGGGAGCCTGCTTCCTCCTCTCTCTCTCTCTCTCTGCCTGCCTTTCTGCCTACTTGTGATCTCTCTCTGTCAAATAAATAAATAAAATCTTAAAAAAAAAAAAAAGAAAACAACTGTAGATATGGTCTTAAAAATTGCATGTACAGGGGGATTATTCCCATTCAGTTGATACCCACCTAGAGATTCCTACTTCCTGTCATCACAGTGTACTAAAATTTGGATACAACTAAATTGAATTTAACTTTATACTAATACCTCTTAAATCATGTCTTTCTGTAGGGAGATTAGGTTCAAGTATATTTTCAGCATTTCTGAGACAGGAAACATTTCAAACTTTTTCAATTTGATAACAATTTAATTGAATTTTGAACTTAAATATTTTAGTTTTTGTGTAACACTCTTTTTTTGTTTTTTGTTTATTAAATATTTTTTTAAAGATTTATTTATTTATTTGACAGAGAGAGAGAGAGATCACAAGTAGGCAGAGAGGCAGGCAGAGAGAGAGAGGAAGGGAAGCAGGCTCCCTGCTGAGCAGAGAGCCTGATGTGGGACTCGATCCCAGGACCCTGAGATCATGACCTGAGCCGAAGGCAGCGGCTTAACCCACTGAGCCACCCAGGCACCCCAATGTTTATTAAATATTTTATTTACTTGAGAGAGACAGAGAGAGAGAGCACAGAGGGAGAGGGAGGAGCAGACACCCAGTTGAGCAGAAAGACTGATGTGATGTGAGGCTTGATCCCGGACCCCAGGGATCATGACCTGAGCCAAAGGCAGATGCTTAACTGTCTGAACCACCCAGGCACCCCTATGTATATCACTTTTAAATTCTTCTTGAATGAATTGTTTTTTTATAACTTAAAACAACTTGGAATTCTAATTTTATCAAAGAATATATCAGCTAATATACAGATCTTTTGTTCTCTGAAAATTAAATAAGTACTTTCTTTATATTCTGTCAAGTCATTAATAAACATGTAAAATAGTATGAAATCAATGATGAAATCCAGTATCATAACCTCAGGGTCCTCTCTCTAGGTTTAAAACAATCTATTCATCAATGATGTAGAAATAATTAATCAGCAACTATTACATATAAAATGAACAATCACTTATATCCCTAGAATAATATAATATTAAATGTTTCCAGGAACACAAAATCTAATAAAGATATAAATAAAATCATGTCAGCATTATGTGAACTTACATGTGCTGTTTGCCTTCTAGCTGTCATTTTCCTTCCAAAGAGCTGCCATATCATTTATTATTATCAGCTGTTCTAAAATTTTGTCACTAGTAAACATTTACATGATAAATCAGGAAGTTTTAAAATCTGTTTTTTCACTGTTTTATATACTAAATATCATCTGTTGTACTTCTACCAATTTCTCATAATCTAAGCATACCTAAGCCCTGTAGCTTTCTCTGGTTCCTCTTTAATTTAATATTGTAAATAATGAAGACAAATATCACATTCAATAGCAGCATCTAATAATCTCTCTTATTTGGATTGCAGAGTAAGGAAAATTAAACATCTTTATCCAAGTCTTTATCCAAATATATAAGCCTATGTAAGTTATCATCTTTTCATTTCTTCTGGAAATCATACAAATTAAACAAATGTAGAAAAATACAAAGTACATATCTGGCAGATTTCATATTTTGGGCAGTATTTGCAAAATAAATTGTGCAAAACTGCTTTTTGAATTAAAATTGGGCAAGAACAACAATCCTCTCCATGAAGAGCAAAACTATCCTTTATTTACAAGAATATTTGTAGAAAGAGAAGGTCTTGGGTTCTAAGAGGTCTACTCCAAAGAACCTTGTACAAAGAGTTGACCAAGGAATTTTACTCCATTCAAAGAGCAGTGATATAAGGCAGAATTGACCAAGAAATAAAAATAAAATATCAATATAAAGACATATTAAAAAATTGTTGAAGACCCTGGAAAAATATTTGCACAGGTATAGATAGAAATTGTGCCCCACATAATTACTGAAAGTATTAATTTTATGTAGGAAGAACACATGATAGAAATGGAAGAACACAGAAAAATGAAAAGACAATAAAAGATGATTCACTGAATTTACTTTTTTCCATCTTCTGTTTTCCACCCTTTTTGTTAATATATATTATCCATATAACAAATTATTAAAGGTATTATATAAAGTAAGTTTCATAAAATGTAGAGTAGAAAATTGAAACTTTAAGTGTTGAACTAGTCAAATCAATTTTTAAAATGCAAAAATTTTAATTAAAGTATAGAAAATTTTAAGTTATTTGAAAAAAGTGTAAGTGGGGCGCCTGGGTGGCTAAGTGTTTTAAGCCTCTGCCTTCAGCTCAGGTCATGATCTCAGGGTCCTGGGCTCGAGCCCCACATCAGGCTCTCTGCTCAGCGGGGAGCCTGCTTCCCCCTCTCTCTCTGCCTACTTGTGATCTCTCTCTGTCTATCAAATAAATAAATAAAAATCTTAAAAAAAAAGTGTAAGCATGTCATGTCAATATATTACATTTAATATATATATATATGTACCACATAAAATAGCAAAAATTAGAGAAAATACAAGATGTGGAAATACAACAGGAGTGAGTGATGTCAGCATCACAGTGATATAAATCAGTCTACTTTTCTATTTTTTTTAATAGATATCCATAACTGAACAAAAATGCTTATATACCCTATACCAAGGGTCCCAGGAGGATTCTAACCTACCAGTGCATCCAAAGATAAAGATCTTGGTAAGGACAACAGATCCAAGGGAGTTTGCAAGACTGCCATATCCTTAAAGAACTGTGACAGGGGCAACGGGAAAAAAAAAAAAAAAAAGAAAGAAAACAAACAAAAAAAGACACAAAAATACAACCTTGAAGAGTAGGTAACTGGGCAAATATTTACAGGTGAGAGAACATTTGTAGTTCAGCATGCTTGAGAGATGAATCTAGCATTGCACTGGAAGCAGAGAGAGAAGTCTAGATACAGAGAAGAGGGAAGAACTCACCAGAGATACCTCTACCCCAAGGCAATGCTGCTCCAATACTAAGCTGTCTTGTGGTGGCAGAGGGGACAATCTCCAGAGAAAGTGCCAACCTCTCAACTATTAAAGGAATAAATTTCCTGACATCTGCTTGGGACTTTGGGAGGAAATCTTCCTACAAGTATCCAGGAATATCCCACTCAAGAATATCTCCATCAGACTCATGGGCACCCCTAAACCTACACTTCTCCCATTTTGCTGTTGGCACCTTGTGAACACTCCTTAATTTATTTAAAAAAGCAATCTCTGTTCTACAGTGGACATGCCCAAATAGGACAAGGTGAGTGGGGAAGAGAGAAAACACAAACCTGAGTTATAATACCACCTTCTCAAAGTAAAAATAAGGCTTCTAATTGCCAGCCTGTTGAATTGTAAGAACCAAAGAACACATAAAATTTTAATTAAGGAGCTATATACTACTTCTAATATAAAAACAGACATGTATACTTACAACAATATAAAAGCAATCAAGGAAATATCACAAAAGGAAAATAAGTATCCAGCAACTAAATTCAAAAGCCCTGAATGTTAGGATATAACTGATGAAGAGTTTACAATAGCTGTTACAAGGAAATTCAGTGAAGTACAAGAAAACTTGGAATGACGATTCAATGAAATCAAAGATGAAATTAATAAATGGGAGTTCTTCACCTAAGAAATTTTAATTATAAGAAGGAACCTTATAGAAATTCTGGACTTGAAGTAGTCAATAAGGGGATGAAGAATTCAATAAAGAGAATCAGTAACAGGACAGACTAAAGGAAGACAGCATAAGTGATTTAGGGAATAGGAAAATAAAAATAATATGGTTAGAAGAGGATTGGGAACTAAGACTTTTTTTAAAAAAAATTGAAAAAAGTCTATGAGAGCTATCATGTTTTATCAGAAAGGCAAATAAAATAATTGGTACTTCAGAGTCACAAGAAAGGAAGAAAGAGACAAATAGTTTAATCAAAAATAAATAAAGAGGAGAATTTCCCAAACCTGGGAAAAGACTTGAAAATACAACTCCATAAAGCTTACAGTACTACCTATTACCTCAAAGCCAAAGACATTCTTTAACACATAGTATAATGAATCTATCAAAAATCAATGACAAAGAATCCTAGGCAGCAGCAGAAAAAAGAAAGTAACCTAGAAAGGAATCTCTATTAAATTATGGGCAGATTTTCAGCAGAAACTTCACCAGCCAGGAAAGAATGGAATAATATATTTGAAGTGTTGAAAGATACAAATTGCCAGGGTGCCTGGGTGGCTAGCAGGTTAGGTCTCTGCCTTCAACTCAGGTCATGGTCTCAGGGTCCTGGGATCAAGCCCCACATCAGGCTCTCTGCTCAAAGGGGAGTCGGCTTCCCCCTCTCTCTCTGCCTGCCTCTCTGCCTACGTGTGATCTCTCCCTCTTTATCAAATAAATAAATAGAATCTTTAAAAAAAAGAAAGAAAGATACAAATTGCCAATCAAGAATGCTATCTCCAGGGCGCCTGGGTGGCTCAGTGGGTTAAGCCGCTGCCTTCGGCTCAGGTCATGATCTCAGAGTCCTGGGATCGAGTCCCACATCGGGCTCTCTGCTCGGCAGGGAGCCTGCTTCCTCCTCTCTCTCTCTGCCTGCCTCTCTGCCTACTTGTGATCTCTCTCTGTCAAATGAATAAATAAAATCTTTAAAAAAAAAAAAAAAGAATGCTATCTCCAGCAAAGTTATACTTTAGATATGTTGTAAGAGAAATAAAAGCTTTCCTAGGTAAACAAAAGTTAAGAGTGTTCACTACCTTTGGACCAGACTTGTAAGAAATGTTAAAAATAGTATTTCAGGCTGAAATGAAAGAACACTAGTTATACAAAAACATATGAAAGTACATAACACACTGTTAGAGGTGAAAAATAGACAATTAGAAAACTATTTGGCTAGCCTTTAGTTATTTAACTATAACATAAAAGTTAAAGGCAAAAAATTCTAAAAATAACTGTAACTACTATAATTCGTTAATGAATACATATCATAAAAGAAGGTAAGTTGTGACATCAAAAATATAAAAGGGGAGGAGTAAAGTGTGACACCTTTATAGTGAACAAAGATAAGTTGCTTTTGGCATAAAATAGATTGCTATAGTTATGATGTATTTAAGCCATAAAGCAAAGACAGTAACCATAAAGCAAAATTCTAGTGTAAATTCACAAAACATTAAAAAAAAATGGAAACAGAGCATATCACCATGGAAAACCACTAATTTACAGTGATGGGCAGAAACAGAAGGGAAAAGAACCAATGTAAATACAAAACAATCAGCAATCAATGAGATGAAAGTATTAAGTCCTTACATATCAATAATCACTCTAAATGTAAATAGACTGAATTTAGCAAACAAGCAAACAAAAAGACACAGAGCAGCTGGATAGCTTAAAACAAAATAGAACAAAAATCTATGTGTTGCTTACAAGAGAATCATTTAAACTCTAAAGTTACACAGGCTCAAAGTGAAGGGATGGAAGATTTTCTATGCAAATAGAAACAGAAAGAAAGTAAGGATAACCATACTTATATCAGACAAAATAGAATTTAAGACAAAAGCTGTAACAAGAGATGAAGAATTTCACCATAAAATGATAAATTGGTCAATACATCAAGATGATATAATAATCATAAAGATATACACATCAAACATTGGAACACCTAAATGTATCAGGCAAATACTAACAGCTCTAAAGGAAGAAATAAACAATAATAGCAGAGAACGTCAATCGGTAAATAGGACAGCGATATATAGATCATCCAGAGCAAAAAAAAAAAAGGAAAGAAAAAAAATAGTAAGGAAACTTATAATTGAACCATACTTTAGACCAAATGGACTTAACAGATTATATTTATTTTTATATAAAAAACATTCCATCCAACAGGACACACATTCTTCCCAAGCAAACATAGAACATTGTTCAAGATATATCATATGATAAGCACAAAACCATTTTTAGTACATTTATGAAGATCAAAATTATAACAACTATTTTTTCTGATTATAATGGTGTGAAACTAGAAAATGAGAAAAGCTGGAAAATCCTAAATTTGCACAAACAACACACCTCTGAATAACTGATAGATCAAAAAAGAAATTAAATGAGAAATTTTAAAATATTTCAAACAAATGAGAATGGAAACATTCTGCAAAAGCAGTAAGGCTGCAAAAGCAGTACTGAAAGGACAGTTTATAGCAACAAATTCATATATTAAGAAATTTGAAAACTCCCAAACAAGTTTATGCTTCAGTGAACTAGCAAAGTAAACAAAAAACAAAACTCAGCCCAAAGTTAGTAGAAGAGTAAAAATGATTAAAATCAAGAGTAGAAATAAATGAAATAGAGAGGGATAGAAATAGAAAGGATCAATAAAACTAAGAGCTGTTTTCCAGAAGATACATTTGGCACATCTTTAGCTAGCCTAATAAAGAAAAGAGAACTGAAATAAAATTAGAAATGAAAGGAGACATTACAACTCCATTAATACTACAGAAATACATCAGATCATAAGGTAATACTATGAAAAATTAAATGCCAATAAATTAGATAACCTAGAAGAAACTAAAAAGTCCCTAGAAATATACAACCTACCAAGATTGAATTAGGGGGAAAAAATCAGAATATACCAGTAACAAAGAAATTGAATTCATAATCAAAAACTTCCCAACACAGAAAGCCCCAGGACCAGATGGCTTCACTGGCAAATTCTACCAAAGAGTTAAAGAAGAATTAACACCAATGCATCTCAAACTCCTCCAAAATAATTGAAGAGAAGGGAACACTTCCAAACTCACTTTGATATGCCAGCATTACCCTGATATCAAAGCAAAACACACACACACATACACACACACACACACACCCCACTACAGAATGATATCCCTGATAAATACATTATAGCACCAGGACAGGACCCATGAGCAGAAAGAGCTGCCTTTTAAATGCTGTTGCTGCTGCTGCTGCTGCTGCTTCTTCTTCTTCTTCTTCTTCTTCTTCTTCTTCTTCTTCTTCTTCTTCTTCTTCTTCTTTTTCTTCTTTTTCTTCTTCTTCTTCATTTTGAGAGAAAGAGAGTAGAGGGAAAGTGGGGGGAAGAAACAGACTCCCCATTGGGCCTAGAGCCTGACATGGGCTCAATCCAAGCACCTTTAGAGTATGACCTAAGCTGAAGGCAGATGCTCAATCAACTAAGCCATGTGGATACCCCAATAGTTGCCATTTATAGATGCTGAAATTCAACAAAATAATAACACTCAATTCAAGAACACATTAAGAGGATCATACACCTTTACCATGTGGGATTTATTTCAAAGATGCAAGGATGTGGCTCTACACCTGCAAATAAATGTAATACATCAATAACATGTTTTTAAAAAATCATGCATCATCTCAATAGATGCAGAAAAATATTTAAAAAAATCATCTCGTGATAATAGTCCCCTCAACAGATTGCGTATAGAGGAGCATATCTCAGGATAATAAAGGGCATTTATGACAAACTCACAATTCACATTAGATTCAGTGGTGAAAAATTGAAAGAAATGTTTTCTGGTAAAATCAGGAACAAGACAATGATGGTCACTCTCACCACTCTTAATACAATACTGGAAGTCCTATCTAGAACAATGGGTAAAGAAAAGTCATTCTAATTAAAAAGAAAGTAAAATTGACAATATTTTGAGGTGATATGATTTTATATGTAGAAAATTTCAAAGACCTCGTCAAAAAGCTATTAAAACTAAACAAATTTAGTAAATTTTCAGGAGAAAAATCAATTCACAAGAATCAGTCACACTATACATCAATAAGGAAACCTCTGAAAAAGAAAACCTATTTCATTCACAATAGCAACAGAAACAATACCTTGAAAAAAGTTAGTAAAAGAACCATAAAATAAAAACTAGAAGAATTTGTTAAAAGAAATGCAAGAAGATACAAATGGAAAGACATCCTACACTCATGGATCAGAATAATTAATATTATGGGAATGTCTACACTACCCAACCTAATATAGATTCAACATAATGCCTATCATGATTCCAGTGCTATTTTACACAGAATAATAAAAGAAAATTCAAAATTTGTATAGAACCACAAAAGACTCCAAATAGACAAAGCAATCCTGAGAAAGAACAAGCTGGAGACATCACACTTCTGATTTCAAGCCCACAAAGCTACAGTATTAAAAAGTATGGTAATACGGGACATCTGGGTGGCTCAGTCATTAAGGGTCTGCCTTAGGCTCCGGTCATGATCCCAGGTCCTGGAATTGAATCCTGGGGAGACTGCTTCTCCCTCTCCCACTTCCCGTGCTTGTGTTCCCTTTCTTGCTGTGGTCTCTCTGTCAAATACATAAATAAAACCTAAAAAAATATATTAAAAATAGAACGACTTTATGAGCCAGCAATCACACTACTGGATATTGACCTGATGAATACAAAAATGCTAATTCAAAGAGGATTAGCAAAAATGCTAATTCAAATGCACCCC
Organism: Mustela nivalis; assembly: GCF_964662115.1. Classification (NCBI taxonomy): domain Eukaryota; kingdom Metazoa; phylum Chordata; class Mammalia; order Carnivora; family Mustelidae; genus Mustela; species Mustela nivalis. Next base: position 35,508,446 of record NC_139020.1, read on the forward strand.
TATGTTTACAGCAGCATTATTTACAATAGCCAACATACAGAAGCTGCTCAAATGTCTATAGGCTGATGAATGGATAAAGTTGTGGTATATATACACAATGGGATATTATTCAGTCATAATAAGAGTGAAATCTTGACATTTCCAATAGCATGGATGGAACTAAAGTGTATTATGCTAAGTAAAATAAGGCAGTTAGAGAAAAGTAAATACCATATTATTTCACTCACATGTGGAAAATAGCAAAAAGGAATAGAGAGAAACCAAGAAACAGACTCTTAATTATATAGAACTGATGGTTACCAGATGGGTGTTGGGTGGGGGATAGGTTAAATAGATGAAGGATTAAAGGTACTTGTCATGATGAGCACCAGGTGATGCATGCAATTGTTGAATCACTATATTGTACACCCAAAACTAATACAACACTATATAGTAACTGGAATTAAAATAAAAACTTTAAAAAATGGGAAAAGTATACAAAAACTTAAAGAAATGATAAGCGCAAAGATGGAAATATTGAGTTAACTTTTATAATATTATGAAAAAAAATTAAAATATAAAATATTAGGAAAATTTCTAGGAAAATTCAGTTTACCTAGGGATAATTCAGAAATGAGAAACCATCTGCAAAGATAACTTTCCACAAATGGAATACAGAATTTCTCAATAAATTTTTTAATTATTTTTAATTAATAAGTATTTTTTAATTAAACAATACAGTTAGATGGTTTGCCAGTAAATACTAACAAAGTTTAAAGATAACTCTACGTAATCAGAGAAAAAGATTGTTCTAACTATAACACACACACATGAGGTTCAAAAAATATTAAGTAAAATATTAAAACACTAAAAAAGATAAGGTGGGCTCCATTTAGTTTTATTTCTATCATCCAATACTGCCTCCATTGTGGAGAGAAAAATCCAAGACTACAAAAATCCGAGTACAAAAAGGAGCTGATAGCATGGAAATACATTTCTAGGCCTGAGATGCAGTGGTGCCTATTCTGGGTGCCATGTCAGCAAACGGAACCTAGAATTTACTTTTGTGTCCCTGTAAATGCTCTGCTTGACCAGCACTGCACTATATACCGGCAGCCAATTCCCAAATGCAAAGCCCACTCAGAGCTTTATATTTAATTCCCTTCTTCTTTTTCAGTCTACATTGCTCCAACTCATCAGATACTTTCTATTTCTTCTCATCATGTCCTTTATTCTTTATACTATAAAAGCTTCCTGCCTTCTGCCCCATTTTGCAGTTCTCCCAAAGTAGACTGTCCACTTCAAAAAGTGTTAGAGTTTGTTTGTATCATCAAAATTGTCTTTAATAATTTTTCAACAATGGCCAAAATGAACATTCATTTTTCAATGACGCTCTTCACCCACTATATGCTCAAGGTTACAAGCACGCTTTTCTGAATCTAAAACGAGAGCTCCAAGAGGATACTACTTCTGGAGAGGTTTTTGTTGTTCTGTTTTGTTTTGTTTTGTTTAACTTGTCACCCTTGCATTCCAAAAGGTAAACTGATACTTGATTTTTATGAGCAGTAAGTGTTAAATTGGCAGAAAAATGCAAACAGGGATGTACAAAATCAGGTAGAATCTTGGAATCACATGCTTACTGTCTAGAAGTGAACTTCAGGAACAGAGAATTGGCTGTTTGGGTTTTTCTGCATCATTAGCTCTGGTGGCTGGGAGTGAAGCTTCTATAATGGAATTATTCACAGCTATTCACCTGGGGGGTTCATCAAACTACAGATGACTGGGCCCCACCAAGAGTTTCTGATTTGTAGGTCAGAACAAGTTCTAATAATTTGCTTTTCTAATGATTCCCAGGGGATGATAATTATGCTGGTCCAGGGCCACACTTCAAGATGTACATTAAGTTCCTCTTTTTGAGATGGAGAAACGGACCTAGCTAATGAGATTAGAAGTAACCTGGGACACCTGAGTGGCTCAGTGGGTTAAGCCTCTGCTGTCAGCTCAGGTCATGATCTCAGGTCCTGCGATAGAACCCCACATCAGGCTGTCTGCTCAGCAGGGAGCCTTCTTCCCCTTCTCTCTCTGCCTACTTGTGATTTCTCTCTCTGTCAAATAAATTAAAATATATATAATAAAAAAGAAAAAAATATAGAAGTAACCTGCCTGGGGCACCTGGGTGGCACTGTTCGTTAAGCTTCTGACTCTTCATTTCAGCTCAGGTCTTGATCTCTGCAGATTGATGAGACCAAGCCCCATGTCGAACTGTGCTCTATGAGCAGTCTCCTTGAGATTCTCTCTCTCCCTCTGCTCTGTCCATCCTGCTTCTGTGCTCGCTCACTCTCTTTCTCTCTCTCAAAGAAATCTTTAAAAAAAAAAAAAAGTAGTGAGTTGCCCAGGATCACACTATCAGTTTTTGACACAGCCAGAAGTCAGTCTTGAAGCATGTGGCAGTTCTGTTATTTCTCCTCTCTCCCTCTTCTTCCCATCAATATATATATGAAATGTGTAATTGTAATATATATATGTATATAATACATGCATGTATAGAATACATAATATATATGTAATATATATATATATTAGTTTTTCCTCTAAAAACAGAAAAGCTTGTCCCTCACCAGAATGTGGAGTGAGGAAATGATTACATCGAAAAATACAGTAGGACCATGCTTCCATAATAACCTATCTCAAACTTTATAAAAAGAAAAAACTCTCCAAATTCACAAGTTTAAAGAAAAAAATTTATTTCCTACTCAATCTGCATTACCATTAAGGGACAGCTGGTTTTTCAAATCTGGCTCACTTATGGTTCCAGGCTAAAGAAGAAGTTATCATTGAGATTATTGTTAGTTACAAAGCGAAGGAATGAGATATTAAAAATGCACAGTGGCTCTTATTATTTCCACCTGGAAGGGGTATAGTTCACCTCCATTCATTTTATTATTCAGAGAAAGTCACTCAACCACACCAAAAGTGTGACATATTTATGCTTCATCCCCAAACCTCTCAGCCCTTCTTTTGGCTTTGACTTTTGCTGTATGTACCCAACAATACATGCATAGCCTTACAGCACTATGGCTTAGTGGCAGAGTGCCTATCTTTCTTTCTGCATAAAGGTTGCCTACCCAGCCATTGAAAGGCATTCGTAGGTGAAGTCACTTAGCCATCTTGGGATGTGCAAAAACCCATGTCTGTGAAAAGATAATATCCCCAGATCAATCTTAGAGATATAGGGGATAAAAAATTACCCCCTTTTCCTTCTTTCTAGGGAGTTAGTTCCTGTTTGATTCCACAGGATAAGATGATCAAACTATTAAAAACCAAAGGAGGGCGCCTGAGTGGCTCAGTCCGCTAAGTGTCTGATTTTGACTCAAGTCATGATCCTGGGTCCCTGGGATTGAGCCCTGATGGGGCTCTCTGCTAAGTGGGGAACTTACATCTCCCCCTGCCTCTGCCACTCCCCAGCTTGTTTTCTCTCTCCTGCTTACTCTCTTTCTCTAATAAATAAATAAATAAATAAAATTTTTAAAATAAAATAAAATAAAAATTGGAATTATAATAAGTCAATTTTATATATGCCTGTTTTGTGTATATACAAAGAGTATCATATAGGAAATATCACAATCATAAATAAAAATATAATATTCTTATGAATAAATTTAAAGAGAAATATTAAAGACATATATGACAATAAATTAAAAAAAAAAACTTAAAATACTACTCCTGACACAAAAGAAGAGTTTGGACATGAGTAGACATAACTTACTTTTTCCTAACCACAAACCAAAAATAAATTTGGATCTATACATCATATCACATACCATGACTAGCTAGCTGCAAAATGGTTTAAAGATTTAGGCTTAAAAAAGAAAACAATTAAAAAAAATTAAAAGATTGGAACATGTTATTAAAAACATGAACAAAATAAATTCTTTTTAACTCTATTCAAATACAAAATTTAATATAAGATGATAAAAGACTGATAAAGCAATTTTCTAAAAAAATATTCTATATTAAAACACACACACACACACACACATCATAAAAAGAGTCATAATACAAAAGACAAGCCAGTAAAAAAAATTGCATCTCATACCCCAGATTAAGGGCTATACTTCCTACTATAGGAAGAATTCTAGAAACATAACAAAAAACTGGAAAGTACATGAAAAGTGATTATTTTAAAATGAAATATTAGAAAAAAATCATTTAAACATATGAAGAGAAGCTTAACCTCTTTCCTTCATAAATATAAATATGATTTTCATTTAACTGGTTGGTAAATTTACATATCTTTGATCACACTTGGCAATGCTGTGGGGACAGAGCAACTCTCATGCTTGTCAGTAGGCATATAAACTAATAAAAACCCTATAAAAAGTATTGTAGTAATATTTCACATAACCTTTGCTCAGCAATTCACTTCTGAGTTTTCAGTAACTGATGTATCTGCACATGTATGTAGAGATAAGTTTACATTATCATTAGTCATATCATCAGTGTTAATGCTAATAATGAGAGATAGTTTAAATTTTAATTAGGGTTTAAATGATAATGTATCCATACACAACTACTATGTAGCTCTATTCTCTGTATCATATGGAATGCTTTCTACATATATTTTTAGATTAAAGAAATATAGAGTACATAGGAATCTTTTTAATTAAGAGAAATTAAAAATTTATAAGTTTGTATTTGTTTAAATATGCCTGGAAAACTCCAGCTGATACATCAGAAAATATGATTAGTTCCCCTTGCATGGTAGGATGTCAGCAGTCAAGGATGTGCAAGGATTTTTTTCATTGCATTTTTTTAAATGTTTTTAGAATTCTAAGCTGTTGAAATATGTTATCTATTCAGAAAACTAAGTTAGGGGTGCCTGGGATCAAGCCCCACATCAGACTTCCTGATAGTGGGGATTCTACTTCTCACTCTTCTTCTGCTCCTCCTCCTCCTGCTGCTCAGGCTCTTTCTCTCCTAAATAAATAAATAAATATTAAAAATTAAAAAAAAAAACACAAGAAAACTAAGTTATATTCATGACTCAAATTGCAGTAATCTATGTCCGTGTTCTCATCTTCTTGCTAAGTGGTGATTTATGTATAGTACTAAACAAAAGAGTTTTTTAACTGTAGTCTCCACTTTCAGAAATACCAAAACAAAACAAAACAAAAACAAACAAAAGAGACAGAAGTTTTTAAATAACAGGGTTTGTTTGTTTTTTAATTTCTTAACAACGCATTGCCCGAGTTTCATGGATTTATCTTCACTTAACACTGTATATTTTAATAATTCATGACTTTCTTTTCTTCTCTTAAGGGCATTTTTAAATTCTAGCCATGGAATTACACTTATTTTCTAAACTTATGTTTAAATATTCTTTTATGTTGTTGCATGAGACAAAAACTCTTCCCTTTTCCCCTTCTAGGTTCTTTGGCTGACCTAATTAAATTGACATAAAACATACTAACTGGAGAAAAACAGATTTAATTTCATGCATACAGGAGCTTATAAAAATATGACACTACAACAGGTGACCAAATAAGGCAACTTTTATATATTTTAGGCAAAGAAACAACAAATTTATCTAGACTTGACAAGACCAGGAAGTTTGGGGGGCTTGGGGTAGTAAATTAATGAAGTAACAAGGTTTTTTTGTTTGTTTTCTTTTTTATAATATTTTTTGGCCCTATCCTTGCAGATAAGGAAAACTTCTACATTCCTAGTACAGGCATACCTCATTTTATTGTTCTTTGCTTTGTTGCACTTAGCAGATAATGCAATTTTTGCAAAGTGAAGGTTTATGGAAACCTTGTGTTGAACAAGTCTGTTAAAGGCATTTTTCCAATAACAGTTTCTTACTTCATGTCTCTGCCCACATTTTAGTAATACTCAAAATATTTCAATTTTTTCATTCTTATATTTGTTATGGTGATCTTTGATCAATAATCTTTGATATTACTATTATTATTTTAGGATGTCAGGAACTTTATTAATAGAAGACTATGAATTTATTTTTTTAAAGATTTTATTTATTTATTTGAGAGAGAGAGAGTGAGAGAGGGCATGAGAGAGGAAAAGGTCAGAGGGAGAAGCTGAGTCCCTGCAGAGCTAAGAGTTGGATGCGGAACTCCATCCCAGGACACCGGGATCATGACCTGAGCCAAAGGCAGTCACTTAACCAACTGAGCCACCCAGGTGCCCGAAGACTATGAATTTAATTGATAAATGTTGTGTGTTCCTGACTTCTTCATCTATTGGCCACTGCCCCACCCTGTCCCTCTCTTTAGGCTTCCCTATTCCCCAACACACAACAATAATGAAATTAGCCCAATCAATAATCCTACAATGACCTCTAACTGTTCAAGTGAAAAAAAGAGTCACATACCTCTCACTTTACATCAAAAACTAGAAATGATCAAGCTTAGTGAGGAATGTATATTGAAAACCAAAACAGACTGAAAGCTAGGCCTCTTGCACAAAGCAATTACCCAAGTTGCAAACTCCAGTGTAATACAAAAATGATAAGTAAAACAGTCTTATTGCTGTTTTAGTGGTCAGAATAGATCAAACTACTCCAACATTGCCTTAATCTAAAACCTTATCCAGAGCATGGCCCTAACTCTCTTCCATGAAGATGAAGAGTTGAGGAGGCTGCGGAAGAAAAGTTTGAAGCCAGCAAAGGTAGGTTTGTGAGGTTTAAGAAAAGAAGCCAATCCTGTAACATAAAAATTCAAGATGAATCAATAAGTGCTGATGTGGAAGCTGCGGTAAGTTATCCAGAAGATCTAGTTAAGGTCATCAATGAAGGTGGCTACACTAAATAACAAATTTTCAATATAGATGAAACAGTCTCTTATTAGAAGATATCTTCTAGGGATTTCATAGCTAGAGAGAAGTCAATGACTGGGTTCCAAACTTCAGTAAAAGGACAGGCTTATTCATACATCTTGGGTACCTACATTGTAGTATAAGCGTTTTCACATTAAATTTTCACTTTCAGAAGAGAGGGAAAAGAGTAAGAATAATTTAAAGATTTTGACATGTCACGTTTTCATTATTATTCTGTGCAGATAATTTTTTTTGAAGAGGCAAAGGGGGAAGCAGACCTCCTGCCAAGCATGGAGCCGGATGCTCAAATTCCAGGACACTGGGATCACGACCTGAGCCAAAGGCAACCACTTAAGTTACTGAGACACCCAGGCACCCCTAATTTTTTTTATAACTTTTATTTTATTTTAATAAAAATTTTTATAACTTTCTTTGTAATTTCTCTGACTCAATTAATTTAAAAAATTTTGTTTAATTTCCAAATATGAGGAGATATTCAATCTATTTTTATTATTGATTTTCACTCTAATCCCATTGTTGTCAAAAATTATTCTCTTTATGATTTTAATCCTTTGAAATTTATTAGGACTATCTTACGATCCATCAGCTGGACTTAATTGGTAACTGTTCCATGTTCTTCTAAAATAAAGTGTATTATATAATTGATCAGTGTAATGTAGCATAAAAAAACATTATGTTTACTTTTGTTTATAGAATATTTCAATTTTTCTGAATATTTACTGATTTTTAAAAGTTTAGTTATACCAGTTTCTGAGGAGTATTAAAATCTTCCCTTCAAATTGTGAAAGTTTCTATTATTCTCTCTAGTTCTGATTTTTACATCTTGTATTTTGTAGTTAAGATAAGGTTAACGTTTTTTCTTTTAAATAAATTGATTATTTTGTCATCACAAAATATCCCTTTTTATTTCTGATAAATGTCTTTTTTCCTGACACCTATTTTCCTGCTACTAATAAGCCAGTCTAACTTCCTAATGCCTCATGGGCCTAATATTTAAAAACGTATTTTCTATCCTTTTACTGACATCCTCTCAGGGCCTATATATTTAAATAAGAAACAGATATGTGCTTTTTACATATATATTTATATTTAATATACATACATGCATAGATATATCTATATGTATAGAGATAGATAGATTTCCATTTAACAATATACTTAACATCTCTTGTACTCTGCTTCTATCGATTATTTTTTTCTCTTGGTCATGTGACACATTTTCTTGTTTTCTTTCATATTTGAATTTATTTTCTTTAATGCTGACATCAGGGATACTAAATTATTGAAAGTATGGATTTCCTTTTATTCTTCAAAGATTTTGTTGTTGTTGTTGTTGTTGTTGTTGTGTTTTTCCTCTCAGACATACAACTATTTTTATGGTAGATCTGCTCTGTCCTAGCAAGGTTTATGTTTAGCTCTGATAGGTCACTACCATTAAGGTGTGACCTTTCTGGGTTATCAACTGATTGTCTGGGTGATGAGTGAGGATGTTCTTCTCTAAGTGGTTGAAATAGTAATGTCTTTTGTCCTTATAAGACTTCTAGAATGTCATTTACCTCACAATCTCTTGGTAGGTTGTTTTTGTCCCAACTGATGTTTGTTCTTTTCCAGGTTTAATGGAATCATACTTTGAGCATGGGTAACTTAATAATCAGTAAGAGAGTTTAGCTTCTAGAATTATTTCTTTTCATATTTTCCTTATTTCTCATACTCTACCATGCAAATTCTAGCTACATCTGCCCTGCAAATTCTATCTGCTCAGAATGAAGTTCTTTTTCTTTTTTATCTTGTTATGTTTTAAAACAACTTTCCTATTTGGAAAACCACCTTAGTTGGAAACCCAGGGTAACTGTGGAGCTCATCTCATACATTTCCCTTATTTCAAAGGTAGTATCTTTCAATGTTTCACTGTATACTTTATGAAAAACAGTTAATATAGTCTATTAAGGTTTATAATTATTTGTAGTGTGATGGTAAGGCCGATATTCACCATTCCATCTGTGCTAAAACCATAAATCATCCATTTAATTTTGATTAAGATTTTCTCTTCAGTTCTCTTGCTTTCCCTCATATTTTCTATGTGGTTATGACTTATTTATTAAATCACATCTGTAAATCTGTTTTCAGCCCTGTCTAGTTATTGGAGTCTACATCCAGGATTTTGTTGAAAATTTCCATTCCAATAGTCTACCAAAAAATCAAACACAATACATAGATTCCAAAATCATGGTTCTTTTCTCCATTTCATAGTCTTCCCTTGCTCATTTCATTATTATCTCCTCCTTTGATCAGATGAAAAAGTCTAAATATTATTACTCTCTCACAGTCTCTAATGCCAATCAGTTTTCTAGTATTGCTAATTCTTACTTTGTAATATATTTTGTATCTAAAATTATAACAGATAGGGGAACCTAGGTGGCTCATTTGGTTAACTGCCTGACTCTTTATTTTGGCTCAGGTAATTCTCTCAGGGTTGTGAGATAAAACCCAAGTTGGGTTCTGTGCTGTGGATTCTCTCTCTTCCTCTCCCTCTGCTCCCTGCCTCCACTCACACACACTATCTCATAAATAAATAAATAAATAAATAAATAAATAATTTATAGTAGTTAGGGCATTGATTATATGTGGCACTACTATAAGTTAGTAGGGGAAATTTCCTCAAAGTTACAAGTCATTTCTTATAATAAAACAGCTGGAATGCATCCATAATTAAGGGATGGAGTGGATCATTGAAGAAGCATGATCTCAGAACTCTTTTTTTTCCCCATAAATTTTATCGTTTGTGGACATCTGTTTTATTTTTCTTAATACAAATCAGTATTCTTTTTCTTTAAAGATTTTATTTATTTGTTAGAAGGAGAGAGAATGAGAGAGAGAGAGCATGAGAGGAGAAAGGTCAGTAGGAGAAGAGACTCCCTGCTGAGCAGGGATTCTGATGTGGGACTCGATCCTGGGACTCCAGAATCATGACCTGAGTTGAAGGCAGTTGCCTAACCAACTGAGCCACTCAGACATCCCCAAATCAGTAATCTTTGCTTCACTATTAATGTGGAATAAAATTGCTATCTAGTATAGACCAATATCCTTGATGAACACAGATGTGAAAATTCTCACCAAAATACTAGCCAATAGGATTCACCAGTACATTAAAAGGATTATTCACCACGACCAAGTGGGATTTATTCCAGGGCTGCAAGGTTGGTTCAACATCCACAAATCAGTCAATGTGATACAACACATCAATAAAAGAAAGAACAAGAACCATACGATACTCTCAATAGATGCTGAAAAAGCATTTGACAAAGTACAGCATCCCTTCCTGATCAAAACTCTTCAAAGTGTAGGGATAGAGGGCACATACCTCAATGTCATCAAAGCCATCTATGAAAATCCCACCACAAATATCATTCTCAATGGAGACAAACTGAAAGCTTTTCCGTTAAGTTCAGGAACACGGCAGGGATGTCCATTATCACCACTGCTATTCAACATAGTACTAGAAGCCCTAGCCTTAGCAATCAGACAACAAAAGGAAATTAAAGGCATCCAAATCGGCAAAGAAGAAGTCAAATTATCACTCTTCGCAGATGATATGATACTATATGTGGAAAACCCAAAAGACTCCACTCCAAAACTGCTAGAACTTATACAGGAATTCAGTAAAGTGTCAGGATATAAAATCAATGCACAGAAATCAGTTGCATTTATCTACACCAACAACAAAACAGAAGAAAGAGAAATTAAGGAGTCAATCCCATTTTCAATTGCACCCAAAGCCATAAGATACCTAGGAATAAACCTAACCAAAGAGGTACAGAATCTATACTCAGAAAACTATAAAGTACTCATGAAAGAAATTGAGGAAGACACAAAGAAATAGAAAAATGATCCATGCTCCTGGATTGGAAGAATAAATATTGTGAAAATGTCTATGCTACCTAAAGCAATCTCCACACTTAATGCAATTCCTATCAAAGTACCATCCATCTTTTTCAAAGAAATGGAAAAAATAATTCTAAAATGTATATGGAACCAGAAAAGACCTTGAGTAGCCAAAGGAATATTGAAAAAGAAAGCCAAAGTTGGTGGCATCACAATTCTGGACTTCAAGCTCTATTACAAAGCTGTCATCATCAAGACAGCATGGTACTGGCACAAAAACAGACACATAGATCAATGGAACAGAATAGAGAGCCCAGAAATAGACCCTCAAATCTATGGTCAACTCATCTTCAACAAAGCAGGAAAGAATGTCCAATGGAAAAAAGACAACCTCTTCAATAAATGGTGCTGGGAAAATTTGACAGCCACATGCAGAAAAATGAAATTGGACCATTTCCTTACACCACACATGAAAATAGACTCAAAATGGATGAAGAACATCAATGTGAGAAGGGAATCCATCAAAATCCTTGAGGAGAACACAGGCATCAACCTCTTCGACCTCAGCCACAGCAACATCTTCCTAGGAATAATGCCAAAGGCAAGGGAAGCAAGGGCAAAAATGAACTATTGGGATTTCATCAAGATCAAAAGCTTCTGCACAGCAATGGAAACAGTTAACAAAACCAAAAGACAACTGACAGAATGGGAGAAGATATTTGCAAACGACATATCAGATAAAGGACTAGTGTCCAAAATCTATAAAGAACTTAGCAAACTCAACACCCAAAGAACAAATAATCCAATCAAGAAATGGGCAGAGGACATGAACAGACATTTCTGCAAAGAAGACATCCAGATGGCCAACAGACACATGAAAAAGTGCTCCATATCACTCGGCATCAGGGAAATACAAATCAAAACCACAATGAGATGTCACCTCACACCAGTCAGAATGGCTAAAATCAACAAGTCAGGAAATCACAGATGCTGGCGAGGATGCAGAGAAATGGGAACCCTCCTACACTGTTGGTGGGAATGCAAGCTGGTGCAGCCACTCTGGATCACAGTATGGAGGTTCCTCAAAATGTTGAAAATAGAACTGCCCTATGACCCAGCAATTGCACTACTGGGTATTTACCCTAAAGATACAAACGTAGTGATCCACAGGGGCACGTGCACCCGAATGTTTATAGCAGCAATGTCCACAATAGCCAAACTATGGAACGAACCTAGATGTCCATCAACAGATGAGTGGATAAAGCAGATGTGATATATATACACAATCGAATACTATGCAGCCATCAAAAGAAATGAAATCTTGCCATTTGCAACAATATGGATGGAACTAGAGCATATCATGCTTAGCAAAATAAGTCCAGCAGAGAAAGACAACTATCATATGATCTCCCTGATATGAGGAAGTGGTGATACAACATGGCGGCTTAAGTTTGTAGGAGAAGAATAAATGAAACAAGATGGGATTGGGAGGGAGACAAACCATAAATGACCCTTAATCTCACAAAACAAACTGAGGGTTGCTGGGGCTGGAGGGTTGGGAGAAGGATGGTGGGGTTATGGACATTGGGGAGGGTATGTGCTTTGGTGAGTGCTGTGAAGTGTGTAAACCTGGCAATTCACAGACCTGTATCTCTGGGGATAAAAATATATGTTTATAAAAAATAAAAAATTAAAAAAAATTGCTATCTACAGCACCAAAGTTTATATAGCAACTATTAAAAAAACAAGACTAGAAAGAACTCTATTATCCCCAAATTTAAATTCATAAAGCATGGTATCATTAACTTAGATTATGTAATATTGTCTTTGTAAATGAAGATCTGGAAGAAAGACTGATATTGTTCAAATTGTCTACCAAAAGTTATTTCTAGTAATTCAAATATAGTTGTATTTAGTAGGATATTATATCTTACTAGGCATACGACTGATAGATGTTTATGACTTTTAACCTCTTAAATGATCAAAATACTCACACATTTTATATAGTTATAGAATCTTCCTTAGACCAATTTGTTCCATATAGAAGAGACTTCTTATTGCCATCAGTCATGTGTGATAGTTCTGTAATTAAGTGTGGTCACAGGAACCGAATTGAAGGCATATTACTTTTCATATAAAACCTAGATTATTCATTACCTTTGTAACTTTGGGAAAGGTATTTTATATTTATTAAGTTCATATTTCTGTAAATCATAGATAATATAGTAGCCATCTCACAGGCTTGTTATGAAGATAGATAATAAAGAAATACTCAGTACAATACCTAGGACATGGTATGACTTAAAAACATTAGCACTATTATACCTATTTTTCCCAGTAGATTTGAAGCGCTTAGTGTTAAGGAATAAGTGCTAAGAATTTTAATTTTAACCTTCCTTATAGCACTTCAATAGACTTTTTCACTTAGCCATTGTTCAATAAATATATATTTATTTTTTTAAATAAATTAATGCTTTGCAAACAGAATGTTCTTGCCCAAAAGTTACTGTGGTCCTCCTGACAAACAAATTCAAAAATTATTTTTCATACTCTACCACTTTGATAGTTCTTTAGCATCATCCTGGAAGGAAATGTCACTCTTCTTTATAATGTTCCTTTCTTGTTTTCTGTATTTCCAGTTCTACCCTGAATTTTATGATTTTTCCTTCTCTGCTTCCATTTCTTCTATTCTTATTTCCATACCTTAAATATGGAGAGAGGAGGGAGAAACTCGGGTAATAATTCACAGTTTCATTTCTCTTAGTCATTTTATTTAATCATATCATTAAAATCCCAGGTTTATATATTAACTCAATGCAGATTAATTTCAGATCTTCAGCTCTAGCTTCTCTCCAAAGCTTCAGGCCTTCAAAGTCTATTACCTACCAAAATTGCTTTCCAAATACTTTCATAGTTCCACAAACTCAAAAATTGTGAGACAATTTTAGCCATCCCTAACATTTTTCTCTATCCTTATTTCCTTCAGCTTTCAGATTTCTGTAAATATTACCATTATTCTTTCAACTGTATAGAATTGAATCTGGCAACTTTGTAACCTTGAGAATACAACTGAACATTTACAAAAGAATGTGAAGTAGATATATATTGGAAGGTGGGATACATCAAAATGAAAACAGATTGATGAAATAATACTATTTTGAGAAAATGAATGTATATTTTTGATAATTTATTAACTAATTGAAGAGATGTTTATTGAGAAACTACTAAATGTTAAGCATTAAGGATATAATAAGCCAGATATAGTTCTTGCTTCATGAAATGTAAACCTAGTATATGAGATAAAAGCAAATAGAAAATTATAAAACATATTATTAAGTACTAAAACAGTACTCTAGAAATACGCAGGAGACACCTAATCTAGTCTTGGAGACTTGAACAAAGCTTTTCAGATAAAGGTTTTGATGTGTGAATTTGGTAAAGTGAGGAACAAGGTGCTCATGGCAGAAGCAAAATATATGTTTTAAAAATATTTACTGTAATCAAGATAAAAAGGTTCTGCACAATGAAAGATATGATCAACAAAATGAAAACACAGTGTGCTGAATGGGAGAAGATATTTGCCAATGACATATTTGATAAAGGGCTAGTATCCAAAATCTATGAAGAATGTATTCAAATTCAACACGATCCCCCCCCAAAAAATCCAGTTAAGAAATGGGCAAAAAACATGAAAAGACTTTTTCAAAGATGGCTAACAGACACATGAAAAGATGTTCAACATCAGTCATCATCAGAGAAATATACATAAACACCACAATGAGATACCATCTCATACCATTCAGAATGGCAAAATTAGCAACATAGGAAACACCAGGTGTTGATAAGGATGTGAAGAAAGGGGAATCCTCTTGCACTGTTGGTGGGAATGCAAACTGGTACAGCCACTCTGGAGAAGAGCATGGAGATTCCTCGAAACTGTTAAAATAGAACTACTTTATGACCCAGCTATCACCCTACTAGGTATTTACCCAAAGGATACAAAAGTACAGATTTGAAGGGAAAAATGCATCCCCCTGCTTTTCACAGACTTATCAACAATAACCAAATCATGGAAAGAACCCAAATTTATATGGACTAATGAATGGATAAAGAAGAGGTGGTATATGCAATGGAATATTACTCAGCCATCAAAAGGAATGAAACCTTACCATTTGCAATGACATGGATGGAACTAGCATATATTATGCTAAACAAAGTAAGTCAGGCAGAGAAAGACAAATATTGTATGATTTCACTCATATGTGGAATTGAAGAAACAAAATAAATGAACATATGAGAAAGGGATAAAAGAGAGGGGGACAAATCATAAGGGACTCTTTATGATAGAGAACAAACTGAAGGTTGATGGTGGGTAATGGGCTAAATGAGTGATGAATATTAAGAAGGGCACTTGTCATATTGAGCACTGGGTGTTAAATGTAAGTGATGAATCACTAAATTCTACTCTTGAAACCAATATGGCTCTCTGTTAACTAACTAGAATTTGAACAAAAATTTGAAGGAAAAAAACATGTTGACTAAAATGTACTAAGGATCTCAGTATTAGAGAGAGTTCATTAAGAAGGGTTTATCATTTGCAAAGTAGGGTGAAACATGACTGAAGAATACACAAGAACCTCACCAACAGAGATGTTAGATGAATCATTAATGAGTATGGACTTGATTCTAAATGTAATGGAAACTCAATGAACTATTTTGATCATAGAAATGATCAGAATCAGATTTAAGCTAGAGAAAGAGCATTCTACATGAAAGTTATGAAAGAAATTATAGAGGGCCAGGACTTAATCAAGGATATAAATTAAGAAATAGTAATTATAATTCAAATAAAAATAGATGTGGCCTTTATGTAAGAGGTAACAGTGAATGGGGTAACAAATAGGCAAATTAGAAACAACTAGGAAATAGTCTTGAAAGGATATTATAATTGGTTAGATGGGAAATTTGACAATTATGTATTAAAGACAGCTAGGTTCCAACAAATCTAGATCACATTCAGTGTACAAAAACTAGGGTATTTTAATAACTATAAATATAGAATCTGATGTGTTTGTTTAGGAATAACACATAGCTAGGAAGATAGGTGAGGAGTGATCCCTAAGAAATGACTATATGGAGAGTTGCATGGAGAAGAAAAAAGAGGTGCTTAATGAGAAGGCATATGAGGAAGAGATATTGGAAAACCAGAGAGTATGCCAATATGAACTCATATGAAAGCGTATTTCAAGAAGTAATTAATTACAAAGTCACATACTGCAAAATGATCAAGTGAAAAGAAATTGCCTTATGGATTTTACACAGGGTATGGAAGGAAAATTGTTTTTAGGAAATAGTACAACAGTAGCCTCCAGAGTAAATAAAAGACATCAAAGAGAGAAGAGTGGATTTTATTCTCATTGTATAACATTAAGCTTTGATGCCAGAAGGAAAATCAGAGTAGTAATTAGAGGGAGACATTTAGTTATGGATTTTGCTATGCTTTGGTTCTCTGTGTTAAGTGTAAAGGGGCTTGATCATAGCTAAATTCTTTTTTTTTTTAAAGACTTTTATTTATTTATTTGAGAGAGAGAGAGATCACAAATAGGCAGAGAGGCAGGCAGAGAGTGGGAAGCAGGCTCCCTGCTGAGCAGAGAGCCTGATGCGGGGTTCAATCCCAAAACTCTGGGATCATGACCTGAGCCAAAGGTAGAGGCTTAACCCACTGAGCCTCCGAGGCACCCTGATCATAGCTAAATTCTGATGGAAAGAAGGTAGTAAGGAGAGATGCACTGATCAGAGAAGAAGGATGTAGTAGTGGAATATGCCATTAAGAAGAATGGAGGGGGTTTCTGGTTGGTAAATGGGAAAATTAATTTTAAAAGATCAGCATTTTGCTTGTTCAAACAAGAAAAATGAAAGAGAAATAAATGAAGATAGCAAACATGTTGTATAGTAACAGGAAAGTTATGGCTTTTAAAGGTCAGTGTATCTTTTATTGAGCATTCTGGTAGTCCAATCCAAGATCACATTAAAATATTTACTTTAGTAGTACATGAATAATTATTTTAGAATTTATTTATTAAATAACTTAATTAAATTGAATTAACTTATTAAATTAATTAGAATTAATTTAGATCAGGTTCATCCTGATTTTATGTCATCTATTGGATATTTATTTATAAATTACTATCATAATATTTTAAGTTCTTTGATCTTAGATTGATGGTTTGTACTATTTTAGAGTTTTAGACATGATTTTTTGATTCCATCTATATTTTAGAGATAATTACATGTTTCTAGATGTGACCTATGAGTGTGCAAGGACACATTATGCAGACTCAGAGTATTTGCTTTTTATCATAGCTCTAGAGCCAATATTTGATGCATTAAATTTACCCATGAGCTCATTTTCATTTCACTCTGTAAAAAGGACAATTGTTGACATATTGTATACTTGTTTCCATATACTGGCAATTGTTTTGGAAGATTTAAAAGAGATACAATCTGGTAAAAATGTGGGTGACTTTCTAGCATTTAGGAAGATAAATCTGCATAATTTTTTAAAAGCTCTTCTGGATTATGCATCTTTCCACAATACAATTATTTGATGAAAAGGAGATGGCATTTTAAGCTTTTTTTTCATAATTCTATGCAACATTATAGCAGAGGTCTATAGAAAGATCAAAGGTGATTTTCAACGTAGAAAACTATTATGTGATGCTAGAAACCTTGTTTCTAGTTGTCATGAAATGCCAATTGTGGTTTAGAATACTATTTCATGCTCAGCAGTTTTAAAGAAAAGAATATTAAATTTGTCCCACTCAAAAAATCAGCCTTTAGCCAAAAGCCAAGCTAAGTTTAAAATAAGGAAACTATATTTTTTCAAAACATGTACATCCTATATTTCAAAGCAGGCATTATTACATTTTGACATATTAATTGATTAGACAAGGTGAGAGGATGATTCCTCACCTGGAACTGCAGAGACTGAGAGAAAAATTGAAGAAAAGAGAGAGGCTTCTTTGGCATAATATAGTGCCAACTATGCCCTTGAATACTTGACTATCAAATTATTCCTGGACCGTGTTTACACATGTTGATCATCTGTAGCAATACAAAATGATAATGCTGAAAATATTTTCTAAATGGTAAAGGAAACCATAACTAATGCAAGATAATGTGATGTTGCAGAAAGCAATTTCTCTACCATCTTATTTAAAGCATTTTCTAGAAGCATGGTTACAAACAATCCATGAAAATAACTCATAATGATGTTTTAGTAGAAGCACATGCTTATTAAAACCACTAATTCAGTTTTTCTCCAAGCCTTGGAGTATTTTGCATATTTGCCTGGCTATTATATTTAATTAGGGAACTATATTTTCCAATTTAATTACTTTGAATTATAGTTTAGGAACATCAGAAGTCCAGTCTAAACATGAAAAATGCATTTATACTTCTAAAATTTTGGTTTTGTATTTGAATTAAAGACAATAACATAACACATTAAATTATATTTACAAGTTTCAAGCTCTTGTAAGATTATCTTGTTAATTTTTATTGTGTACAGTATCATAAAGATTAATTAAGGCAGGATGCCCTTTGATTTGCCTAAACAATATAGTGAGATGACCACAGAAATATCATATATTCAGAGTACTGTTTAAAGGAATATTTTGCATCTAAAATGATATAAATCTTATTATAAAGCCCAAGGATTATGAAGCCTAAGGAAAAGATACTTTAAAAGTAAAAATTGCTCTGTGTCACTAACTTTGCTATTAAGTTAGAAATTCTAACAAATATGCACATTCAGAGATTAATATTTTCTATGTCTGAGCTCATATACTCTAAAGTACTTGCAAATTTTAAACTTACTTTCAAAAACTTGAGTTTACTCTAAATTATGTGCAAATCATAAATACATTAATGTGTACACAATATTCTAATTAATGGATAAAAACAACCTTATTGATTACTTCAGTGATCCCTGTACACAATACACACAGTTCTTCAAAGTGAGTTCTGCATTTGCAGAGGATAATGGAGGATTGATATTGAGTCCCTTTTAATTAGTTGAAACAGTAAACCAAAATACAATATTTTATCTTAAATATGAATTAAATTAAGGTTAAAAAACAGAATATAGGTGAGAATTCATTAAATAGACTGCTTAGCTGGGCCATAAGAAATCTAGAAAAATTGAAAATGATGCAAATTGATCACATTAAAAGTAAATTGCTAACTTTGTCTTAAACTTCTATATTTATTATTTTTATAAACAATAATATGGGATTTTTTGTTGCCATATTTATATCATTGCCAAAAAAAAATTTCCCCTAGTCAAAGATGAAAGAAAAAAATATTTAAAGATGATTTAGCATCAGAAGATTTAATCAGTTCCCTTACAGTAATCTTGATTCTGATTGTTACATGTGATTGAAAAGTATGTTTTGTTTGTTGTTGAAAGATAAATGTAATGTTGTCCAGTGAAGTCATGCTTTATTTATCATGTATTCAAGGGTTTCCTTTTAAAGTCTTTCAGGCTGACTTGCTGCTTAACATGCTCTAGCTTGACTGCCTTAATTTTGTAATAAAAAATAATTCTGTATTGATTGACTTATGGTAGAAAGAACAAGAGAACTGGCACTGTTTCATATATATGTGTGTGTGTGTGTTTGTGTGTGTGTGTGTGTGTGTGTGTGTGTGTGTGTGTGGCATTTAAACTCTTTTTCATAATTCTAAGCAAGATTATACCAAAGGTCTGTAATATGTAATATATTATATATAACATATATATAATATAAAATATACACACAGACACACACATACACACAGACACATGCATACAAAGAAACATATTGTTTGTTGTAATATATCAGAGATAAGTTGACAAATTCATCAACCAGTCTTCTTACTTTTCTTAACACTTTGTAATCATGGCTTTTAAATATTAAAATTAAATCTTTAATTAAATTAAATTAAATTAAAACTTTAGGGTAGAATTTATGCCCAAAATAATTCAAGATGTAGGAGAATGAATTGTGAACTGAAACAAAATTTAAAAATAAGGCAGTGCAATTTAATTCACTAAACATTTGGTATCAAGTTGGCAAATCAATACATTAAAGGTAAAATAGATCAAATAACTGAGCTTCATTACAAAGCACAAAATAGTTTTATACCAAAGGTACTAAGTTATTTTTTTATGGAGGTTAGCAAATAGGTTACAGAAAAAAACTCCAAATTGCATATAGTCACGAAGAAGCCCTTTGGATTAGTTCTCCTAAAACATAGTAATTTTTTTTTTTTTTAAATTCCCTCATGGTTAGAATGAATAGGTCTTTCAATGCACATACACACAAATAGAGATGCTGCACATACACAGACTACTACCAATTTAACAATTTTTTTATGCCAAGAATAAGTAATGAAACAAAGAAAATCTATACTTTGGTGCAGGAAATATTTAAGGGACTTGCCTTTTTCCTTTAAGGATTTTTTTTTTTTAACACACTTTAGTTCTCTAGGTCCAGTGTCTAAGGCTGTATTCTTTATGCCTGTGAATCATGCACAAATGAAAAGCCACCACCTCTACCTAGCTATTTAATCACAAACAGATTCTACTCAAGAACATACTTTTGAAACTTTATTCTCTTACTTTTGAATCGTCAGATCCTTCTTCAAGAGAATACTTTCCATCAATGTTCAAACTCCCTTATCTTTAGCAAAGCAGAACTATACTACCTAAATCTGTTGTGTAAATTACTCACAAAAGTGTCATATAAATATTTTGTAAAGTTGCTTCATATCTTTTATTTTTAGGTAACATACTATAATAAAATTGACATATCAAACTTCTGTTTTCCTTTCCAGAACCCATTGATCACCTGCCTCTCCAAAACCAATGACCATCATGAATCAATCATGTTCTTATAATTTTCACACACACACATACTCTTATAGAGCTTATAAAACATATACACACATGTGTGTGTCCACACATGCATGTACATTCATACACCTACACATACATGTACATTTTAAAGGTGAAGAAACATAAAATTAGTTACAGAATATCTAAAAAGCTTCTTGAAGGTCACAGAACTAGTAATTGATAGTATCAAGATCCAAATACCATCGCACTCTGGAATTCATGTACTTAATCAATACTTGATCTTCAATAAATACTTGATACTGATTCTCATGCATCTCTCTAATAGAAATCACTAGATATATGTTATATATCACCAATTTTATCAGAAAATGCCAAGTATCTTTACTTGATTGCACTAATGAATATTTTCACTACTAATTATATACACATTTCTGTTTTCCTATCACATTGCCAGTATGTAAATGTATTTTTATATTTTAAGCAGATATGCATGACATGATATTTAAGCTTTATTTTAGTTGAATTTATTTTTTTTGTTAATCAAAAATTGACACCTTGTAATATCTTCAATTTTCTCTTTCTAGAATTTCATATGCATTACTTTTGGTTATTATTTTTTTTCTAATTTATAGAGATTTATTTTTATATATCTTGAATTTTATTGCCCAATTATGACAATGAAAATCTTTCCATCCACTCTTTATTTTTTCTTTAAATTAATTTGCTATTCGTATGTTTTATTACTTAACATATTACAATTTTAATGAATTTTGAATATTTTTATTTTATAAATAAATACTATATGTACTTCAAATTATTTTTCAGTTTCCAGATCCCAATTCATCAGCAATTTATTGTATTGTAACTTTCAAGGAAAGGATCTATTTCTCTTCTCCACTTGAGTTATTAATAACCTACTAGAACTATTTCCTAGAATATGTTATATAGATTTATGTCACAGAATAAAGTCCACAATCTGTTTTAATCTGATTAAAAAATAGAGAAGAAGAGAGAATATTGATTATGTTGTTTGGTATAGATCAAGGAATTTTCCATCCTTTAATAATTTTTTTTTTTAAAGATTTTACTTATTCGACAGAGAGAGATCATGAGTAGGCAGAGAGGGAAGGGGAGAGAGACAGAAAGAGAAGGGGAAGCAGGCTCCCCGTGGAGCAGAGAGTCCAATGCGGGGCTCGATCCCTGGACCCCAGGACCACGACCTGAGCCGAAGGCAGAGGCCCCAACCCACTGAGCCACCCAGGTGCCCCCACCATCCTTTAATAATTTTTTAAAGTCTTATTACTATGGACTGATTTGAATTTTTTTGAATTTTTTCTACATCTATTAAAAAATGTTCCTTCTACTTAAGTAGCTTGATGTAGGTATATAAATTAATAGTTTCAAAACCAAGCTATCTTTGTTTCCCTAGAATAAGTTCTTCTTGTTTGTGGCAGTTTAAAATTTTTGATATGTAGGATTCATTGACACTTATTTAAAGAATTTTTCTTTCTAAATTTTTAAGAGAAATTAGCTTATATCTTTCTTTCCTTATGAAGTGGTATGTAATTTTACTCATAATATGTTAGTAGCCTAATGAACTGACCTGAATATGTTCTGCTATTTTTTTTTTAATTTTTGAAATGTTTGTAAAAGTGGTGAGTTATTTATAAGTTGAATTTTGGAAAACTCACCTATGGTTAGGTAATGGCTTTTAGGGGAATTTTTTTTCTTCACTATGATTTAATGTCTTTCATATTCATGAAACTAATCAGTTTTCTGTATTTTATTTAAGTGACTTTTGATAACTTAATTTTTTAGAAATGCCATAATTTGTCTCCTAAGATTTCAAGTACATTCACAATTTTTTTCTATTTTTAATTGAGTAAATATTTAGTGTATCATATTTCTAACAAACTTTTATATGCTTAGAGACATTTCACTTTATATGAATTAATGTTCTTTTAAAGTTTTGTATTTTTCTAAATGTGTATTCATTCCCTCTCTCTTTAACTTACTATAACTTTATTTTGTAAATTTTCACAGAACATTTGATATTCTTCATTTTAAATGAAGACACACTTCCTGACTCCCAAAATGTTCATTGTTTTTTGGGGAAAGCAATATAGAACAAAAGATAAGTAAGTAGGTAGGTAGGTAAATAAGTGAGAGAAAGAGAAAGTAAAAGAAGAGACAGAGAGAAAAGAAAGAGAAAGAAAGAAAGAAATAACAGAGGGAAGGGAAGGGAAAGGAAGGGAAGAAATGGAAAGGAAGTGAGCAAAGCAAAGGAAAAAAATAATTCGTAAACTAAATTAATCAGGAGTAGTTTAGAAAACTATTCCTGGACATAATTAAATCTAAGGTAATTTAACAACAGAGAAAAGATGATCAATGCCATACAAGTTGAATGACAAACAACAAGCAACTACATTGATGCAGAAGAATGAAACTTTAAAAAATGTCTGATGAATATTAAGAAAGTTTTACTTCAAGATAATATCTCCCTATCTATTAGTTTTTTTTTTTAATTTAACTACGAAATTATCTTTCTGTATGGTTATATAAATATTTGGTATGTAAACATAATGCAATAGACTATCTTTCTGCTCAGTGAAATGTTATGTCAATTAAATATCCCTGAGTTCTAATCTGAGACACCTGAAATTTGGTGTGGGTTGGAGCAGCATGCAAAGACAAGCATGGAACATGTTATGCTGTGGTAGTAATCAAGCTGCATAGCCAACTTTGGGTGTGGCAAGTAAACTGGTTTTTCTTTCCCTTTTTTTTTTTTTTAAGATTTTATTTATTTGACAGAGATCACAAGTAGGCAGAGAAGCAGGCAGAGAGAGAGGAAGGGGGAAGCAGACTTCCTGTTGAGCAGAGAGCTCGATGCTGGGGTTCCATCCCAGGACCCTGAGATTATAACCTGAGTCAAAGGCAAAGACTTTAACCCACTGAGCCACCCAGGCATCCCTTAACTGGTTTTTATTAAGGGCCATTTCCAGAAAAGGCATCTGGATTTGCACTTCTTAAAGGAAACTTTATGAGGTAAACCTTAAAATATTTAACAAATATTGACAAGGCAATGACCAATCAGAATGGAACTAGCTGTGCCAATATTTACTGGGTAAATATCAGATCTGAGGTTGCACCTAGGAGAGCAGTTTCCAAGAACACTCTATTGGCAAATAGATTTGTGAATGTTCCCCAGGGAAGAGAAACTGAGAAATATTTGTTCTCAATTCATTGGCAAGACCTGAATTAGGAGCAGGACATGAGGTTCAAATTGTGAATTTGTTCTAACCTGTCATTAGTTTGGACTGAAACTTAAAAAGAAACTGCCCTTTTAGCTGAGAATAACTGATAAGGCATGAGATCTACCCTTATTGTCATTTACTGGAAAGGGTTATAAATGCTGAGTAGAACGTGTATAAACTGTGAAGGGAAAAAAAAAAAGTTTTCTAGTTTGTATGCCTGGGAGTCTAAATTATTCGATAAATGACCATTTTCATGTGTGGGAAAATAGATTAATTGCTGCATGGTTTTCCATTATATGAGCCAAATATGTTTACTTGGTTGAAATTACAAAATATATATGTATATAGATAATTCTAAAGTATATAATATATGTTTTGTTTTTACATATGTACAACAGAATTTGTATTATTATTGGTTAGGATTGTGTCATAGTAACAAACCTCAAATATCGTTCATTTAAAAAAAAATCAATTTCAAAAAAATTCACCTGGTCACTAGTGATTCAGGAAGTCTCCACAGCTGAATCTCAGAGCTGGAATATGCAGTTTTTTTTTTTTTTTCTTTGTCTACAGTAGGAGGGAGGAAGAAAACACTGGATTTACATATGAACAGTTAGATACTTTGGACTGAAATAATATGGCATTTCTACTCACAATCCATTGGCCTGAAAAAGTCATATGGCCCAGCCTAAATGCAAGGAGGGTAGGGAAGTATAATCTACCATATGTTGTACAATAAAAAAGCTGAGTGAGATTGAACATTGAAAGTCTTTATATAGCCAATTATTAGCTGTGGCCACTGTCTTATACATATTTCACACTTTAATAGATTATTACCCAGTTATATCTTTAAAATATTTTATACTTTATACTTCTACCAGATGTGTATGAGTTGCTATTTAATCACAATCTCGGCAATCTCAACATTAAAGCTGTTGGCAAGTCAAATGGATGTAAAATAATCATTTATTTGCAATGCATCATTGTTTCCTTGCTACATAAATTATCTATCTATATCTTTTAAAAGATTTTTGGTTAGATTTTTTATATTGCTATTGATATGGAGAATGCTGTATACATTCTAACTGCTAATGCTTTCTCTGTTACGTTGTAAATGACTTCTATCAGTTGGTGTTTTATCTTCTAATTTTCTTTAAAATCTCATCCCTATGTAAAAACTTTAATACTATATTGTCATATTTATTAAAATGTAAGAGGTCTCTGTTACTGATATTGGGCAGTATAGTCAGTTCTCCACCAATACAAAGACTTCTCTCTCTCTCTCTCTCTTTTTTTTTTTCCTGGTCTTAACCAGAAACTTTATCAACAATTCCCACCCCTTAGATAAAAGACATTTAAAATAATTTTTAGCTGGTATGTTTCTAGGATGAATAATGCAAGAAAGCACACTATTTAAAAGACTATAAATTTATGTCTATGAAGAAATCAGACACAGAAACAATTGAATACCTTATATCTTCTCCCACATAATCTTCTGGAATGAAGATGTAAAAAGAAAGAGAAAGGGAGAAAAAAATAATTAAGGGAAATTGAAGTGAGGTCAGTAGAGAGTCATTGGAAAAATTTGAGATACTCCTAAAACACTCCTAAATTTCAAGAATAATTTGTTTGAAACTTATAAAATTCAGACAACCAAGAAAATAATTGGAAATGTATAATCATTCTGAGAAAGTACTGTAGGGAGATTTAAAGCTACATTCTTCTCTTTGATCACAATGATCAAAATTTTCAAAATGGAGTTTACAAAAAGGTGTACAACTTTATAAAAATTCTAAGAGAGAAGAAAATGTTTGAATCCCATTATGCTCCTAATTGGAATTTAAAATTTCTTTTGATATGCTTTCCTAAAATAGATACAATTATATAATCCTATTTTATCTTTTAATGAAAATTATGATTACCTTTGGGTATGTGCACACACACACAAACATTTGTTCACATATTATTTCATTTCAAAGGTGCTATTAAAATCAAATAATATTACCCTAAATCAATTAAATATTCACTGTTGTGGTTTGACTTATTGCAGTGTTTGTTTTCAAAGATCAAACTTCCTTTAGGGCACTATTTATGATTTCTAGAGTTTTAAATGGATATTTTGCCACTGCTATCTTGTATAATACCTTCTTTTCCTTAGTATGCTGAATTAAGTAGTGTGTGTGGTAATTTATGAATTTGGAGCATTTTGTGCTCATTTACAAAATGAAAAGAAATTCTGTTTTAATCTATAAAATAGAAACTTGAATTGCACAAAAGCTAGAATTTATCATTGCATTTAATTGAGTCATCTAATAATTAGTATCTATGATTCATTATTTTTATGTTTTGAAGCACCTTCAGACAAGATGTCAGAAACATGTATAAAAGTACTATATAATTGAAGTCTCTATTGTTTCCATTAAAAGTAAAACTTTACTTTCAATGCTCAGTGCATGTTTAAGCTTCACTGGAGTTTAATAAACTATGCATCAACCCAGAGTAAAAGAAAATGGAACTTTCAGAATGTTGTCCATTTATTGCTTATTCTTTCTAATTTCTTGTTCTTTTCTTTCTTCCTTCATAGTCTTAACTTACTTTTACGATTTCAGTCTACTGCAATGGAAAACCCACAGATTATCACAGAGAAATGCTGAAAATAAAATGCCAATTTGGCAATGAATGCAATCAAAATAGACACTACAATGTATTAATTTAAATCACTGAAAATATCTAATCATAAGAACAAGTCTATAGTTACAGTAATTAAACTTTATTATTAAGAAGTCTATGGCACTTAATATAATTCTATATTAATTATTAGGAAGCACAATTTAGTATAATGTAGCATTTCCAAGCTCTATACCTGTTGACATTTTAAAAGTAAAATGAAAATGCAAAATAATATTGTACTTTCTCACTAGAGTTTAGATTTCAGAAATTTTATAGTTAAAAAATTGAAAACTATTGATTTGTGACTGATTTCAATGCCAACAATAAATAAAAATATCTAAGATGTTTTATTCAACACTTCAGAAATAGTCTATTTAATTAATATAGTGACAAAAAGGGAATGATTTGAAAATGATACTTCATTGAATTAAGCACCACAATTCAAAGACATTAATGAATTATATCTATACAAATGACAATAAACACCTGAAAACTATAGAAAATTTATGAAAGACATTGAAGAGGACACTACACAAAGAAATGAGAAAGCATCCCATCTCATGGATTAGAAGGACAAACATTGTTAAACGTTAAAATATACTACTCAAACCAACCTACACATTTAATGCAATACTTATCAACATACCACCAGCATTTTTCACAGAGCTAGAACAAATAATCCTAAAAGTTTTATGGAAACATGAAAGATCCCAAGTAGCCAAGCAACCTTGAAAAAGGAAATTAAAATAGGAGGCATCATGATTCAGGACTCCCAGCTATATTACAAAGCTGTAATCACCAAGACAATATGGTACTGGCACAAAAATAGACACAAATCGATGAAACAAAATAGAAAACTGAGAAATGGACCCACATCTATATTACCAACTAATATTGAACAAAGCAGGAAAGAATATCCAATGGAAAAAAAGATAGTCTCTTCAACAAATGGTATTGGGAAAATTGAACCACTATATGCAGAAGAATTAAACAGGACCACTGTCTTATACCATACACAAAATTAAATTCAAAGTAGATGAAAGATCTAAACATGAAAACCAAAAGACAACCCATGGAATGGAAGAAGATATTTGTACATGGCATATCTGATAAAAGGCTAGTATCCAAAGTTTACAAAGAACTTATCAAATTCAACCCCCCAAAAATAAATAATCCAGTTAAGAAATGGGCAAAAGTCACAAATAGACTTTCTTTTTCAGATGGATGTCTGTTAGATATCCAGATATCTAACAAACACATTAAAAGATGCTCAATATCACTTATGATTAGAGAAATACAAATCAAAACCATGATAAAATACTATCTCATACTAGTCAGAATGGCTAAAGTTAACAAGGAAATAACAGGTTTTGGCAAGGGTGTGGAGAAAAGGGAACCCTCTTGCACTACTGGTAGGAATGCAAACTGGTGCAGCCACTCTGGGAAACAATATGGAGGTCCCCCAAAAGGTTAAAATAAAACTATCCTATGATCCAACAATTGCACTACTAGGTATTTACCCAAAGGATACAAAAATACAGAGTCAAGGGGCCACATGCACCACAATGCTTATCACAGCATTAGAAACAATAGCCATACTATGGAAAGAATCCAAATGTAATTCAAAAGATGAATGGATAAAGGACAGGTGAGATACACACACACACACACACACACACACACACACACACACAATGAAATATTACTCAGCCCATAAAAAGGAATGAAATCTTGCCATTTGCAATGATGTGGATGGAGCTAGAATGTATTATGCTAAGTGAAATATGTCGGACAGAGAAAAAACAAATACTGTATGATTTTACTCATATGTGGAATTCAAGAAAAAAAATAACATATAGAAGGAAAAAAAAAAAGAGAGAGAGAGGGAAACAAACCATAAAAATCTCTTAAAGATAAAGAACTAACTGAGGGTTGATGGAGAGAGGTGGGTGGGATATGGGTTATGTGAGTGATGGGTATTAAGGAGGGTACCTTTAATGATGAGCTCTGGGTGTTATATGTAAGTGATGAACCACTGAGTTCTACTCCTAAAACCAATATTATACTATATGTTAACAAACTAGAATTTAAATAGAAATTTGGAAAGTAAGTAAATAAATTAACAATAAACATGAGGGAGTAAAAAAAATCCTGGTGTGTTTCAGCAGAACCATGAAATAGGATTGGCTTCTCTATTTGTTCTCTACTTTTGAAAATACAAATCAAATTAAATCTGCAAACAGCAAAGTCATGAAAAAAAGGGTAAACATCGTCAATAGTCTTGGCAATAAGAACTATAGAAGCAAAAATGAAATGCAGTTTATGCTAAGAAATTTTTTCAGATGTTATGAATATTCCACATTATTCCAGTAAAATAATATTAAATAAAAACTGGCAATTCCATTACAAATATAAGTACCACTTGAAGCTATAATCTGTCTTAATAATTAACAGTTACTAAAACACTTTAGCTGACTAGGATCAACAGTGATCTACTTTACAACTTTACTGGTTTGCTAAAATTTGAAGACAATTATAATTCTTATTTGAGAATACTTACTTGAGAAAAGCACTGTTTAGGGAATGTAACTTACATTTTTTCTGTAAACTAGTTTTATGCCACTTCATATTAAGCTATTCATAAAATTAGTTTATATAAAATGACATTTAAAAAAAATGGAATGGTCACAATCATATCTCTTTTTTAGTTGGAAAACTATTTGATTAGTTCTGAGAGTGTATCTAAAAGAACAACTAAAAACAAATGGTCTAAAATAAATAATAGATAAAATAAAATAAATAAAATAAAAGTAATAAAATAAAAAATATATACACTAAAAATGGCCAAATAAAGTATAAGAAACTCATAAACAATGTTTATTTTTGAAGTTTTATTGGAAATGATCAGTGAAATCTGATATTTTAATATTTACCACCAGTTACTTGAAAGATTAAAAAAATTTGCTTTTCCTCTTTTACCACACAGATTTTAATCCCACAAATTATTTTCAAATATTGAATATTTAACTACAAAGGCTTTACCATCATCATCCTTAAAATGGGTTGGCAAGTGATTTTTAAATTACAGAAATAAGGCTATTAGGATGTTTTGTATTACCTGACACATGAAAGACTAAATATACTTTTTGTCAAAATCATTCAGTTTCAGATTAAATTAATATCAAAGTTCATTTCTTTCATCAAAAATCTCTAGACATCCAAAGTACCATTCTTATTTGAATAAGATGCCATTCCTTTTCTTTCTGTTCTCTCTTCCTTTTTCTAAATATGGTAAATTAATGACCACTCCACATAAGACTGACTTGTAATTAAATTAAATTTTAAACAAAAAGTGTATAAAATATATTTAATTCAAAACAATAAACAAACAAATCATTAATTGCTTGTGATATGCTCAGTTTTACTGTGTGAAAATTAAGATGATGTAGCAGCTCAATGCCTCTGAAACAACTCAATATCTAACTAGTAGAAAGCTCATCATTTAGTGCATATTAAGCCATTCATTTTAAAGAATTTGCAAGAACTCCTGTGGAACTGACACAATAGTTTATTTTTTAGTCAGGTTTATAATATTTCATCTTATTTTCTTCTGTAGAGCATGATATCCACAAAATATTAAAAATCATACATATGAAGGTGACTACAAAGCAATGGGAAAAAATAATGAAAAGATGCAATTGAGAATTAGGAAATTCCTAGGTAATCTTTATTGTTCTGGGTGATATTAGCTATAAAATATAGAACAAACCATACTACTCTCATTCACGATTATACATATGAAAGCAGATTTTTAAAATCTTAGTCTAAAAGTGAATCCTTCTCAAGCTCTAACCTGACCTTTTCCAGGTGACATGTGCACATTCCCAAATAATATCTATTTGTATATAGACAGACTTAACAGATATAGTCAGAACATTTCATCTGAAAGCAGCAGGATATACATCTTTTTTGAGTGTACATGGAATAATCTCCAGAAAAGATCACATACCAGATCACAGATCAGGCCTCAACTGGTACAGAAAGATTGAGATCATACCATGTATATTTTCAAAGCACAACACTGTGAAACTTGAAATCAATCCCAAGAAAAAAACTTAAAAAGACTATAAATACATGAAAGTTAAAGAACACCCTATTACATAATGAATGAATTAACCAGGAAATTAAAGAAGAATTTAAAAAAAAATACATGTAAGCAAATGAAAATGAGAACACAACAGTCCAAAACCTTTGGGATGCAACTAGGGTTGTCCTAAGAGAGAAGTATATCACAATACAGGTCTACCCCGAAAAGCAAGAGAAATCTCAAATGCAAAAACCTAACCTTACACCTGAAAAGAGAATAGCAAATAAAGCCCAAATTCATCAGGAAAAGAGAAAAAAAATAGAGCAGAAATAAATAATATAGAATTTTTAAAAAATCAAAACATGATACACTAGATCTGATTATAGAATAGATCAATGAAAGTAGGAGTTAGTTCTTTGGAAAAATTAATGAGATTTATACACCCTTAGTTAGACTTATCATAAAGAAAAGAGAAAGAACCCAAATAAATGAATAAAAGCATGAACGAAAGAGGAGAGATCACAACCAACACCAAAGATACAAAGTATTTTAAGAGAATATTATGAGCATTTATAAGTCAACAAATTACACAATCTGGATGAAATGAATAAATCCCTAGAAACATATAAACTACCAAAATTGAAATAGGAAAACACAGAGCACATACACAACGAAACCAAATATACCATTTGTTGAAGGGACTATATTTACATATAGATATATGTAAACATATATCTACATATAGGCATATACATATCTATATTCATATAGATATATATAGATGGATATCAATTGATATCTGTCAATCTATGTGTGTGTGTGTGTGTGTGTGTGTGTGTATATATATGGTATTTGGGAAAATTGGACAGCCACATGCAGAAAAATAAAACAAGACCACTTTCTTACACCATACACAAAATTAAATTCACAGTGGATGAAAGATCTAAATGTGAGACAGGAATCCATCAAAATCCTAGAGGAGAATACAGGCAGCACCCTCTCTGACCTTGGCTACAACAACTTCTTGCTAGACACATCTCCAAGGGAAACAAAAGCAAAAATGAACTATTGGAGCCTAATTAAGATAAGCTTTTGCACATCAAAGGAAACAGTCAACAATGCTAAAAGGTAACCTATGGAATGGTGGAAGATATTTGCAAATGACCTATCCTATAAAGAGCTAGTATCCAAAATCTATAAAAACTTATCAAAATGAAAACTGAAAAAAATAAAAAATCCAGTCAAGAAATAGGCAGAAGACATAAACAGACATTTCTCCAAAGAAGACATACAAATGGATAACAGGCACATGAAAAAGTGTTCAAAACACTCAGCATCAGAGAAATCCAAATCAAAACCACAGTATGATATCACCTTACATCAGTCAGAATGGATAAAACAAATGACTTAGTAAACAACAGATGTTGGTAAAAATATGGAGAAAGGGGAACACTATTATACTGTTGGTGGAAATGCAAAGTGGTATAGCCACTCTGGAGAAGAGCATGGAGGTTCCCCAAAGAGTTAAAAATAGAAATACCCTATCACCCAGTACCACTAGGCATTTATCCAAAAGATACAAAATAGTGATCCAAAGGGTATTATGCACCCCAATATTTGTAATATTTTAAAAAGTATCATGAAAAATACATCATATTTTTACTTTATATAATCAGAAAATGTTGATCTTCTTTGAAATGAGAAATTAAATGAAATATGTTACATAATTCATAAAAAAACCTACTTTCAACATCATTTTGCTTTTACCCATCACATTTTTTTTTAAGATTTTATTTATTTATCAGAGAGAGAGGGGGGGAGAGAGCAAGCACAGGCAGACAGAATGGCAGGCAGAGGCAGAGGGAGAAGAGGCTCCCTGCTGAGCAAGGAGCCTGATGTGGGACTCAATCCCAGGATGCTGGGATCATGACCTGAGCCAAAGGCAGCTGCTTAACCAACTGAGCCACCCAGGTGTCCCACCCATCACATTTTTTAATTTACATTTTATTCTTCAGATACCAATAGAAAAATAAAAGACAAATTATTGAAATATCTGGCTATTTGAAAATGTAACCCAAATGATATTTTTTCTGCTATTTATGCAAATACTGTTTTTGTTTCAAGCTTGAATTAAATATTCATAAGGCTCTTGTCTAATATAGAACTGTAGACATCATTACTATCTGCCATCTAAGAAACAAGTGCCATCTAAAATTTTATAATTTGAAAATAAACTTGAATAATACCCATGATGTAAATTCCCTAAATATGTACTGCTACATTGATATTTAATGGAAAATAACATTAACAAATTTTGATGATTTAAAAAATTTAAAAGTAAATGAAATAGACACAATTTATATGTTTGAAGTATATGATACCCTAAGACATACTGTTGACGTGAAGTCTGTGATTTTACTAAATATATTCCTCTACTCAGGTGGTTTTTCAGTTCCACTATAGATAAGATCAACTATACAGTGTTCAAGTAATACTGTCTTCTCACTGAAAATATAGCTTACAAATATTACCAGTTTGGTACGGGATTTATACATTGCAATATTTGTTTTCAGGAAATAACTATCAAATAACTGGATAAATAATGCCTAATAAAATGCAAACAGTTCTGCGGAAAGTGAGAAAAAATAGCCAAATACAATTAACTGTTATGATTGTGTTATGAATCAGAAATCACACAGCCCCAGTTGCTGCTTTCAACCTCCTTACAACCAAGAAAGAATGGTCTGAAGACATAAGCCCTATGTGGGACACAAGAAAGACAGAAAGAATCTTGATATTTGATGTTCAAACCACAAATTGTACACATTCTCTATAATATATGTCATATGAGCCAGTAAATCTTTGTTGCAAAAGCCAGGTTGAGTTCAGGTTTCTCAAGCCAAAAGCACCCTGACAGATATAATTCAAATATCTTCTTAGTGGGTAATTGTACTTCTATGTACTTATCTGTGAATGTACATAAAGTAATACATCAAAATATGTTAATGTTAATTACACTATTAGTAATGTTGAAAATGGGAAATTGTTCTCATGTCATAGTATGATATATGACATACTATAAAATATTATATATCAAGTAAAAATAATTGTGTATATCTATAAGGCTAACAGTGGAATTATTAATCAGAAAAATATGCATAAAATGTATAAGGAGGTAATACATTTGTCTTATTTAAAAAACAGTTTGGCATACATACATAAATGTATATAAATATCAGGAAAATTTTGTGGCTTACTCTTAATGGTGGTAGCCTCTAGAGAAAAATAAAATCAGTTTTAATAGAGAGAAAAGGATACTAAATGGACTCAAAATATACTCATAATCTTGTAAAGGTCTTTATTTTTAGTAGGTATGTATTTATAATGGCTAAAACACATGTATTAGTTTTTATCAAAGCATATGTATCAGTAAGAACTTAAAGGATTAAATATTCAAGTACCAAAACAAAGCAAAAAAAATTATTTTTACAATAAAATTAATACTTAGTCTCTTTATTCTCTCCAAGTGCAATAAATCATCTTCAGACTAAATATTTTCAGAACTTATTGGAATCAAATTTCACTTACCATAACAAATTAATGAATATTATTATATAATAATATTTATTATTACTATAGATATTAACTTAAGAATTTTCACTTACAAAGTATTTATTATTAAGTGATATGTATTTCTAAGCCACAGAAGTGCAATGTATCATAAAGCAGCCTGATTTCAATTGAGACTGAGTGGTTTGTAAGCCCCAGAGTTGGTTCAACTCAGGCTCAGATATAACCGTATTAGGAAACAGTATTGGATGAATGAATCAAGTAAAGTTCAGAGGGTTAGTTTGATTAAAATAAATTGTTTATCACAGAGGCTACTGATTTTCCCAGTGGTTGCTGATATACCATTGGGGTATTGAGGACACAAATTTCCTCAAATAATAAGAAACACTAAATTGTAAAAGTACATTTGAAATTTTGATTATTGTTGATAGTACAGTAATAATTTTATTATATGGTACTTTGCATCATGTATGTTTTATATCCATATATATTTATATTCACACATATTTACGTATTTATCTTTTCTAGTAATCTGTGAATCAGAGAGAAGAGGGATGCTCCACTAACATCTAAAGAATAATGCCTGAAAAAAAGAAAAAATCTACAAAATATCAGCTTAATGTATGATGGTGAACAAATATCACTGTGAGGAAGATATTGGAAAGTCACTGAATAATCATAGCTTATTAAAGTCTATATGTAGATAAAATTTCTTAGAAAGTATGTACCTAAAATAACTGGTACTATGTTTAACCTGAAACAGATGGGGAACCAGCAGTCACATTTATGCAAATAGTTCATTCTATTAAGTGATTTAGTTTAATTAAAATATAGAACTATGGGTTATAGGATATGTTTGATAACCACTTTCCAACAGAATTTTGATGAAAACACCAGACTACTATAAAAATTGGAAAGACATGAATCTCTGATGGAAAGCAGGGAAATGTATCTACCACTATAAAGATATTTTAAGTCCTGTTGCTAGATAGAATGCAGGAGGTACACAGCAGTTCTTTCAGAGAAGGCAACTAACTCAGTGTTGCAATGAAGTAAGTACCAGAACCAAGGGATGAATTCTAGAATTAAGGGCACCTGTGGAGCTGAACATTCCACTTGATGGTTTTTTCATAATACCATTCAAAGGTTTAAGAAGTAGCAATCCTTTATAGAATTGACACATTCACAAAGAATAGAAATCTGCAGGACCACTGGCAAGAAAGTGTTCAATCATGAAGCAATGAATGGTAGGTATAGGAAGGAGGCCTGACACAGTCCTAAGAGATATTAAAATTGAGATCAAACAAATGCTAAATATGGTAATTTGCTTTTGTGTATATTGACTTCCCTAAACACAAAGAAAAAACACAGAACTGGGTTTGTCTATGACCCTTTATTTTTCTCCAAATAGCTTAGCCTTCAGATCACTACACTATAAATATAAACTTCCATCAACAAGCCATCCAACTTATGTTCCAGAAAGAGGTTTTATAAACGATATTGGAAGACAAGAAATATATATGCATAGGATTTTTGAGCAAATGTCACGATTGAATAAACCAATATTCATTCAAAGATGAGTAAAGAAAAAGTAACCAAAATTTAAGTAACTCTTGTTTAATTGGATTTGATTTTGAAATGCAGGTTTGTGTTGAGTTCTAACATTGCTACATTGTTACTATGTGACCTTGGTCCAGATACTTAAAAGTTGATTTTTTTTTAATAGTTTCTAATGTCTATTAAAATAATAGCACATATTGGTATTGCTATAAGAATTGATTTAATAATAAATAACATAAAACCTAAGACATGAAAAAATAATTATATATATATAAATCCACAATGGTTTAAAGCTACATAAAGTTTTAGGCTCAAATATAATATTTCATTTCTACTCAAAATTTAAAGTAAGAATGTATCTTAAAAATTTGTTCTTGGTGTTTAAAGTAATTTTCACATCATCTGTACCAATAAAGTTCAAGAAAACATGAACTGTTTAATACACTGATAAAGAATAAAATGATGGGACAAAATATTTGAGATATAGCTCTAAGAATAAAATCCAAAACATTTGGAGAATTACAAAATTTTTAACGCTATCAATATTGACTGTTAAAAAGACAGACCTCGAGGGAGGAGTCAAGATGGCGGAGAAGTAGCAGGCTGAGACTGCTTCAGCTAGCCGGAGATCAGCTAGATAGCTTATCTAAAGATTGCAAACACCTGAAAATCCATCTGCAGATCGAAGAGAAGAAGAACAGCAATTCTGGAAACAGAAAATCAACCACTTTCTGAAAGGTAGGACCGGTGGAGAAGTGAATCCAAAGCGACGGGAAGAGAGACCCCGGGGGGAGGGGCCGGCTACCAGCAAGCAGCGGAGCAACTGCGCACAAAATCAGGACTTTTAAAAGTCTGTTCCGCTGAGGGACATCGCTCCAGAGGCTAAACCGGGGCGAAGCCCACGTGGGGTGGGCGTGGCCTCAGGTCCCACAGGGTCACAGAAGGATCGGGGGTGTCTGAGTGTCGCAGAGCTTGCGGGTATTGGAACGGGAAAGCCGGCTACAGAGACAGAGCCGACAGAGACAGTAAGCTCACAGCTCGGGGTTACCTTGAACCGGTCGCAGGCTCGGTGAGCTCGGAGCGCGGCCGGAGGTCAGGCAGACGGGAGTAACTGGGCGCTGTTCTCTGAGGGCGCACTGAGGAGTGGGGCCCTGGGCTCTCGGCTCCTCCGGCCCGAGACCAGGAGGCTGCCATTTGTATTGCTGTCCTCCGGAACTCTACGGAAAGCACTCAGGGAACAAAAGCTCCTGAAAGCAAACCCGAGCGGATTACTCACCCCGGCCCCGGGTAAGGGCGGTGTAATTCCGCCTGGGGCAAAGACACTTGAGAATCACTACAACAGGCCCCTCCCCCAGAAGATCAACAAGAAATCCAGCCGAGACCAAGTTCACCTACCAAGGAGTGCGGTTTCAATACCAAGGAGAGCAGCAGAATTCCAGAGGAGGAGAAAGCAAAGCACGGAACTCATGGCTTTTTCCTGTGATTTTTTTTAGTCTTGCAGTTAATTTAATTTTTTCTTTTTTTTTTTTTTTTTTTTCTTCTCCCCTTCGGGTAAATTTTTTTTTTTTTGACTGTTACCTTTTTCTCTTTTAACGATTTTTTACTAGTTTATCTAATATATATATTTTTTCTTTTTTACATTTTTCTTAGGTATTTTCTTTTTTAAAAAATTCTTTTCTTTTCTTTTCTTTCTTTTTTTCTTTTTTCTTTTTTTTTTTTCTTTCTTCCTTTTTGAACCTCTTTTTATCCCCTTTCTCCCCACTCACAATTTTGGATCTCTTCTAATTTGGTTAAAGCATATTTTCCTGGGGTTGTTGCCACCATTTTAGTATTTTACTTGCCCCTTCATTTACTCTTATCTGGACAAAATGACAAGACGTAAAAATTCAACAAAAAAAAAAAGAACAAGAGGCAGTACCAAAGGCTAGGGACCTAATCAATACAGACATCAGTAATATGTCAGATCTAGAGTTCAGAATGACAATTCTCAAGGTTCTAGACAGGCTCGAAAAAGGCATGGAAGATATTAGAGAAACCCTCTCGAGAGATATAAAAGCCCTTTCTGGAGAAATAAAAGAACTAAAATCTAACCAAGTTGAAATCAAAAAAGCTATTAATGAGATGCAATCAAAATGGAGGCTCTCACTGCTAGGATAAATGAGGCAGAAGAAAGAATTAGTGATATAGAAGACCAAATGACAAAGAATAAAGAAGCAGAGCAAAAGAGGGACAAACAGCTACTGGACCACGAGGGGAGAATTCGAGACATAAGTGACACCATAAGACGAAACAACATTAGAATAATTGGGATTCCAGAAGAAGAAGAAAGAGAGAGGGGAGCAGAAGGTATACTGGAGAGAATTATTGGGGAGAATTTCCCCAATATGGCAAAGGGAATGAGCATCAAAATTCAGGAGGTTCAGAGAACGCCCCTCAAAATCAATAAGAGTAGGCCCACACCCCATCACCTAATAGTAAAATTTACAAGTCTCAGTGACAAAGAGAAAATCCTGAAAGCAGCCCGGGAAAAGAAGTCTGTAACATACAATGGTAAAAAAATTAGATTGGCAGCTGACTTATCCACAGAGACCTGGCAGGCCAGAAAGAGCTGGCATGATATTTTCAGAGCACTAAACGAGAAAAAAATGCAGCCAAGAATACTATATCCAGCTAGGCTATCATTGAAAATAGAAGGAGAGATTAAAAGCTTCCAGGACAAACAAAAACTGAAAGAATTTGCAAATACCAAACCAGCTCTACAGGAAATCTTGAAAGGGGTCCTCTAAGCAAAGAGAGAGCCTACAAGTGGTAGATCAGAAAGGAACAGAGACCATATACAGTAACAGTCACCTTAAAGGCAATACAATGGCACTAATTTCATATCTCTCAATAGTTACCCTGAATGTTAATGGGCTAAATGCCCCTGTCAAAAGACGCAGGGTATCAGAATGGATAAAAAAACAAAACCCATCTATATGTTGCCTCCAAGAAACTCATTTTAAGCCCGAAGACACCTCCAGATTTAAAGTGAGGGGGTGGAAAAGAATTTAACATGCTAATGGACATCAGAAGAAAGCAGGAGTGGCAATCCTTATATCAGATCAATTAGATTTTAAGCCAAAGACTATAATAAAAGATGAGGAAGGACACTATATCATACTCAAAGGGTCTGTCCAACAAGAAGATTTAACAATTTTAAATATCTATGCCCCCAACGTGGGAGCAGCCAACTATATAAACCAATTAATAACAAAATCAAAGAAACACATCAACAATAATACAATAATAGTAGGGGACTTTAACACTCCCCTCACTGAAATGGACAGATCATCCAAGCAAAAGATCAGCAAGGAAATAAAGGCCTTAAACGACACACTGGACCAGATGGACATCACGGATATATTCAGAATATTTCATCCCAAAGCAACAGAATACACATTCTTCTTTAGTGCACATGGAACATTCTCCAGAATAGATCACATCCTCGGTCCTAAATCAGGACTCAACCGGTATCAAAAGATTGGGATCATTCCCTGCATATTTTCAGACCACAATGCTCTAAAGCTAGAATTCAACCACAAAAGGAAGTTTGGAAAGAACCCAAATACATGGAGACTAAATAGTATCCTTCTAAAGAATGAATGGGTCAACCGGGAAATTAAAGAAGAATTGAAAAAAATCATGGAAACAAATGATAATGAAAATACAATGGTTCAAAATCTGTGGGACACAACAAAGGCAGTCCTGAGATGAAAATATATAGCGGTACAAGCCTTTCTCAAGAAACAAGAAAGGTCTCAGGTACACAACCTAACCCTACACCTAAAGGAGCTGGAGAAAGAACAAGAAAGAAACACTAAGCCCAGCAGGAGAAGATAAATCATAAAGATCAGAGCAGAAATCAATGAAATAGAAACCAAAAAAACAAACAAAAATAAATAAATAAAGAAAGAAAGAAAGAAAGAAAGAAACCAAAAAAACAATAGAACAAATCAACGAAACTAGGAGCTGGCTCTTGGAAAGAATTAATAAAATTGATAAACCCCTGGCCCGACTTATCAAAAAGCCAAGAGAAAGGACCGAAATAAATAAAATCATGAATGAAAGAGGAGAGATCACAACTAACACCAAAGAAATACAAACTATTATAAGAACATACTATGAGCAACTCTACGGCAATAAATTTGACAATCTGGAAGAAATGGATGCATTCCTAGAAACATATAAACTACCATAACTGAACCAGGAAGAAATAGAAAGCCTGAACAGACCCATAACCAGTAAGGAGATTGAAACAGTCATTAAAAATCTCCAAACAAACAAAAGCCCAGGGCCAGACGGCTTCCGGGGGAATTCTACCAAACATTTAAAGAAGAATTAATTCCTATTCTCCTGAAACTGTTCCAAAAAATAGAAATGGAAGGAAAACTTCCAAACTCATTTTATGAGGCCAGCATCACCTTGATCCCAAAACCAGACAAGGATCCCACCAAAAAAGAGAGCTATAGACCAATATCCTTGATGAACACAGATGCGAAAATACTCAACAAAATACTAGCCAATAGGATTCAACAGTACATTAAAAAGATTATTCACCATGACCAAGTGGGATTTATTCCAGGGCTGCAAGGTTGGTTCAACATCCGCAAATCAGTCAATGTGATACAACACATCAATAAAAGAAAGAACAAGAACCATATGATACTCTCAATAGATGCTGAAAAAGCATTTGACAAAGTACAGCATCCCTTCCTGATCAAAACTCTTCAAAGTGTAGGGATAGAGGGCACATACCTCAATATCATCAAAGCCATCTATGAAAAACCCACCGCAAATATCATTCTCAATGGAGAAAAACTGAAAGCTTTTCCGCTAAGGTCAGGACACGGCAGGGATGTCCATTATCACCACTGCTATTCCTAGCCTCAGCAATCAGACAACAAAAGGAAATTAAAGGCATCCAAATCGGCAAAGAAGAAGTCAAATTATCACCCTTCGCAGATGATATGATACTATATGTGGAAAACCCAAAAGACTCCACTCCAAAACTACTAGAACTTATACAGGAATTCAGTAATGTGTCAGGATATAAAATCAATGCACAGAACTCAGTTGCATTTCTCTACACCAACAGCAAGACAGAAGAAAGAGATATTAAAGAGTCAATCCCATTTACAATTGCATCCAAAACCATAAGATACCTAGGAATAAACCTAACCAAAGAGACACAGAATCTATACTCAGAAAACTATAAAGTACTCATGAAAGAAATTGAGGAAGACACAAAGAAATGGAAAAATGTTCCATGCTCCTGGATTGGAAGAATAAATATTGTGAAAATGTCTATGCTACCTAAAGCAATCTACACATTTAATGCAATTCCTATCAAAGTACCATCCATCTTTTTCAAAGAAATGGAACAAATAATGCTAAAATTTATATGGAACCAGAAAAGACCTCGAATAGCCAAAGGGATATTGACAAAGCCAATGTTGGTGGCATCACAATTCCGGATTTCAAGCTCTATTACAAAGCTGTCATCATCAAGACAGCATGGTACTGGCACAAAAACAGACACATAGATCAATGGAACAGAATAGAGAGCCCAGAAATAGACCCTCAAATCTATGGTCAACTTATCTTCGACAAAGCAGGAAAGAATGTCCAGTGGAAAAAAGACAGCCTCTTCAATAAATGGTGCTGGGAAAATTGGACAGCCACATGCAGAAAAATGAAATTGGACCATTTCCTTACACCACACACAAAAATAGACTAAAAATGGATGAAGGACCTCAATGTGCGAAAGGAATCCATCAAAATCCTTGAGGAGAACACGGGCAGCAACCTCTTCGACCTCTGCCGCAGCAACATCTTCCTAGGAACAATGCAAAAGGCAAGGGAAGCAAGGGCAAAAATGAACTATTGGGATTTCATCAAGATCAAAAGCTTTTGCACAGCAAAGGAAACAGTTAACAAAATCAAAAGACAACTGACAGAATGGGAGAAGATATTTGCAAACAACATATCAGATAAAGGACTAGTGTCCAGAATCTATAAAGAACTTAGCAAACTCAACACCCAAAGAACAAATAATCCAATCAAGAAATGGGCAGAGGACATGAACAGACATTTCTGCAAAGAAGACATCCAGATGGCCAACAGACACATGAAAAAGTGCTCCATATCACTCGGCATCAGGGAAATACAAATCAAAACCACAATGAGATATCACCTCACACCAGTCAGAATGGCTAAAATCAACAAGTCAGGAAATCACAGATGCTGGCGAGGATGCGGAGAAAGGGGAACCCTCCTACACTGTTGGTGGGAATGCAAGCTGGTGCAACCACTCTGGAAAACAGCATGGATGTTCCTCAAAATGTTGAAAATAGAACTTCCCTATGACCCAGCAATTGCACTATTGGGTATTTACCCTAAAGATACAAATGTAGTGATCCAAAGGGGCACATGCACCCGAATGTTTATAGCAGCATTGTCTACAATAGCCAAACTATGGAAAGAACCTAGATGTCCATCAACAGATGAATGGATCAAGAAGATGTGGTATATATACACAACGGAATACTATGCAGCCATCAAAAGAAATGAAATCTTCCCATTTGCGACAACATGGATGGAACTTAGCGAA
This sequence comes from Mustela nivalis, assembly GCF_964662115.1. Classification (NCBI taxonomy): domain Eukaryota; kingdom Metazoa; phylum Chordata; class Mammalia; order Carnivora; family Mustelidae; genus Mustela; species Mustela nivalis. The sequence continues at coordinate 35,550,847 of NC_139020.1, forward strand.
ATAAGTCAAGCCGAGAATGACAACTATCATATGATCTCCCTGATATGAGGAAGTGCTGATGCAACATGGAGGCTTAAGTGGGTAGGAGAAGAATAAATGAAACAAGATGGGATTGGGAGGGAGACAAACCATAAGTGACTCTTAATCTCACAAAACAAACTGAGGGTTGCTGGGGGGAGGGGGTTTGGGAGAAGGGGGTGGGATTATGGACATTGGGGAGGGTATGTGCTTTGGTGAGTGCTGTGAAGTGTGTAAACCTGGTGATTCACAGACCTGTACCCCTGGGGCTAAAAATATATGTTTATAAAAAATAAAAAATTTAAAAAAAAAAAGACCTCAAAATATGACTATCTCTAGAAGTGACAAGAGCAAGGTAACAAAGTAAGAAGCAATAGTTTATGTTCCTCAAAAGAAATGTTAAAAAACTAGCATAAATGTTTGAAACAGCTTCATTAGATCTCTGTAAAAATTAATCAGAGGCTTATAGCCACCAAAGGACTACAGAACCAAGAAAAATGATCTTAAATATGATAAGAAAGCTTTATGGTATATTTAGATGCCTTTGGCACACTCTTCCCTGGCTTGCTGTCAGTCTTGAAGATGGCAATCCACATTTCAAGAATGGGATCCTTGTCCCTGCTTCTGAAGACAGTAGATCTATTCACTAATTATTTTGTCTGTCTGTTCTAACATGTCTAGGAGTTACCTAAAGGACTGATACAAAAGCTCACCTCTGCTTTGCTTAAAACATCATTCACTCAGTCCAGAGAAGCTATGAGCATTACTCAGACAAATTGTAAGACAGATGAACAACCTGCATAAATTTGGGGTCAAGGATCACAGTTGAACATACAATTGATAGACTAAGATCAGGAAAGAAAAGCTGGAGAGAATTTATTTGGAAAATTAGAGCATTAAAAAGAATCCATGTATATGGGAGACTGTAGGAATACCCACACATTTTCAGGGCAAGATAACATGGTCTGTGGACTTGAGAAAACCCTAAGTTTTTACCTCAGGTTGATCTCTGGCTTCAGTGCAAGCCTGGCTAAGTGTGGAAAGAGATCCCCGGCAGAGAGTGAATTTGCAAAGACGGAGTTTGCTTGTTTTTTTTAGCTCTAAGGAAATATCTATTAAAACACTAGCTATACACAGCTAAAGAACAGAGACTTCAGTGACTACATTTAATAAGCAATATAATTTCTACTGAAAAAGCTTAGAAAAATCACTAAATAAATGGATGATTATAGTTGTCAACAATCAGTTTTGTTTTTTTTGTTTTTTTTAAAGAAAAGGTTATGTCTGGGAAGAGGAAAATTTGACCTCCAGAGTTGCCCACTTAATAATCAAATACATATTTGTCAAGAAAATATCACAAAGTATACTAAGAAACAAGAAAATATGGTCCATTCACAGGAACAAAATAGAAATTATTCTGAGGAAGCACAGGAAATGCACTTTCTAGAAAAGATTTTTAAATCAGCTTTCTTATCTATATCTCCAAAATACAAACATAAAACTTAGAAAAAGAGCTAAAGAAAATCAAGATAAAAATGTATAAACAATAGAGAATATCAGTAATAAGAATGGGATTATAAAAAAGGGAACAAACAAATTTGAGAGTTGAAGAGTACAATAACTAAAGAATTTACTAGAGGGATACATCGGATTTGATCAAGCAGAAAACTTGAAAATAAGACCCTTGAAATTAATCATTGTGTAGAGAAAAAACAATGAAGAAAAGTGAATAGAGCCTAAAGGACCTATAAGGCACCATGCAATAGACCAATGCATAGATCATGGAAGGCCCAGAAATAAGTAAGAGAGAGAGAAAAAAAAAAAAATGTTCAAAATGAACATTTGAATAATAAAAGGAAGAAAATTTTCTGAAAAAAATAAGAATCTATACTTTAAGAAACTCAATAAATTGAAAATAAGATAAGCAGAGGGATCAATACTCAAATATGTTACAAAGAGAGAATGTTAAAAGCAGCAAGAAGAAAGTGTCTCATACACAAAAAATCCTCAATAATATTGACATCTAATTCCTTATCAGAAACCATAGTAACCAGAAGGCAGTGGGATGACATTGTTAAAGTGCTGAAAGAAAAAAAAAAGTCAACCAAGAATTCTATATCTGGCAAAAATGCCCTTTACCAATGTGGGAACTATTAAAACTCTTGTACATTAAACAAAACAAAACAAAAACAAAAACGAAAGAAAGAAAGAAAGAAAGAAAGCTGAAGCAGTCTGTGACCACTACACATGACCTAAAAGAATAAAAATCCTTGGTAAAGGAGAAAATATACAATCCAGTAAAACTAATTTTTGGTTTGTAACTCTGATTTTTTTTTTCCTACATTGTGAAAAAAACAGGGATAAATAACTTTCATGTATCTGTTTTGTGGAACACAAAGTAAATGATGTAATTTATGACAATAATACCATAAATGGGGGGAAATTTATATAGGAGCATTTTCTTGAAAGTAAGTTCAAGTCAAATCAAATCAAACTAGATCATTATAAATTTGGGTGTTAAATTTCGTATGTTAAGTCTTAAATCTCCATAGTAGCCAAAAAGAAAATAAATACATGCATAAAAGTTGAACACTGGACACTTTTTTTTTTTGAGAAGAAAGATTGTATTATATCATAATGATGAATACATGTTATTATATATCTTATTCAAACCCTAGAATATGCATGAAGAGTGAATCATAAAGTAATCTATAGACTTTGGATGATTATGATGTGTCAATGGAGGTCCATCAGTTGTAACAAATGTACCACTCTGGTGATGATATTAACAATGGAGAAGGCTGTGGGAACAAGGAGTATATGGAAAATCTCTATACATTCTACTCATTTTGCTGTCAACCTAAAACTTCTCTAAAAACATAAGATATATACATATGGACTTGGAATTGGAAAAAAAATATGATCTAGGTGAAGAAAAAATGTATGCACACATACACACACAAAAGAAAATGAGAAGAGAAACAGAAAGTTTGACTTTAAAAAAAACCCACTAAAAACAAAATAAGGTAGTCATGGAGGAAATGAGTGACAGAAGAGGCATGATAAATACAGGTGAAATACAGCAAAATGGCACAAGAAAGTCTCTTAAGTTATTACTTTTAATATAGGGTTAAAATCTCCAAACAAATGGCTGCAATTAGAAGAAAGTATAAAAACATGATCCAATTATATGCTATCTACAAATGACTCACTTTAGATTTAAAGACATAAATATTATAAAAGTGAAAAATGGAAAAAATATTCCATGCATACTGTAACCAAAAGAGAGCTGGGTAGCTATAATGTCAGACAAAATAAACTTTAAGTCAAAATTTATTAAAAAAAATGAAAGAAAGAAATATATTTTTAAATATCTTTTAAAAATCTGAAAAAAGATTTTAAATATCTTCAAAAATCTGATTTTTAAAAAGATGATTCATCAAGAAGATAGAACAATTATAAACATATGTGCAACCAACAGGAATCCCCAAATACATGAAGCAAACATTTACAGAAAGATAAAATGAAGGAAAATAAAAGTTCTACAATAATAATTAGAAATTTCAATACATCACTTTCAATGATAGATAGAACAATAATGGATAGAACTAATAAATATATCCTGAACAATCCACCCATTCTTCTCAAGGGCACATTGACAGACCAAGACAAAACATATGTTAGGCCAAAGAACAAGTTTCCCTAATTTTTAATAGATTGAAATCATAAAAAAAATCTTTTCCTACAACAATGGAATAAAGCTAAAATAATGAAAGAAAACCTGGAAACTTCACGAATATGTGGATATTAAATCACAAACCTTTTAAAAATATTTTATTTATTTGAGAGAGAACATGAAAAGGCACAAGCAGGGGGAACATCAGAAGGGAGGGAGAAGCAGGCTCCTGGCTGAGCAGGTGCCTGATGCAGGACTTGATCCCAGGATCCTGGGATTATGACCTGAGCTGAAGGCATATCCTTAACCATCTGAGCCAACCAGGTGCTCTTAAATCACAAACTCTTAAAATCAGTAAGTCAAAGAAGAACTACAAGGGAAATTAGACAATATTTAGAGACAATTGGAAGCAAAACACAATACACCAAAACTTACAGGGTTGAGTGGGATTGATACTCAAAAGAATACTTACAATGGAAAACACCTACCTTAAAAAAAGAAGAAAGATCTCAAATCAACTACCTAACTTTATACTTTAAGAAAGTAGAAAAGAACTAGACCAAAGCTAGTAGAAGGAAGGAAAATAATAAAGATAGTGGAGATAAATGAAATAAAGAAGGGAGAAACAATGGAGAACTAAAATTAAACAAAAGGTTATCTGAAAAGATAAAGAAAATTAATATATATTTAGCCAGATTGACAAAAATAAATAAATAATTAGAATCAGGAATAAAATGGAGGACATTACTATTGATCTTACAAACGGAAAAGGTTTATACAGAACACTATGGAAAATTCTACAATGAATGAGATAAATTAGAAAAAAGGTAAAATTTCTTGAAGATACCTAAACTGATTCAAGAAGAAATATCTATCTATATCTATCTATTAATCTATCATCTATCTATATCTGTATACATATAGATTTAGATTGATATAGATATAGATAGATAGATAGATATTCATATAACATAACAGAATCAATAACTGGATTGAATTAGTAAACAAAAACCTCCCCAAAAGTAAAATTCCAGTACTGGATGACTTCACTGATTAATTCTTTCAAACATTAAAGACTGGGTCTTCTTTGAAACTTTTCCAAAAGAAAATGAAGAGGAAGAGAACATCCTTACTCATTCTGTGAGGAAAGATGGCAAGGAAGAAAAAAAAAGAAGAAGAAGGAAATAAAAAAGAAAATTAAAGACTAATATCCCTCATGAATATTAATGCAAAGTGCTCTACAAAATTCAGCAAACTGAGTCTAACACTATATTAAAAGGATTTTTACTATTATCCGGTGAAATTTATTACAGAAATGCAATAGATGTTTAACACAAGAAAAATGATCAATATAATACACCACAGTAATAGAACAAAACCCACATCATCATCCTAGTTAAAACAAAAAGAACATTTGACAAAATCCATTTTCATGATAAAAATGCTCAGAAAAATAGGAATGGAAGGAAACTTAACATACTAAAGGATCTCATGAGAAACCCACAGCTAAAATCATATTCAAAAGTGAGACTTCTAAATTGTTACTGGACCTACTAATAGGAAAAGCCATTATAATTGTATTAGATGATGTTACTGCCAAAAGAAAAGTACCACAGACGGGGGACTTATACAACAAAATCTATGGTCTCTCAGTTGTGGAGGCTAGAGGTCCAACATCAAAGTATTGATTGGCATGTTTGGTTATTTTGTCTTCACAAGATGTTCATTCTGTGAAAAATTCGGTGTCCAAATTTCTTTTTTGTTTTGTTTTATAAGGACACTAGTTGTATTGGATTAGGGATTAATCCTACTCCAGTATGACCCCATTTTATCTAATGATATGTGCAATGATCCTATTTCTAAAGAACAGCCTTAGGTAATGGGAATGAAAACTTCAACATATAATTTCAATTGGGGGGGATACAGTTCAACCCATAAACATCTGCCCTCTGCTCTTCCAAATCTATGTCTTTCCCATGTTCAAAATACATTTTCCCTGTCCCAACATCACCAAAAGACTTAAGCATTCCAGCATCAACTCTAAGTCCAAAATCTCATGTAAATATCAATTCACTGACCATACAAAAGTAGCATGCAATTCATGATAGTACAGTCACATTCTCTATTTTTAAAGCTTTAACCAAGTTGAGACTCAAAGACAGATGTCAGCTAATGCTGGGTTGTCTGATTTCGCAACACTATAGAGATTTTTCACACATTGCTTTTGCTGAAATCAATGGATATATGTTAGTTCCTGTTCTTCCTGAAATCAACTATACCAGATTTTCATTCAATTCTCTTTGAGTTCAAAGAACTCAATGTTCTTTTGCTAACCACCTATTAATACTTGTTTAATGTAGAAGCAGACATATTTGTTGTTTATCATTAAAAAATCCTGAGAACATAAACCTAAGAGAAAACAAGGAAAAGTAAAATAGACTTTCAGAAAAGTAAAAATCAGACTTAAATTATAATTTATTGATCAATAAATAAGGATAAATAAAATACAATCACAATAAAAACTCTGGAATAGTAAGAAATTTCTATAGTTAACATATTAACTGAGATTCCAGGCATCTTTTGTATTATAGTTTCCATTAAATTGTTGATACTTGTATGTATCATTTTTATACTTGATTTCAAAGTAAACTAAATCAGAGCTCCAAAAAAAGCAGTTAATGATGAATAAAGCATGTGTTTCTCTATTTGTTTTTAAAAATTTTATTTATTTATTTGACAGAGAGACAGCAAGAGAGGGAACAAAGCAGGAGGAGCTGAAGAGGGAGATGCAAGGCTCCATCCCAGGATGCTGGGATCATGACTTGAACCAAAGGCAGATACTTAACAACTGAGCCATGCAGGTTTCCCTAAACCATGTATTAGCATGTGTTTATCAGTATACCATAACTATTTTGGAATATTGGTATTGGCTTCATGAAATGAAGATTATCTTATGAAATTATTTTTTCCTCAAATAAACATAGAATTGATACACAATGCTTAATTAGAACTGCAAGGTGATTTATAATTTGAATTACTTCAATACCATTTTTTTAAGAATTAAGGTTCTTGAATTTCTTAGCAAATATGGAAAGTAGAATATATATTTAAGTTTAATTAAAGAGAATATGTTCCATGGAGAGAAACCTATCCTGAAGTAAAAAGCAATTTGGAGATAAAGCTTACAGTGATTATAATAATGAGAATGATGGCAGTGATGATCCTTGTTGAAGTTATTGACTGTTTTTATAATGCACCTGGACCTATTCAGTCATTTATATGTTTAAACTTATTTAATTATAATTTAATTATAATGATATGTTAAAAGTTTGGATTTTTTTTTCCTTTTCTTTTCTTTCTTTTGGCATTAATTCCACAACATATGGTAGAGGTTAGAGGTTCTTATTTCCTCTTTCTAAAATAATGCTTCATCTTATAAAATGGTCTTAGGTAGGCAGAGTCATGAAGTTTAAAAATATCCATAGGCGGATAGCAGGTAAGATGGTGGAGAAGTAGGTGATCTTAAGGTTGCCTCCCCTCTCCAACACAGCTGGATAAATATCAACTCCTGCTGGCCACCCCAAGAAATCATTTGGAAGTCTTTGAGAACAAAGAGACACAGTCTACAAACCAGAAAAATGACTCATTGAAGATAGGAATTGCAGAAACTTGATTCATGGAAAAAAAGAATTGTGGGTACTGCCCCAGGAAGGGAGCCCTGATCAAGAGAAAAGGAGGAGAGGGAGAGAAAGAGAAAGCGCGCGCGCGCGCGCACACACACACACACACACACACACACACACACACATACAAGTGAAACTATGAGCGGGGGACTGCACAAGAAAACTATTTTCCAAAACTACTGACAGGGAAAAACATCATCTTTTTTTTTTTTTTTTTTTTTTTTTTTTTTTTTTTTTTTTTTAATAAGCAGGTGAGCACAGAGTCTGAAGTTTCAGAAGTCTGTGACATTGCCAGGGTAGCATCTGAGGGCTGAATGGTGCTCTGCAGGAGCAGGACAGAGCCCTAGCTGTGGGCAGTCTGAAGATCCCCAGAGTCACACAGGGAGAAGCAGTTTCACTGAGGTAGAGGTGATAGTGCCTCTCCATGGGCAAAGGACCCTGTGGGCATCATTCAGCTTTCCTGCTCACCAGGATAGGAACAAAAACACCAGTTGAAGGCAGCAATCCCTGGCACTGGCTGTATGTTACGATTTACCAAAACTCTGAACCACTTTGCAGTTGTTTCTTGGGACAAGCTGACAGTGACCACAACTTTGAGTGCATTTGGGAGAGGTGATACCATCTCAAGATAGGCAAAGGATTGTGTGGGTGCAATTAAGCTTTCCTGTTCATCAGTTTAGGAATAAAAAAGCCTGCTGAGGGCAGCAAAACCTGGGGCCAGCTGTGTGTTGTGATTTACCACAAACTCTGAATCACTGCACAACTGCACAGCTGTCTTCTGGGACAAGCCAGCACTGGGTACAGTACAGTGAAACCCTCTCCCAGAGGATCAGCATGGGTCTGCACCATGGGGGTCTCCAAAACATGGGGTTTTGAAACACAGCCACACTTGAGATAAAACACAGGAGAGCTGTACCCTCTGACAAGGTGGGTCATTGCTTGTTCATCCATGAGGGCTTCTTGAAGAGGGGTGGTACACATTCCTTATTCACAGAGAAGAGAGAATGGTGCAAAGCCTTTTTTTTTTTTTTTTTCCCTCCATGCCCATCATCCTGATTCACCTCAGTGAGCTAAACAGTTCCACCAAGCAGAGAAGAAAGCTGCTACATCAAGCCCCACACCACTGAATTCTGCACGTATATCTCCACTGAGAATCATAACAGCAGACCCCTCCTCTGAAGAAAATACTTGCACAAACCCATCACCCACACCAAGTCTATTGATCCCAGAGTGCTACAAAGTTTCCCCTCTAGGAGAAACAGGATCTAACTTCCTTTGTTTATTTTGTTTGTTTGTTTGTTTGGGGGCTTTTTTTTGGATATAGAAAGAGCAATTATTTATTTATTTTTTATTAATTTAATAGTTTCTTAATTTGTATTTTTTTCTTTTTTCGTTTCTTTCTTTCTAACTTGTTGCTATCTATCAAGTTTCTGTAACAAGGAGACCAAAACAGACATAGGACCTAACTTCTTTTATTTATTTTTTAATTAATTGTTTAAAATTTTAATTTAATTCTATTTGGCTCTTTTTTTTCCCCTCCAAAATGACAAGATGGATGAATTCACATCAATAAAAAGAAAGGAAGAGAACAGGGCTAGATATTTAATCAATATAGATATAAGTAAGATATTTGAGCTAGAATTTAAACAACAGTTAATGGAGATATTAGCTGGACTTGAAAAAAAGTATAGAAAATACTGGAGAATCCCTTACTGCAGAGATAAAACTAAAATTTAGTCAAGCCAAAATTAAAAATGCTATAACCAGGGTACCTGGATGGCTCAGTGGGTTAAAGCCACTGCCTTCAGCTGGGTCATGATCCCAGGATCCTGGGATTGAGCCCCACATCAGGCTCTCTGCTCAACAGGGAGCATGCTTCCTCCTCTCTCTCTCTCTCTGCCTGCCTCTCTGCCTACTTGTGATCTTGGTCAAATAAATAAATAAAATCTTTAAAAAAATGCTATAACCAAAAAGCAAACCTGAATGGATGCCATAAAAATGATAATGGATTAAGCAGAAGAATGAATCAGTGATATAGACAATAAATTATGAAAAATAATGAATCTAACAATGGTAAACTTAGGGAACCCAGAGACTTATTAAAACAGAATAAAATTCATATCACAGGAGTCCCAGAAAATGAAGAGAGAGAAAAAGGGGCAGAAGATTTATTCAAGAAAATTATACTTGAAACCTTCCCTAATCTGAGGAGGAATACAGATATCAAAAAACCAAGAATAACAGAGCACCCCCCCATTAAATGCAACAAAAGCTAAACATTGCCAAGACATATTATAGTCAAATTCACGAAATACATAGACAAAGAAAGAATTCTGAAAGCAGCAAGTAAAAAAAAAAAAAAAATCCCTAACCTACAAAGAAAGACAGATCAGCTTCACAACAGAGTTGTCCACAGAAACATGTCATGCCAGAAGAGAATAGGAAGATATATTCAATGTGTTGAATGGGAAAAATATGCAGCCAAGAATACTATTTCTAACAAGGTTGTCATTCAGAATAAGGGAGATAAAGATTTCCAGAACAAACAAAAACTAAAGATATTTAGCCCTGCAAGGAATTTAAAGTGAGATTCTTTCTGTGGGGAAAAGACTTGTGAAAAGATGCTCAACATTACTTTTCATCAGGGAAAAAACAAATCAAAACCACAATGAGATTCCACCTCACACATGTCAAATGGCTAAAACTAACAACACAGGAAACAACAGGTGTTGGCAAAGGTGTGGACAAAGTGGAACCCTCTTGCTCTGTCAGTGGGAATGCAAACTGATACAGGCACTCTAGAGAACAGTATGGAGGGTCCTCAGAAAGTTAAAAATAGAATTTCCCTGCAATCCAGCAATTGCACTACTAGGTATTTACCCAAAGGATATAAAAATTTGAAGGGGTACATGCCCTCTGATGTTACAGCAGCATTATCAACAATAGGCACACTATGGAAAGAGCCCAAAAGTTCATTGACTGATAGATGGATAAAGAAAAGCTGGTATATGTATACATGGTAATATTATTCAGCCCTCAAAAAGAATGAAAGCTTGATATTTGCAATGATATGGATGTAGAGCTAGAGTGTATTATAGTAAGTAAAATATATCAGAGAAAGACAAATACCATATCGCCTCATTCATATGTGGAACTGAAGAAACAAATACATGAACATATTGAAAGGGGGATAAAAAAAGGAGAGAGAGAGAAACAATCTATGAGACTCTTAAGGATAGAGAACAAACTGAGAGTTGATGGAGAGAGGTGGGTAAGACTGGGATAGATGGGTGATAGATATGAAAAAGGTCCCTTGTTGGGATGAGCACTGGGTGTTGTACATGAGTGATGAATGACTAAATTCTACTCCTGAAACCAATATTGCACTGTATGGTAACTAATTAAAATTGAAAGAAAGAAATAGAATAAAGTGAGAAAGAGAGAAAGGAGGAAAGAAACAAAGACTAACCAGGAAGAAAATAATATATATATATATATATATATATATATATATATATATATATATATATTTATGTGTGTATGTGTGTGTGTGTGTATGCAAGGAAACCATCTTGAATTATATAGATTTGCTTTAGTTAGACCTTAGATGTGTGATGATTTTCCTAACTCAGGAAAGTAATACATTGGGCAAACTGTTAAATTTTGCATGAGCTAAAGCATATTTTTGCTCTCCTAAGCCATACCTGTGCATATAGTTAAGTTTTGCAGGTAATTACTTCCAGGTGCTTGCCTATAGGAATTCATTGCAATGCAATGAAATCAGAGTAATAAACTCATCAGCAAAAATTAACCCATAGGCATGTTACAGAGACACGTATATTTAAATGGCATCAGTATTATAATTTGTGAATTCTGGATGTTTATGTTCTTGATGGAGACAATCTCCTCCTAGGTAATTAGGAAGATCTACATACAACTAGTTATGTTTAGCATTATCCTAAGCTCATTAGAATATTATACATGCCCAATTTTTAAATTGGGCATTTAGAGTTTTATCATTTACCATAAAGAAATCTTTATGATTTGATTGTCCCTTTGTTACAGTTAAGGAAAACACAATGTAGCTTTCTCTTTACTATTTCTTTTCATTGATTAACATTCTATTAACTGTCAAGGCATATTAAATTAAATATAAAATTATTTGGTGAAGAGAACCAAACCACTTTCTACAAACTTTCTATTTTAGCATTTTCTTAAAAAAAAAATTCTCTCTTAGATCACTGAGTTGCCTTAATCACATATAAGAAAGATAGATTCCCATACATTTCAAATGATTAGCTGTAGTACTTACTTAATGTTGTTGCATTTGAAAAAGATGAAAATGAAAATAAAATTGATTCCTGATAAAATCTCATGAAATTAAATTTAATTTCTATTATCATATATTATACATTATATTGTATGTAACAATTATTTAATAATTCCTGCTATTAGAAACCTCTCCAAACTTGTAAATGATGAAATTAAAATACTCATATCAGATAATATCTTGGAACTAAAATTTATACATGTAAATAGATGTTATCAAACATAAAATTCTGAGGATCCTGAAAGACTACAGAGACTTTACACTGCCATTTATGTTCATATAGGGTAAATCATTTCCATTCTTATAAAGTCTAAGTAAATAATTATAAAAGTAAATGTAAATAAAAATAAAATTATGTATTTTTATGTGTAATTTTCATTTTTAAAGATTAGTTTTCTCATATATTTTTGAATTGTATTCTATTTTTATTCAAGTCATTCTGAAGTTCTTATAAAACAGTATTACTGAGAAATATTCAGGTAAGAAGACAATTTTAGTTGAGATATTTATCTTCATTTTTCCCAGCTCCCTCATTTCCACGTAACATGCAGTAAGGAGCATTAAAAATGATGAGGGATGACTAATAGAACTCAATTCCTCCAGGACACTTGGAAAGAATGGAAATTGCATGCTAGAAACACAAATGATTCTTGAAATCACTTTTGTAAAAAATAAATAAAATTTTCAAAAAGTATAAAATTGAATTTCTTTAAAGAATTTTAGGAAAAAGGTAGAATTTATTTAATTTCAAATAACTGTGAGGTTAGATGAGGTTAAGTTTTGAATTAAAATAGACTTGGGAAGAATATTTTGATTCCACCAGTGCCTACAAGAAGTATATCAGATAGTAGAGACCACCTAAGTACACATGGTAGGCCTTACTATAGGTTTGGTAGCCACTTTTTTGGAAAAAGAAGATAGAGGTTACCATAGAGAAGGTACTATTTTAGGTATCAGTTATTAATGATTTAGACAAAAACAATCTAAAACTTAGCATAGCAACAGATTTTTACTATTGTTTTTACTTGAAAGTAAATCACCTGGGAAATCTCTGGTTTAGATTCTATGTCTACATGTTGATCAACTTTGCGTTGAGCAATAGCTCTGAGATAACTGGGGTGTTGTTCCATGTGACTCTTGCTTTCTGGAATAAGAAATATGAATACTGTTTTTATCATAGCAGTTTCAGAATATAAGAGACAAATATAAATACAGGTTTTTGAGAGGATTAGGCTCAGAACTGATATTCTGTTCTTTCACCCACAAAAACTAGACAAAATAAGAGAAATGGTCTCTTATATCGAGGAATAGGGATATACAATCTGTATTTCATATGAGGCACATTCATCACATCAAAAATATTAGAGATATTTAATTGTAGAGGATAAAGAAAAGATCAGGGGCATATGGGTGGCTCAGGCAGTTAAGCAACCAACTCTTGGGTTTCAGTTCAGGTCATGAGCTCATGGGTTGTGAGATTGTGTTGAGCAGGGAGTCTGCTTGAAGATTCTCTCCCTCTGCTCCTTCTCCCACTCACAGATACACTCTTTAAAATAAATAAATAAATCTTTAAAAAGATGAGATTCTAAAGCTTCAACTAGTGTCTGTGTGCATGTATGTAGGAAAAAGTGGAGCTGAGTCCTTTTTAAGTTAAATATCTATAGTAGAATATTACCACCTCTTTATCCAATAATAGTTGAATAATGTCCTCCTGAACTGACTCCTCACAAATATCATCTATATCTTCTGGATGTAATAGGAAAAACAAACAAACAAGTATCTGGAGGCAACAAAGCCTGAAGAAGAGTGGTCATTCTGTTTGAGATTTCATTTTCAGAATGGGGGATATATAAAAAACATAAGTGTCTTGGGGTGTTTGGGTGGCTCAGTTGGTTATCATCCCACTCTTGATTTTGGCTCAGGTTTGGCTCAGGTCACTATCTGAGGGTCCTGGGATCAAGCTCCATGTCAGGCCCTGGGCTGGGCATAGGACTTGCTTAAGATTTTCTCCTTCCTTCTCTGTTTGCTTCTCCCTTTTTGCTCCTATTTGTGCTCTCTCAAAACAAAATGTATGCCTCTTTTTATTGTTTCTGAAGTGGGTGAAGTTGTAGTCATTGCAGAGTGATGGGGTAGAAGGACTGCAAGCATTCTGTCCATGTAAATCAGACAACTGATTTGTAGCAAGTGGCCACTGGAGATACAGAAACATACAAAATGGAGTCAGAGAGAGGATCTCAAATTCTGTCTGACAACACTGGACTGATCTCTGAAACATAACATGCAGAAAAGACTCAAAAAAACTCAACTAAAGATTAAAAAATTCTGAAACTTGGTGCTGCTTTGCAAGAATAAGACTTCATAGTTCATGTCCAACAAAGTTAATTGCTTAATAAAATAACAGGGGCACCTGGGTGGCTCAGTGGGTTAAAGCCTCTGCCTTCAGCTCAGGTCATGATCTCAGGGTCCTGGGATTGAGCCCTGCATCAGCCTCTCTGCTCAGCAGGGAGCCTGCTTCCTCCTCCCTCTCTCTCTACCTGCCTCTCTGCCTACTTGTGATCTCTATCTGTCAAATAAAATAAATAAAATCTTTTTAAAAAAACAAAATCATTAATCATAAGAAAATAAAAAATCAGAGTCTTCACAACATAAAATTTTAAATATTCAAAAATACAGTCAAAATAATTTGACATTTGAGGAACAAGGTAAATGGAGTGCTTTCTAAAGGGAAAAAAGACAGTTAATATGAGCCACCCTATGATGATCCAAATAGGAAGTATAATGTAAAAATAAAAACATTTTAAAAACATTTTCTCAAGGAATGATGAGATAGGATATCTCAATAAAGATATAAAACTATAACATGGATGGCAAGGAGTACTGAGTATTATATGCAAACGATGAATCATAAAAAAACTATATCAAAAACTAATGATGTATTGTATGGTGTCTAATAAAACATAATAAAAAAAGGAAGCAAAACTATAAAAAGAACCAAATGGAAATTTTTGAAATAAAAAAAATAGGAGAAATATTATTTCATGTCCTTAATAATAGAATTGTAATATTGAAGGACAGCTAATGAACTTAAAGATAATGCAATAAATACTATCCAATCTGAGAAATGGAGAAAAAAAATTTGAAAAATATAAACAGAATCACAGAAGTATTAAGTATTTTGAAAGAGTCTAAAAAGGATTATTAGACATTTAGAAGAAGAAAAAGAATAGAAGTGATAATCATTTACTAAATCTTGGAAAATGAACACATTTGATCTAAAATATAAACTTATATATTTACTTATATATTTAAACTTATATATAAACTTATATATTTAAACTAATATATAAACTTATATATTTACTTATATATTTACATGTTTAATAAACACCAAGAAAGTTCCAAAATCTATACAGAACTTATCAAACTCAACACCCAAAGAACAAATAATCCAATCAAGAAATGGGCAGAGGACATGAATAGACATTTCTGCAAGGAAGACATCCAGATGGCCAAGAGACACATGAAAAAGTGCTCAGTATCACTCGGCATCAGGGAAATACAAATCAAAACCACAATGAGATACCACCTCACACCAGTCAGAATGGCTAAAATTAACAAGTCAGGAAATGACAGATACTGGCGAGGATGCAGAGAAAGGGGAACTCTCCTACACTGTTGGTGGGAATGCAAGCTGGTGCAACCACTCTGGAAAATAGCATGGAGGTTCCTCAAAATGTTGAAAATAGAGCTACCCTATGACCCAGCAATTGCACTACTGGGTATTTACCCTAAAGATACAAACATAGTGATCTGAAGGGTCACGTGCACTCGAATGTTTATAGCAGCAATGTCTACCATAGCCAAACTATGGAAAGAACCTAGATGTCCATCAACAGATGAATGGATAAAGAAGAAGTGGTATATATATACAATGGAATACTATGCAGCCATCAAAAAAAATGAAATCTTGCCATTTGTGATGACGTGGATGGAACTAGAGGGTATCATGCTTAGCGAAGTAAGTCAATCGGAGAAAGACAACTATCATATGATCTCCCTGATATGTGGAAGTGGAGATGCAACATGAGGTGTTAAGGGGGTAGAAGAAGAAGAAGAAATGAAACAAGATGGGATTGGGAGGGAGACAAAACATAAGTGACTCTTAATCTCATAAAACAAACTGAGGGTTCCTGGGGGGAGGAGGGTTGGAGAGGGCGGTGGGGTTATAGACATTGGGGAGAGTATGTGCTAAGGTGAGTGCTGTGAAGTGTGTAAACCTGGCGATTCACAGACTTGTACCCCTGGGGATAAAAATATATTATATGTTTATTTAAAAAAATAGAAATAAAACTGGATTTTGGTCATGGCTGTGCAACTTAAAAAAAAAATTAAAAAAACCCACCAAGAATAAATAAAAAAAATAAACAATAAGCTCCCCTTTTTTAAAAACAGACTGTGCCAACTCAAAATTAGATTCAAGCTCTTAAAAGCCAAAGGCAAAGCACAAGTTTTGAAATCAGCAACAGAAAAACTGTTTTGACTACTCTAGGTGCATATTTTCTATTACACACTGATTAACAAAGTTGTAGGACCAACACTTCTTGACTTTAAGGCTTATTATGAAACTGAAATAATCAAAATACTGTAGTATCAATTTCTCATTAGATAAATAACCAATTCTATTATGTTTAATTAAAAAACTCATAATGGAAAACTGATTTTAACAAGGCGCAAATGCAATTCCATGGAGATGGGAATTAACATTTTAAATAAATGGGTTTGGGACAATTGGGTATCCATATGCAAAATAAGAGAAGCTTAATCCATATGTTACATCATGTACAGATATTAACTCAAATTTGACCATCAATCTAAATGTAAAACTTAAACTATAAAATGTCTACAACATAAAAAGATACATTTGTATTTTTTATAAAATTATTTTTGTAATTTTTGCTAGGCAAAGTTTTCTTAGATATGTCACCAAAAACATTATTATATGATATTTATAAGTTGTCAATGATTCCATAAAAAAATTTGACTAGGGGTTAACTTTCTTCAAATGTCCTTGAATTAAAGAAAAAAATCACATCAGAGTTGTTAAATATCCAAACAACAATAAAAAAAACAACCCAAAAAGAAACATAACCTTAAAAATTATAGAAATAAAATACACCCAATCCAGTGTTGGGGTAACCTTTAGGAGGGAAGCAGTATAAGTTGTGGAGTAACACAGTAAGACTGTACTAGTACTAGTTCTCTTTGTGTGGAGGATAGGATCATGAATATAAATTATATTATAAAAATACAAGATTAATGGACTAAAATAAAATAATATATAAAATAAATGAGTGAGTCAGACATAAATTAATAGTTAAAATTAATGGAATTTTGTATACCTGAATTTTGTATACCTGTAATAAATTAGAATACTTCCTTATCTTGTTTATGAAATATTACAGGAAATAATAGTAAGTACATTGCCCTAGATAAATATTGTTTTGCAGAGGAATTGAGAAAGAGAAAATATATATTTTGTTACATCAGCAACCTCCTAGGTACTCAATTTTTTTTTTAAATTTTCCCCTAATTAACCAATTAGCTGGAATTCTCAGGAGTTAGGAAGTCTAATTATAGCAAATGTAAGCAATTTTTTATCTTGTTTGGTCTAACTTTTAAACAATTTACCATTAGAAACTACTTATAGTACTTAATGAGTGATTATGTTAGACATCATACTTTACATGGGTTATGTTATTTTAACCTCATAATGTACAAGATGGAAATTTTAAATATTCAGTTTACACATGAAGAAATTAAGGTTACATTAGATAATATATTAAACCAAATTGCTCGCAAAGTTTGAAGATATCAGGAATATATCCTGTTCGGTTTGATTGCTAAATTCATATAATCATTACTAATTAAACCTGTCTCAACTCAGTTCTGGTAAAACATCAATGCCTTTTCCTTGGTAGTGAGAGAAATATAAATAATATATTATTCTGTTCATGCCTGAGCCTGGATGTATAACTCCCATATACTAGATTGCTATCAAAAACAAACAAACAGGGGCGCCTGGGTGGCTCAGTGGGTTAAAGCCTCTGCCTTTGGCTCAGGTCGTGATCGCAGGGTCCTGGGCTCCAGCCCCGCATCCAACTCTCCGCTCAGTGGAGAGCCTGCTTCCTCCTCTCTGTCTCTGCCTGCCTCTCTGCCTACTTGTGATCTCTGTCTGTCAAATAAATAAAATAAAATCTTTAAAAACAAACAAACAAAAAACCCTCACGTTCTTAAAAATAATATTTCTTAGTCTTTGAAATGTTTTTCAGTTTACTTTTCTTTCATAAAAGTTAGTGTTACATTTTTTGCTGTATATGTGTCATCTATATTTATTTTTCCAGTTATTAATTATTTTAAAAGAATATATTTATTTGGGGTACACCTGGGTATTTTAGTAAGTTAAGCATCAAATCTTGATTTCAGCTCAGGTCATGATCTCGGGATGTAAGATTAAGCCCCACATTGAGCTCCATGCCCAGCATGAAACCTGCTTAAGATTCTCTCTCCCTCTGCCCATCCCCTCCACTAGAAGAAAGAAAAGAAAGAAAGAAAGAAAGAAACTCACTTATATGTATATTTTTAATATGGAAATTTATATCTAGTACTATTTTTATTATCACCTTATATTTTAAAACATATACTATTTCTATTAAATACTTTTAAGAAAGCTTGATATATATATATACAATCACAATACTAACTGGTGGGCCACTTAGGTTGCTTGTCACAATCTTATAATCATTATGGCTTAAAACATTCCTACCACTAAGACTACATTGCTTTGTTTTGCCAGACTTAGAACCAACTAATAAGGGAAAAAGTATTTTCTATAAAGAGAAATTCTGCCTTTTTTGATTGTGGCTCATTTTGCAGCTAATGTGGCAACAGAATCTTTATGATATGCCACTTTCTATGAAAGGTCTTTCAGGCCATTCTTAGATTCTCACTTTCAGTCAGATGATGACTACATCCTCTCTAAGGTGCCAAATTAGGATGTTCAACAAATAAGGGGTACCTGGCTGGCATCAGAAGACAGCCACTCTTGATCTTAGGGTTATTAGTTTGAGCCTCATGTTAGGTGTAGAGATTACTAAAATAAATAAGCTTAAAAAGTTTTTAAAGGACATTAAACAAATATGTAATATGTAAACTCTGTGAGAGAACAACAACCACAACTACACACACACACACTTTGTTGTGTGCTATTTAAAAAAAAATCTATGTCAACATATTAAAAACACATCAGTAAACCATGTTTATATATCAAGATCTAATCATTAGCGGTAAATTATCAATAAAACAATTCTGTCCCATGGATACTGACATCAAATATCATGTTCTTTTAAATACAAAGCAAGTAATATTTCAATAACTCCTTGGGGTGCCTGGGTGGCTCAGCTAGTTGTGCATCAGGCTCATGTCATGATCTCAGTGTTCTGGGATCATGCCTTGAGTTCCCACACAGTAGGGAGTCTCCTTGAGAATTCTCTCTTTCTCTTTTTCTCTCTCTCTCTCCCTCTGCCCTTCCCCCTTCTTGAACCCTCTCTCTCTCTCTACCCTTCTAAAGTAAATGAATTTAAAAAATAAAAAAATAAAAAAGAACACCTCAAATACAAATTTTTAAATGAATTTATTAATCTTAAAGTCCTTATACTTTCCACTGCAAACATTGTACTTTATGTGTCTTTTGTAGATGTCATTCATATCTATCTTTAAAATCCCCAAGCATTTTAAACTCCCAATATCTTCATGTATGCAAAGAATTCTGATGTGTAGAGAGAGGCTTCCCAAAGGACTCAGACTGAGACACACAGTCTTAAACAAATCAATTTATTTTCACTAATACATATACACAAATTACAACTGCAGCCTTTAAAATATACTTTTTCTTAAGTGTTGACATAGATTGATGATATGCTGTTTTCATGTTAAATAATAAACAGGAATGGGTTTGGTTTTATTGATTTTTCCTAATCTCTGTTTCAGAATTACCAATATTATTAAATTGTGGCTGTTAGATGGTACTGTGTTGTTGTATATAGCCAAAGCATATTGGCCACTGATTCATTACTCTTCTACTTCATAAACTTCTCTGTAAGTAAAGAAGATACATATCTTCAATAAACCCAATGGAGAAAATAAAATGTTTCTGTTTCATCTTTGGGCTTTATGAAACACTTAATAAAGAGTTCATATGTATTAAAAAGCAGGAAGAATTATCTAACGTTATCTAGCTCTTTTGGTCAAGTTTTCCCAAGCTTACAATTATGTACATAAGTATGTGTGTATTGTACTATATTTCAATCACTGTACTTCAATATTACACATAACTTTACTGAACATATTTTCTTTCTGAGTTATCCTAAACCATAGGCTTCAAAGATATCATCTAATTACCAATTCCTATTGAGAATTAAAACTTTTTTTAAAGATTGTATTTATTTATTTGACAGAGGGAGACAAAACAAGAGAGGGAATGGAAGCAGGGGGAGTGGGAGAGGGAGAAGCAGGCTTCCTATGGAGAAGGGAGCCCAATTCAGGTCTCAATCCCAGGATCCTGAGATCCTGATCTGAGCCAAAGATATCTGTTTAACAACTGAGCCACCAGGTGTTCTGAGAACAACTAAACAACTAAAACATCTATTCAAGAAAGAACATGTGTTAGAATCTTAAAAATTTTTGGAAGTGCATGATGATATAACATTCTCTTAAACATGAATTACAAAAATATACAAAAATATTAAAATCCACTCTCATAGTGTAGTTATATGAAAATAGGTGGATATTTTCAGGATAAGAAACTGAGAGATAAATGCCTTAGCAATGTTCATTTCTAATATATTGTAAGCTCATCTGTATAAATTAATTTACTACTGAGTACCTTAATTGGAAATTTGAAAAATGGTGAAATATATAGGTCTCAAAAAATGCGGAAAAGACAGAAAATCAACCACTTTCCCGAAGGTAGGACATGGCAGAGATGTGGATCCAAAGCAATGGGAAGATAAACTGAGGGAGGGAGAGGCCTGCCCCTTGTAAATGAGAGAGCAGTGGAGTACAAAATTGGAACTTTTAGAAGTCTGTTCCACTGTGAGACATTGCTCCAGAGGCTAAGCATGGGGTGGAGCCCTGGTGGGGACAGTGTGATCTCAGGACCTGCAAGGTCACAGAAAGACCAGGAGGGCCTTAGTGTGGCAGAGCTCCCAGGTATTAGACCAGAGAAGCTGGATACAGAGATGGACCTGAGGAGTGCACTCTCAGTGCAGGGTTACCTTAAACCATGAGTCACATGGTTAGTCACAGTCTGACCACTGCACTTGGAGCAGGGACCCCACAAGTGGCAGATCTAAGAGATCCCCTCCTTCCTCCTCTGGGAGGAGTGACATGGGAGCATGGTACAGGAATTTGCTGGGTCTGGAGACTCCAAATGGGGCCAAGTGCCAGAGATAGAAACTCTCAGTCACAAGCTGGGTGAGCACAGAATAATGGCTGGAGATCAGGGAGACGGGAGGGATTGACTCCTTTTCTCTGAGGGAATACTTGAGGAGTGTGGCCTTGAGCTATCAGGTCCTATGGATCAGAGATTTGGAGGTCGCCATCCTCATTCCTGTGCTTCAAAGCTGTACAGAAAGAGGAAAACATTCAGGGAACAAAAGCTACTAAGAGTGAACCTGAGCAGATTGCTTAGCCTGGCCCCTGGCAAGAGTGGTTCAATTCTGCCTCAGGCAAAGACACTTGAGACTCACTACAACAGGACCCTATCCCAGAAGATCAGCAGGAACATTTAGCCAAGACCAAGTTCACCAATCAACAAGAACTGCAGAACTCCAGAGCTAGGGCAAAGCAATTCATGGATTTCATGGAATTCATGGCTTTTTTTCCATGATTCTTTAGTCTTGGAAAGTAAATTTTTTAAATTTTATTTTTTTAAATTCTTATTTATTTATTTTTATTTTTTATCTATTAATTTTATTTTTCCTTACATATTTTTAAGCTTTTTCTCTTTCCTATTTTAATGTTTTAAACCATTTTATCTTATCAATACCTTCTTAAAAAATCTTTTTAAATTTTCATGGCTATATTTTATCCCTTCCTTGTATTTATCCTTATTTTTTACAATTTCTTCTAATTGTTCTAGTCTCCAGCCTGATCACATTCTCTCTCCTTTTTTTTTTTTTTTCTTTTTCCAACCAACTTATCAACTCCTTTTTAGAATCCTTTTTAGTTTTCATCTTTACAGTCATATTCCATCCCTTCATCGTGTTTACCCTTATTTCCATACATATATTTAATTTTTTCCTTTTTTTACATTTTGGGAGGTAGTTTCTTCTAAGAGACTAGAATATACCCAGAATCAACTAGGTGGCTCTGTTCTATTCACCAGTCTGATAGATTTATCAGATATATCTGATAAATCTATCAGACTGGTGAATAGAATATATATTTCCCCCTTTCTTCTCCCTCTAGTTTTGGATCTCTTCTGATTTGGTTAGCATATATTTTTCTGGGGTCTTTGATCCATTTTAATATTTTCTTTTCTCATTCATCTATTATTATCTGGATAAAATGAAAATGTAGAAAAACTCAACACACACACACCAAAAAAAAAAAAAAAAAAAAAAAAAAAGAACAAGAGGCTGTACTGATGGCTCTGGACCTAATCAATATGGACATTAGTAGTATGTTGGAACTAGAATTCATAATAACAATTATCAAGTTGATAGCTGGGCTCAAAAAAAAAAACACCTGGAAGATATTAGAGAATATCTTTCTGGAGAAATAAAATCCTTTTCTGGAGAGACAAAAGAATTAAAATCTAACCAAGTTGAAATTTTAAAAAAAGTTATTAATGAGGTGCAATAAAAAATAGAGGCTCTTACTGCTAGGATACATGAGGTAGAAGAGAGTGTAAGTGATATAGAAGACCAAATAATGAAGAATAAAGAAGCAGAGCAAAAGAGAGACAAACAACTACTGGACCATGAGGGGAGAATTCGAGAGATAAGTGATACCATAAGATAAAACAGTGTAAGAATAATTGGGGTCCCAGAAGAAGATAGAGGGGCAGAAGGTATAGTGGAGCAAATTATAGTTGATAATATCCCTAATATGGCAAAGGGAAGAAGCATCAAATCCAGGAGGCATAGAGAACTCCCCTCAAAATCAATAAAAATGGGTCCATTCCCCATCATCTAATAGTAAAACTATAAGTCTCAGTGACAAAGAGAAAATCCTGAAAGCAGCTCAGAGCAAGAGGTCTGTAACATACAATGATAGAAATATTAGATTGGCAGCAGACTCATCCACAGAGACCTGGCAGGACAGAAAGGACTGGCATGATATATTCAGAGCACTTAATGCGAAAAATATTCAGCCAAGAATACTATATCCAGGTAGGCAGTCATTGAAAACAGAAAGAGAGATAAAAAGCTTCTAGGACAAATAAAAATTAAAAGAATCAGCAAACACCAAACCAGACCTATAGGAAATATTGAAATAGGTCCTTTAAGCAAAGAGAGAGTCTAAAAGTAGTAGGCCAGAAAGGAACAGAGACATTATATTAGTAACAGTTATCCTACAGGCAATACAATGGCACTAAATTCATACTTTTCCATAATTATCCTGAATGTAAATGGTCTAAATGTCCCAATAAAAAGACACAGCATATCAGAATGGAAAAAATAAAAATAAAAACAAAAACAGGACCCAAGAAGACCCAACAAGAAACTCATTTTAGATCCAAAGACACCTCCAGATTTAAAGTAAGGAGGTGCAAAATAATTTATCATGCTAAAGGACATCAAAGAAAGCTGGGGTGGCAATCCTTATATCAGATCAATTAGATTTTAAGCCAAAGACTATAATAAGATCTGAGGAAAGACACCATATCATACTTAAAGTTCTGTCCAACAAGAAGATCTAACAATTTTATGTATCCATGACCCTAACATCAGAGCAGCCAATTATATAAACCAATTAATAATGAAATTAAAGAAGCACATTGACAATAATACAATAATAGTAGGGGACTTTAACAACCCCCTCACTGAAATGGACAAGGAAATAAAGGTCTTAAATGACACACTGGACCAGATAGACATCACAGATATATTCAGAACTTTCCATCCCAAAGCAACAGAATACACCTTCTTTTATTATAGTGCAGATGAAACATTCTCCAGAATAGATGACATCCTGGGTCTCAAATCAGGTCTCAGTCAATACCAAAAGATTGGGATCCTTCCCTGCATATTTTCAGACTACTATGATTTAAAACTATAACTCAACCACAAGGGGAAAGTTGGAAAGAACTCAAATACATGGAGGCTCAAGAGCATCCCACTATAGAATGGATGAGTCAACCATTCAGGAAATGTAAGAAGAATCTAAAAATATATCATGGAAACAAATGAAAATGAATACACAACCTAACACTACAACTAAAGGAGCTGAAGAAAGAGTGGCAAAGAAAGCCTAAACCCAGTAGAGAAGAGAAATAATAAAGATCAGAGCAGAAATCAATGAAATAGACACCAAAAGAACAATAGAACAAATCAATGAAGGTAGGAGCTGGTTACTTGAGAGAATTAATAAGATTGATAAACCACTGGTCAGACTTTTCAAAAGGAAAAAAAGATTCAAATCAATAAAATCATAAATAAAAGAGGAGAGATTATAACCAAACTAAAGAAATACAAACAATTACAAAAGTATAGTATATGCAACTATACGCCAGCAAATTTGACAATCAGGAAGAAAAGGATGCATTCCTAGAGACATATAAACTACCAAAACTGAACCAGGAAGAAATAGAAAACCTGAGCAGACCCATAAGCAGTAAGGAGATTGAAGCAGTCATCAAAAATCTCCCAACAAACAAGAGCCCAGGGCCAGATGACTTCCCAGGGGAATTCTACCAAACATTTAAAGAAGAATTAATTCCTATTCTCTTGAAACTGTTCCAAAAAGTAAAAATGGAAGGAAAACTTTCAAACTCATTTTATGAGGCCAGGATTACCTTGATCCCAATATAAGACAAACACTTCATCAAAAAAGAGAATTACAGACTAATATCCTTGATGAACACAGATGTGAAAATTCCCACTAAAATACTAGCCAATAGGATCTAACAGTACATTAAAAGCATTATTCACTATGACAAAGTGGGATTTATTCCAGGGCTGCAAGTTTGGTTCAACATCTGCAAATCAATCAATGTGATACAATACATTAATAAAAGAAAGAACAATAACCATATGACACTTGCAATAGATGTTGAAAAAGCATTTGACAAACTGCAGCATCCTTTCTCAATCAAAACTCTTCAAAGTGTGGGGATAGAAGGTACATTCCTCAATATCATCAAAGCCATCTATGAAAAACCCACAATGAATATCATTCTCAATGATAGGTTTTCTCCTATCCTGAGAGGTTTTCCTCTCCTGAGAGGTTTTCTCCTAGGTCAGGAACAGAGCAGGGATGTCCACTATTACCACTGCTATTCAACATAGTACTAGAAGTCCTAGCCTCAGCAATCAGACAACAAAAAGAAATTAAAGGCATTCAAATCGGCAAAGAAATCAAACTCTCACTCTTTGAAGATGATATGATACTTTACGTGGAAAACCCAAATGACTTCACTCCAAAACTGCTAGACCTCATACAGGAATTCCTTAAATTGTCAGGATATAAAAGCAATGCACAGAAATCAACTGTATTTCTATATACCAACAACAAGACAGAGGAAAGAGAAATGAAAGAGTTGATCCCATTTACAACTGCTCCCAAAACCATAAGACACCTAGGAATAAACCTAACCAAAGAGGCAAAGAATTTGTACTCAGAAAACTATAAAGTAGTCATGAAAAACATGGAGGAAGACACAAAGAAATGGAAAAGTGTTCCATGCCCATGGATTGGAAGAACAAATACTGTGAAAACGTCTATGCTACTGGAAGCAATCTACACATTTAATGCAATCCCTATCAAAATACCATCCTTTTTTTTTTCAAAGAAGTGAAAGAAATAGTCCTAAAATTTATATGAAACCAGAAAAGACACTGAATAGCCAGAGGAATGTTGAAAAAGAAAACCAAAGTTGGCTATATCACAGTTACAGACTTCAAACTCTATTACAAAGGTGCAATCATGAAGATACTATAGTACTGGCACAGAAACAGACACATAGATCAATGGAACAGAACAGAGAGCCCAGAAATAGACCTTCAAATCTATGGTCAACTAAATTTTGACAAAAAAGGAATGAAAATCCAAAGATAGTGTCTTCAACAAATGGTATTGGGAAAATTGGACAGCAACATGCAGAAGAATGAAACTGGACCATTTCCTTACACCATACACAAAAATAGACTAAAAAAATGGATGACAGACTTCAATGTAAAACAGGAATCCATCAAGATCCTAGAAGAGAACACCAGCAGCATACTCTTCGACCTCAGCTACAGCAACTTCTTCCTAGAAACATCGCCAAAGTCAAGGGAAGCAAGGGCAAAAATGAACTATTGGGATTTCTTCAAGATCCAAAGCTTTTGCACAGCAAAGAAAACAGTCAAAAAAAACCAAAAGACAACTGACAGAATGAAAGAGATATTTGTAAAATCACGTATAAGATAAAGGGCTAGTATCCAAAATCTATACAGAATTTATCAAACTCAACACCCAAAGAACAAATAATCCAATCAAGAAATGGGCAGAAGACATGAACAGACATTTATGCAAAGAAGACATCTAGATGGCCTAAAAATACATGAAAAAAGGACTCCATATCGCTCGGTATCAGGGAAATACAAATCAAAACCACAATAAGATACCTCACACCAGTCCAAATGGCTAAAATTAACAAGTCAGGAAACGCAGACGTTGGCGAGGATGCAGAGAAAAGGGAACCCTCTCCTACACTGTTGGTGGGAATGCAAGGTGGTGCAGCCACTCTGGAAAACAGTGTAGAGATTCCTCAAAAATTTGAAAATAGAGGTACCCTACAACCCAGCAATTGCACTACTGGCTATTTACCTTAAGGATACAAATGTAGTGATCTGAAGGAGCACGTGCACCTGAATGTTTATAGTAGTCATGTCCACAATAGTCAAACTATAGGAAGAACCTAGATGTCCTTCAACAGATGAATGGATAAAGAAGAAGTAGTGTATATATACACAGTGGAATACTATGCAGCCATCAAAAGAAATGAAATCTTGCCATTTACGACAACATGGATGGAACTAGAGGGTATTATGTTGAAAGAAATAAGTCAATGAGAGAAAGACAATTATCATATGGATCTCTCTAATTAAGGAATTTAAGAGGCAGGGCAGGGGGTTGTGGGGTGTAGGGAAGGAAAAAAATGAAACAAGATGGGATTGGTAGAGAGACAAATCAAACCATAAGAGACTCATAATCTCAGGAGACAAACTGAGGGTTGCTGGGGGTGGGGTAGGATGGTTGGGTTATAGACATTGGGGAGAGTATGTGCTATGATGAGTGCTGTGAAATGTGCAAGTCTGATGATTCACAGTCCTGTACCCCTGGGCATTAATAAATTATATGTTAATTAAAAAATGAAGAATATTTCAGAATATTTCAGAAACACATTCATGAAATACATTAATGTATTTCTTTGTATTTGTTCCACTAAATGCTGAGGAACTTTATTTATATTTATATTTTACATATTTTATTTTCTATTTTATATATTATTCATATATATACATTTTTATATATTTCATACATAAAATTGCATTTGTAAAAAATATATTTGTTCTGCTTTTATATCTTTTATTGGCTATAAACTGGGTTAAGTATTCTTTTCCTGATTCATTTCATGTTACTGCAGAAGGCCTCCAACACTTCTTATGATAACTTGGCTGACACCTTATTATAGTCCTTTTGTATAAGCTGATTTTTTATTAGTTTTATTGAGTTGTAAATTACCCTGAGTAATACTCATCCTTTTTAGTCTACCATTAAATGAATTTTGATAAACTGATACAGTTATATAACCATCATAACACAGATATAGAAATTTCTCATTACTCAAAAGCCCATTTTTTCCAGTAATTCAAATAAAAGGAAGAATACAAAATGTAATTGAGTTTGACTTCATTTTCTCTACTATAATGCATGTAGGAATCATTGATGGTATTTTGTATGGTTGGTTTCTTTTTACTGTCAAGTAGCTTTGCACTGTATGGAAGTATTATGGTATATTTATGCATTCAACAGTTAAAAGATCATTTTATTGTTTTCAGATTCTGTTAATTATGAAACAGCCCCCTCTAAGTATTTGCATATAGGCTTTAGTATGAACATATATTTTCATTTCTGTTAGACTAATCTATTACATTTGCTTCTTATGCATATTTTAAAAATAATATTTGGTTTCTACAAAATATCTTGCTGGGGTTTTAAGATTATATTGAATTTTAAATCTGTTTGAGGAGAACTAACAACCTAAAAATTCTAAATTCCATTTACACCATGACTTCTGTCATCATTTCCTCACTTTTCAATACACAGACCTTGCATTCCTTTGTTAAAATTATACATAACTTTTAAATGATTTCATGTGCTTTAGTAAATGATACTTCTTTCAATTTTAATGTTCATTTGTTTTCTGTATTGAGGAATATAATTATTTTTTGTATATTGACCTTATATTCTTTGACCTTGCTAAATTTACTTATTAAAAATATTTGTATATTTGTTTGAAAATTTGAGTAGATAGCTGTTTCTTTTGTTGCAGCTTTCTTGTTCTCTTTCAATCTCTATGTCTTTTTTTTTTCCTTTTACCTTATTGGATCCATGATGATCTAAAGCTATTAACTAAGAGGGCTGACAATAAGCATACTGGTTTTGTTCTAATTGTAAAGGCAAAAAATATAAGTGTTTAGTCATTGAATATGATGTTATCCATAGAAATTATTATTGTCTCTTAATTATGTTAAAGAAATTTGATTTAATTCTGAATTTTCTGAGCGACTTTTTAGGATTAGTGAATATTCAATCATGCAAGAGCTTTTACTGCATCTATTTGTGCTTTACATATTTCTCTCAAATTTGGATTTTTTAAAATTTCCATTTTATGATAAATACTTTTGCATTTTACTTGTAATACAGATTTTGTGTTGGACCCATCAGTTATTTAGAAGTGTGACTAATTTCCAAATATTTATGAATATCAAGGTTACCATTTTAGTATTATTTTCTTGCTTAATTCCATGTAGCCAAAGAATATTCTTTGTATAATTTAAATTCTTTTAAATTTATTGAGCTGTGTTTTTCACATAGAATATGATCTACCTGAGTGAATCATGCACATTTAAAAAGAATCTTCATTCTGCTGTAAGGTAGGGTTTTCTATTAAGTCTACTGCTGAGCTTGACTAAGGCATGCTTTATTTTATTCCTATGTTGTTTGTTTTCTAGAATTTCTGAGTCTTATAGTTAGTCTTATAGTCTTATAGTTTTTATAGTTCTTATAGCTTAAATTCACCACCTGTTAATGCATGGTGTTTACCTTTTCACCTAGAATACTTAATGCAGTAATCTAGTCAGAAAAAAATTCCTTGATGGTAATGTCAACATGAGAGATATTTGTGAGATTTGGTTCCAAGTCAGTCTTTTGATTGCTTTGAATCTTAATATTAGGTTATCAGGCTCACAGCACGGGGGTGGTCCCTCTCCACTCTTTTGTTTTCTCCCCTAGTATTGGACCAGTTTTGTTGTTAGTTGACACTTTGGACACTGATAGCAAAGGTTGAGGGTGAGTCTCTGTATTCTGCATCAAAACTTGTGCTCAAATCTCAAAAAAGGGAAATCCTCAGCCTTGCCTATTTTTCCCAATGGCAGCCAACAACTAATTTTTATCTTAGTAATCATTGTAGAAGAAAGTATTTCTAGTTCCCTCTACCTTACCCCCAGCAGTGAGAGACTTTCAACTTTATTAGTATAGAATCTCTGGTGTTCTTTCCTATCTCACCTCTATGAGTAAATGCTTATTTTTCTCTCACATTCTCCCTCCTACAATTGGTCTTCACCCTGGTCCAGACAGCAACAGGATTTCTACCCCTTCTTTCATGGTATAAGGCTTGACTCATCATAGTAAGTCAGGGTCTGTGTGGGTTTGAGTGTATTTCCTGTCGTAAAAGTTGATTAACTCCTTTTACAAGTGAAAGTGAAATTCTTTTTGTGAGCACCACATGGAAATTCACAGAGAGAATGGATGACTATATCTCTGGTTTCAGGTATTTTTATGCTTTTATGCTAGTCTATACCTGCTCTTTAACAATTTATAAAAAATTTATCTGGATTATTTTGACCCACTTTTATGGCACCCAGCCACTCTCCCCCTGCCCCATGCTTCTCCATAGATGAATAATTGCTTGTGCCTTGTCTCTTCTAGAGGGACTATCATTTCTTATGTTTCAGACTACTTTAATTACCTGCAATTCATATGGGTTCAAGAAAATTTATGATTGATTTATCCATATTTTTTCTTGTTATTATGCTGAAAGTATTACCCTTTCAAGCTATATATATCTTAACCAGAAGTGGGATAAATTGTGACTATAAGGTTTCTCTTTGTTTTTAAATTGCAATATATTACTGTGATGTGGCTATGATTATTTTATTTTGTATTTATTATTCTTATAGATGGGCCATATTCCTGTATGTGCCTTCATATTGTTCATCATTTTTTTCAAAATCTGCAGTCATTGTATCTTCAAAGTATTCTTCTATCATCCTAACTTTTTGCCTAACATAATTAAATATGTTAGACTATGTCCCACATCCCTTCCACTCTTTGTACCTATTGCTCATTCTCTTCATTTGTTTGAATATAATATAGGTATGTCTTTTCTTTTGCTTTGTTTAATATGCTGTTAATACTATATGAATATTAATTTTATTTTTTTTCAATTAATGCTAAAATTTTCATGTGATATTTTTCATCTTTTCCTTCCTTATTTTCTCAAAATATCAATCATATTTTTTGTCAATATCTGCTAATTCTATTTTTTTGGATCATTTACACATAATTTTCCATATCCTTTTTTCTTTCTTTCTTTTTTTTTTTTTTAGTTTTCTAACATATGGTTGTACTCCTACATGCTTTGAAAGTATTAAATGAATATTAACATTTGTAAATTGCATTACTTTTCAGCATATGTAATTGGCTTTCAGTTCCTCCTACTAGAAGTAAAGGATTTTTCTTCAATATTGAAATTGGAATTGATCATGTTGCTGATTTGACCAATAAACATTAGTGGATGTGGTATGAATGTTTTCAAAGTCATTTTGTGTGTTATTTACTGTCTTTTGCTTCTAGCATCATGAGTGTACTCTAGAAAGACCACTAGCCACAAAAGAATATAGATAAGGCTTGAATCTCACCAATGGTCAAGAATAAGAGTCAAGCTCAGCTGAACAAAGCTTAGATAAGACCAAACTAGAAGCTGTAAATATAAAAAAACAAATGATTGTTGTTCAAGCCAATGAGTCTTTGTGTGCTTTATTACAGAAAATTATTGGAATAATAGCTGACTGTTCCAGGAAACATATATTAAAAAAAATAGTAATTCTGAACTGTTATCTTTCTGTAAAGAGAATTTATGTTTCTTGTGAAAGGTTGATAGAGAATATTACCTCAATCTAGCCTGAAATGCTTACACTCCTTAGGTATGGTTCCTTAGAATCTTGCATGAAAACTAGACATTTTTCTTAGAGCTCATTATTCCTAGCTAATTGTTGTCTTCCTGTCAAGAAAAAACTATTAGAATTATGATTTTTAAAAAAATACAGCAGCTTCTTTATGCTGGATTTCTTTTAGCACTGACCCCCTTAAGTGCGTGCGCGTGTGTGCGCACACACACACACACAGACACTCACACAAACACAGAGATTTGGAGAAGATAGATGCCTCAGGAAGATTGTGCTCTGAATGATGGAACTGTTGCAGCTGTCTTTCCTCTAGGATTTGGTCCTCTGATCCCTGGCTCTGCCTTAACTGTCAATTTATGTCCTAAATTTCAATGTATGTCTCCCCAGACCATTATAACCACTCCAAATTCTAGATTGCTATTTTCTGTTTAGCTACTAATACCAATAACCAGAAAATATAAAAAAAAATAAACAGAATAAAAAAGGTTCATCTCATTTAGTTTATCTTATATTCTGGTCCCTGAAGTTCTCTCTGACTTGAATGTCTTCCAAAACCTTAAGGAGAGTTGTGTTGTTTTTGTTGTACATAATGATGATGATGATGATCGTGATGGTAATGATAATGATGATAACAACCACCTAGAATTTTAGCTTTTCTAAGTGGATGGATTAGTTTGATATAAGCTGAAAGTAGTATTCTGTCTTCTTCTGTAGATAATGTTTATTTCCTTCCTTGTGGCGAGTGGGCTGTTGTCACTTTTTCTAGATATACTGTGATTACACTACACTTGTATCAAGCTGAGAATTTATTTTTATTTACCTTGTTTGGGAATCAGCATGAATTTTTTTTTTTTTGAAAAAAACAGGTCTTTCTTCAATTCTAGAAATTTAATAATTATCATTTCTAGTATTCTTTATCTTCCGTGTTATGTATTTTATTCCATTGGAACCACATTTGGACCAATTATATAGTATCTCTTCTTCATACTTCTTAATTTCTTTTATGATTCAGAACACATATAAATCACTGTTGCCAATGTTGGCAATAAGGATCTTTAAGACAGTTTTATGTTTCTTTTGGATAAGTTGACTAGAGTGATACAGTGCCCAACATATTAAGTATACAATGTGGCAATGTGTGTGCATGTGAATGTACACTATAATATTTAGTAGGGCAGTAAAACACTTTTAACAAAACAATCCAACTGATAGAAGTGCTTGCCATATTCAGATACCACAAAAACTACAATGGCAGTATCTACATAAAGACAACAAAAAAGTTTGGCAAGGAACACAAAACCACAGATGGTTGTAGGTGGCAGTCTCTTAGCAGCAGAAACAGATTTTCCTGAGAAAACATTTCAACAAAACGTTGTTTTGAACCAGTCTGTTCTGCCATATCGAGGGCAATATTCAGGAAAAATTAAAAAAAAAATCTTTGCTAACATACAATCAGAAGTTGGGAATTTTTTAATATGGTGATTATACATTTTTAAAAAAGGGAGATAAGATAAATGTATAATACTAATCTCATTTCCATTATGTGATTTTTTAAAATTTTATTCATTTATTTAACAAAGAGATTACAAGTAGGCAGAGAGGCAGGCAGAGAGAAAGGGGCAAGCTGGCACCCTTTAACTCAACCTTTAACTCATCTGTAAATAAACAGTTTAACTCATCTATAAAATAAACATATAATTTTTGTCTCATGAGTTTTTTTTTGTCTCTTGAGCAGAACAGAGAGCCTGATGCAGGGCTCAATCCCAGGACCCTAAGATCATTACCTGAGCCGAAAGCAGAGGCTTTAGCCACTGAGCCACTCAGGCAACCCTCTATCATGCAATCTTCAACAGGTCCAGACTTAACCCAAATAGTATATTAGGTAAAGTAATTTCAGAGACTACAGCTTCTCTGCCAATGTCCTGCCATTCCTATAGTTGTTCTCATTTGCTGTAAGCTCCCAAAAGAATTCAGCATCACCAAACCTCCATGAAGTATCTATAGCTTTCAAAAGAGAAGTTTATGCTCACAAGATTTCATGTTTGCTTTCTTTATGAGGTCTTGGCATTTGAAATAAGATAAACTCTTACACTAATTGAATAAATCCCACTGAGTCACTTTGGAAAATCAGATATAAGCCCAAATTATTTTTGTCTCTTAGAAATACTATACTGCTGACAATATTTTATTGTACAAATGCCTGTTTTGACTATTAAAATGTTTATGATTTATTCATTAGAATAATCATTATAGAAAACTGTGCAAACATTATCAACAATTAGTAAATATGAGTACAGTGACTGTTAAATACGGGCTTAAATTATCAAACAATATTCATAGCATTTTGTCTAGCTTTTAACTTTACCTGTTTCTGGTGTGCATTATTTTCTATTTGATTAAACTAAAAGGCTACTGTATTTTAGTAGTTAAGAGTACAGGTCACTTCCTAGGTGTAATTTGTAAACATCAGTTTAACTCATATGTAAAATAAACATCTAATTTTTGTCTCATGAGTTTTTTATAAGAGAAATATAGAATGTGCAAAGCACTTAAAATAACACCAAGCTCTAATTACTCCAAAGTAATGAATAATAAAAATATTTAAAAGTTTTTACATGTAGGATGATAGTAACTTTGATATCAAATTATTGATCTTCAATATTTTTCAACAACTACTATTATGGTCAATTCCACTTTAGTAGCTTAAATTTATATAAGGTATATATGTTTATTGCTTAATAAATATCAGTATAGCATTCTTCATATTGTATATTTATCTTGGAAGTAAATTAACTTTTTCTTCCTTAGTATTGGACCTATTTCCTGGTTTAGAAAACTATGCCATAAAAAGATTGTATTTTCTTTAATGTTCTCCTTTACAGTTTCAAAAGCATACACCTTAAATATATCCATCATTAAAAAGCTATTGAAACGAAGTCATATTTATCAAATTTTTTATATACATTTGATAAAATAAGGAGGGATGACAAAGAAATAAAAAGTGGTATTTATACTCACAGAGTTTAGCAGAGTTAAACACATTTGCTTTATATTTAAGATTATAATAAGTTTAAAATATCATCTTCAATAACAATGAAATATAACAACAATAAAAATGTAAAACAGAAAAGATTTAGCCAAGGATATTCATAACAGACAAAAATGAGTTTTGGCAAAAAGACTAAGAGAACCAGCTTGGTGTGCTACAAGTAGAGGGGAGGCCTTGCCCAGGGGAAAAAATGGACAGAGAAATTGGAAAGAATATCTTCCTTAGAGATAGACATGCGAAAAGTAAGGTGAAGGCTGAACTAGCCAACAGAAGGTAGCTCACAAACTAAAAGGCTTCGAGAGAACTTCAGGAAGATTTTATTAGTTCCAGTGTTATAAGTCAGAATAAGGAGAAAGCACTGAAAAAACACACTACTATCTTTCAACACTAGTCTTCCTTAAGTGTCAGTGCCCCAAAGGGGGAAAAAAAATCAAACATGTTTTCAGTTTAGGTAATTTAAATAGATATTGTTGTCTAAATATTAATATAATAATTCAGCATAGTTTTAAGGGAACAATAAATCTGTATTTCTTTTTTCCTCCAACTGTTCACGGAAAATGACTACTTATTTTCATTCAGCACATAATATACCACACACAAAAAAATGTTTTTAAAAGGAAAAAAATAATTGTTTGGTCATACTGTACTCAGAATTCATTTAAACACTTTTTCCATTACAAAATTTTATATATACTTCAGCTGTCTGTGTACTATCAATACATTTCCATAGCATAACATTTAGTTTCTTTTTGTTGACTTTCTTACAGAATTTTTTTTGGTTGATCACAATAAGAATAGTTAAAACTTAAAAAAAAAAAACACCAAATTAATCATTTGTACTAAATGATCTCAAAAAAGAACAAGATAAATAGGAAAACACATATCAAAAATAAACTTTCTCCATAACAGCAGCTCTGAGAAAAAAAAATGAAATAAAAAAAGCATATTTGTTTTGCATCAATCAATTAGAGAATATATGACTTTACAATTTTCTGGTGAAGAAGAATGCATATTATCCCTGAGTTCTAATGAAAGTATAATAAAACCTCTGTGACATTATGGTTAATACTTAAATATATGAGGTTTTGTTGTAGGAAGCAATAATCTATTTACCCAGAGAAGATTTTCAAAAATCACATTTATAGGGTGCCTGGGTGTTTCAGGCCAATAAGTGGTTAAGTGTTTGTCTTCAGCTTGGATCATGATTTCTGGGTCCTGGGATCAAGCCAGCCTCCAAGTGGGGCTTCCTGTTCAGTGGGGAGTCTGCTTCTCCCTCTCCCTCTGCCCCTACCCACCTCATGCTCTCTCTCTCATACTCTCTTGTGCTCTCTCTCTCTCAGATAAAATCTTAAAAGAAAATCGTATTTGCTCCTCATCTTTTCAATTCTGACACAGCATCCTGGGATATTATTTATTGACAAAACAGAAACTTCCTTTCCCCAATTATGCCCAACCTACTAGGAAATTATAAACGTATATTGTTAAAATAATGATCATTAAAAAGTTTGGCTCTTATGCACAAAATCAAAAGGAAAAAGGAAGGAAGGAAAGAAAGAAGAGAACAATCTATTCAGAATCTTGAGAACAATCTGAACAAAAGAAAACTGAATATTAGTCCAATAAAAATTTTAGAAGCAGCAAGTGCAAATTGTCACTCTTAGCAAAATATTGATTTCATGAAAATATCTTCTACAACAATGGGAATAAAAAATTAATTACTTTATATTTGAAAACACAAAAAACTTCAGATCTTGTAATTTCCATCAGGTATCACCTTGTCTAATCATTAATGGCAAAATGTTAGTAATAAAAGAGAAGTAAGCCAAGTGACAGCTTTCCTTATGTTCACTCAGCAAATACATGCTTAGCCATTTTATACCATCTGGTACACAAGTGTTAGAGCAGTGAATGACTGGTGGAAAAAACAGTGTTGGGATATCAGTGGGGAGAGTCAACTAAAAAAGAGAATGGTTTCCAACTGTGGCAAGAGATATAAAGAAAGGACCTGAGTGGTCATTCCCCATGAAGTACAGATAGCTAAGAGAGAAATTGGAGTCAATGGGAAGTTAGAGTTGATAATCTAGGTTGGAGGCCCCACTGCTACATCCTTTAGTCTGCTGTACTTTGAGAAATAAATAAACGCTGTAAAAATAACACTTGGATGAAAAACAAGCTGCTTCCAACACACAAATCAATACTGTTTATAAAGGAGGAATGTTTGCTCAGAGCTGTGTCTCATGTATATTGTTGTTGCATGTGTGACTATTTGGTTGGTTGGTTTTAATACTTTTATTGCAGTTCATTATGGCAGATATTAGTAAAGGTAGAATTTATGATTCTGCCTTATTTTGCCATAATTATTTCTAGGTAGTTGAAAAATACTTCTCAAAAAAGTGCTGTAACTATCCTTAGTATAAATAACATGACAGAGAAAGACTAGGGGTACTGAGGGTCAACCACCATTTGGCAATTTAAATTATCAGAGGAAAACAATAAGCTATATAGCTTTATAAAATATGATTTCCAAATTTCAGTGATCGATTGTAATTATTAGGGTCTTCTTACTCCACAATGTGGAAATGACACTTCAGAAACTTAAAAGTGATATGTTAAATCTAAATTACATTTGAGGTTTGTATCAATTTCCAAAATCTGATATGCCATTTTATGTGCCTGGTTATGCCTCCCATTAAACTCCAAAGTGAAACCTTTATTATA
Source organism: Mustela nivalis (assembly GCF_964662115.1). Lineage (NCBI taxonomy): Eukaryota > Metazoa > Chordata > Mammalia > Carnivora > Mustelidae > Mustela > Mustela nivalis. The sequence goes on from NC_139020.1 coordinate 35,588,060, forward strand.
ACTAAGCTCATTTTTATTTTTCATGGTTCACACATAGAACTTGCTTTGGCAGTATATACACCAAAATTTCGTTGTTCACATCTAGAAACTACTTTCAGTCTGCAGTGTCTTCTTCTCTGACTTAGCCTAACTTGGCATTTCTCCAAGTGTAGCTTCCTCAGTAATGTTTCCATAATGATGGCTGCCTATAAAGAGTATATCTATTAAATGATGCTCTGGATGTGACCTATAGCTTACTGTCATGTTCTCTAATGGTAGTCGCATAATTTAGCATACTTACCCCTATCACTTTTCAGGGTTATTTCATATTTTCCCTACAATTTATGTGTATGAATAATTAGTCTCTTCAAGTGGATTATAAATGATTTTTGAGCAAGGGGTGAAACATAGTACCAGGCACAAATTCATTTTAGTTAGACTTTCATGATAAACACAAAGACCCTTTTAGAATTCCTGTTTACTTAATGTGAGATTAAGCACAAGAATTTGGTGCTTCAAAATTACTGAATAGGCTGGAAGAATAAAGAAAGACAAACATGAATTCCTCTAACTTCTTGCTTTACCTACAGCTTTCAGAGAATTAGAAGGGTGTTCCTCTCATTAAGGTAAGGAATTGCAGGATTTCACTATTCATATGCACATCTTCCTGGCTTATTCAAGCAGGTGATTCAGAAAAGGACATTTCAAAATCATTGCAGAAATTCTTTTCCCCAAGTTTATCTGTCTGATGATGTGGAATGAATAGTAAATCCTTAATTTTTCTTCTAACTTCCAGATGATTCCATTTCATTGATGGGACACAAATAAGGAGTCTCTGTAAGCACAGGAGTCTGGGAAATGTAGTTCCTAAACTTACAACTTCAGCAAGAAAATGAAGAGTGCAATATGAGAGAAGGGTGGTTAAGAGGTTTTTCTAAATTGTACCCAGCTGTTGGCTGCATATTTATATAGAAATGTGTCAATTATTTGAAGTCATTTATCTAAAAACAAACAAACAAAAACCTTTTAATAAATTAGTTAATTCTTATAAATTCACTATTTTAAGATTAAAATTACTATTTATATAAGGGTCCCTCAATTAGTAAGAGCTGATGAAAATAGTTTTGTGGTGTCCTGTACAAACAGAATAACCACCCTATTTTTCAGACAGAACAGCTGGTGGCAGCAATACATCAGGAGAAACTAGTTGGAGATGTATTAATGATCCCCATAGGTAGATGGGACTATGAACACTAAGTCACTGAGCCTGAAGTTTTATGAAAACTTAAAATGTTTTAAAGTTTAAGATTACTCAAGGAGCAGAACAACTACACTCCATCCCAAAAGCATTCATACAACATGGGTTGTAACCTTACCAGAACCCCCAGGGTAGTGTGACATGATGAGTAAGTTTCAAGTTAAGGTTTTCCACCAGTTCAGTCACCCATTTGGGGTGGCAATGCAAAATGAAATTTTAAGTGAGGTATAGAGTCCTGAAAAACTCTATTTTTGCCACACTGAAGCAGAAATTAAGATTAATACTTTCTAGAGAAGGATATTAATCTTTATGAAGCTAAAGGAAGAATTTTATGGGATCCTACATTTGTATATTTGTACCTGGAAAAAAACCTATGTTTAAACAGTGAACGGGTAAAGGTGTCTCTAAGGCAAGAATAGTAGGTGCTTCTACTCACATAGCTTTAGAAAACATGTCTGCATCTTCATTCAACTGCTGTGGATTACTATGCATAGCTATACATTTGTAAGTAATAACTAAGTCTCCCTCTTAGGTCCCTTCCAGCAGGCCAGAGTAGTGGTGTCATCCTTCCAAGGCATTTTTGATCAATATTTCACTAGTCTATTAAGAAATATTATACAGGGAATTATTTTTACATTTTATTATGGATATTTAGAGTTATCATATTCATTTTTACATAGCCTCACTTTTTAGCCTAATGTTGATAGATTTGTTATATGAACTGTACCGTATCAGTTATTCTGAATCTGTTGCCATTTATACTTCAATAAAGGTTAATAAAAGTAGGTGAAAGAATAAAAGAAAAGAAAAATTTACAATATTTGTTAGATATGTGTAAAATATTATAATAGATAAATTTTCCCATTTTTCTTTTACATTTGAACTCAAGCCTTATATCTTTGTGAATAATTTGCATTTTACACTCCATCATTATATTAAATGTGTATATTTATGTACATAAAGACATGCTTATAGTTATAATATATAAATAAATATAAATCCTGGGAAATTTATCTAAAAAATCCTTTCAATAAATCAGTTAATTCTTATAACTATTTTAAGACTAAAACTACTATTTATCTGTATAAGAATCCCTCAATTAGGAAGAATATGGTGTATATATAGGCTATATATAGATAATATAGGGACAATGTCTATATAAATATTTATAGACTATATATGTGTGTATGTGTGTGTGTGTGTATACCAGGATTTATATTCATGTATTATATGTTACATGTAATATATTCTATACCATATACATTATATGTTACAATTATGATATAATGTCCATTAATAGCATTATTTTTAATAGGTCATTTTAATATGTATTATTTTCACATGCTAAAATGTTAAGTCAAAAGATTTGAAAGGTCTGAAATTTTACCTTAATAATGAGCTCAAAAGTTAGTCCATCACAGATTCATAGACCCTGGCAGACAAATACAAGGCCTTTGGATCGGAGACAAAAGACAGTCTCTTGATCACAGCAATGGGTATGAATAATATCTAACATCTGTTCTGCAAGCTCTAATTTTTCCATGGTGACATATTAAAGATTAAATCATCTATACATACAATGGGGTGCATTACAGGAGATAAACCCTAAGATTAAGAATCCCTGATTTTATTATGGAGACTGTTCATAAACTTGCCTATTTCTCCCATGCTAGAGAAGAGATATTTTCTTAATATTTTGAACACAGTTGAAACTTCTCCAGGAAAAGAGAGAGAAATCTCGATCTTTGCTATATGGAAATTTAAGTAAATCTGCTTCAGTGGGAGCCACTGTATTTTTCCCAGCCTAAGCATTATATAAAGACAAACAAAAGAAAAAGTAGTCTAATGGAATGTGTTGCTAATACCTAATCATGTAGGAATATGAAAGATCTATGGCCAATTGTTTCCTTCCAATACATACACATAAAAATAATAAATTTATCATTTATGGTTGATGTGAATATTGAAAAGATATAAGTAAATATATGTATATAAATGTAAATATAAATTCTCCTTGTGCTAAAGGAGATACCGTAAACTTGGATTATAGTATATCATATAGCCTTGGATATAAAGCACATACATATAGTAGCTTTGTTAGTTAACTATATAAAATGTATTAAGAAAATATTCGGAATAATTTATCTAATTCTTAGAAAAACACATATGCTTCTTGAATTATGCATTTTTACTGATAAAAGGCTAATAAACTAAGTAAAATTGGTTGTGGGAAATCAGTATTTATAATGATTGTGGGTTAAATGTTCAGATTATAAACTTTCATTTACATAAAAACGACTGCTTTGAATGTGGGGTTTGAAATTCTTTTTTTGAGAATTATTGTCTCATTGATTTTTTTTTTCCTTACAGAAAAGCAGATGCCCCATATTAGATGTGATTTCAATTCACATTCAACATTTTTAGTGCTAATTATTTCTAACTAAATATGTTGTCCATATCAACAGCCCACTTTGGAGAATACAAAAATGCTGTTTTGTTTTGTTTTTTTCTTAAAACTCAAAATATTTATGTCTGGAATGGAAAGCAGTTTAATTTTAGTTACCCTGACTTCTCCTGAGAATTTTCATCCTACTAGCTTTAGGAACAAGAAATTATGTTAATAGTGGATCCATGGTGGCACTTTGGAAAGCAGACCAGTAATTATATTTAGAGATAAATTAAAAGGAATTTATTCTTTGACAATAGAGAATGTTCATAATGAATTTATTCACAGGAATAAAGACAGTGGTTCAATTCTGTTTTTTGTTTTGTTTTGTTTTGTTTTGTTTTGTTTTTAGAGTTTGTGACTAGCAGAGATTTCATACTATAAAGGAAACTCCTTTTAATATTCATGACAGAGGTATCGGGGTGGCTCAATCAGTTAAGCATCTGACTCTTGGTTTCAGCTCCGGTCATGATCTAATGGACCTGGGATCAAGCCCTGCATTGAGTTTCACACTTAGTGCAGAATATTCTTCAGATTCTTCCTCTCTCTGACCCTCCCTGCTTGCTCTCTCTCTGAAAGAAAAAAAATAAAATCCTTATATACTCCAGAAAAATACATATCAATGTATTTGCCTGATTGATTCCTGTGGTAGAGAATTTATCACTTTTCATCTGAAATTTCAAATTCTTCAATTGCTGCATAATTATCACAGATATATTTTTCATGTCATAAAATACCAGTTTTTGGTGGTAGGTACTGTATGACTTCTAGAAACAATTTTAATATACACTCATATACTCCTCTTTTTTTTTTCGCAAATAAACAAAATTACCAAATATTATGTAGTGACAGACAAAGGCCAGAATTCATTTTTTGTTTGTCTCCAGTGTTCATCATCTTCAATGTGTTATCTGGTAAGAGAAGTTTTACCTTTTATACCGATTATGGCTTTTGATACGGGCCTAGCTAACACTGAAAATCCAGGATAGAGGTTGATTTAAAATATAAAGAAAACATTTCTAAAGTGAACTGAGGTATAAACTGAGCTTTATCTACCTTAAAGTTAAATTATCACCTGTAATAGACAGGGTAGAAAAGCATCTTTTTGTAATTGTATAATTGAGAAATTCATAATGCGTAAGACTTACTATTTGAAGTGAAAGAATTGTTTGGTACAGTATAGAGCATGTTTTAAAAAGCCTATGAATCTCTTCCTTTCACTCAAAATTATTTTTAAAAATATAGGTTAATGTTAATGTGATATGGTAAACTCAATTTCATTATGTGCATTAAATAATTTATAAATAAATAAATAAAATGTCTTCAAACTAGGTTACCAAAACCATATAGAAGTTTGATGCTCCTCAAGGCTCCTTAATTTCTTGCTTGAATCAGAATTTCAAGTTTGAATCTTACCTCAAGTGAGAATTCACATCTGAGAGCCTTTTATTGAGCCTGAATAGTGTGAATAGGCAGCCTACATAGATGTTTTCTTTGGTCCTGCTGTTCTCCATATGCTTCTTTGCTAGGATACAATTCCTGTTGTGAGGATTATCATCTGTTGCCAGGATATCATGAATGAGTAGATGATTCTAACCAACCCCAAACACTTCATATTTATAACCCATTTTGCATTAGCAAAACTGACCAAATGAACTTATTTCACAGTGGTTTTTAAGAAGTAAATTGTGTACAAATTTATTTTGTGCATTTTTATTCAAAGTAGCTCCAGAAATTTTTTAAAACTTACATTCACATAGTGTTCACCTATATCATAATTATTCCCCATACTATTAGAATCACTTAGTCTCCTTCCCCACTCAGCATAATTCTAAATCTAAATTATCACTCATATAGACTAAGGTAATTGTAAAAACTAAATTTGTGCATTTGCCACAAGTCAGTATCGTAATGAATACATTTGTCTTTTTAAAATCTCGTGGGCTAAACCATTTTCCAGGTCAGCTTAAGTACCTTAAATAAAATCTACTGAAGAAGCAATATCCACTCATGTCTTCAGTATAAATGCACAAATGTGGAAACGTTGGGGAGCAGAACTAAGCTTGGAGAGCACTAAAGTAAACAAACTGAGCAGGGTGAGCACTGGAGCAGAACAAAATGATGCTGAAACAAAGTGAACAAAGCTCAGCTAGGTTAGAAGCCCAGCTAAGCAAACAGAGAACAGCGCTGCGCTCAAAAGAAGAGTAAGAACTCTAGGGAAAGCTTTGAGGCAGTTAACAAAATTCATTATGAATTCCTCTACCTATAAATGGACTTTAGCTATTTCAATCCCATCTGTGAACTGTCTGGACATACAGAGAGGCATTGCCAAAAACACTATAGTGATGGGTTAATTAGAGGAAAAATCAGTAGGCTACTTTTATTGGACTATTGTTCTCTCAATTTGTTTTTAAAAATAAGTTATGTAGAACTCTACTTCTATTTATAACAGAGTAAGTGTTAAATTGATCAGCCCTACCATTGTAAATCATGTTTAAAATAGGCAAAATATAAGAGGCAGTTCTTCTCAGATACTGAATAACAGGAAGTTCAAGGTTATAATTCATGATAGAAGGAAAAATCATGACGTAAACCACATGATTAGCATTTCTTCAAACTGCATTGAGCTAGATTCCAAAAATACATGGTTATTCTCTGCACAAAATGATCAGATCAGAAGAAATGTCTAGAATTTTCAGGATAAGTCTTTAGAAAGTAGATGTGTAGGTGGAAGAGAAGCATTATAAATCATTGTGAAAGTTCCCCCATAAATCCTTAGATAACAGCAAGGCTGTGTATGCACAGGTAAAATTCAAAGCTTATCAGAAAGGATATTCATTTGGTAGATCTACTACCAGTTTGAGAGACAAGTATGTACAGGAGAGGCCAACAGTGCTTAGAGATTTTAGATATTAATTCATCCAAAGTAGAGCAATATGTATCACAAAATATATCTGGCTGAGATGCCAAGATTACATGTAAGAATCAAAACTACCCCATGTAGGGGCGCCTGGGTGGCTCAGTGGGTTGAGCCGCTGCCTTCGGCTCAGGTCATGATCTCAGGGTCCTGGGATTGAGTCCCGCATCGGGCTGTCTGCTCAGCAGGGAGCCTGCTTCCTCCTCTCTCTCTGCCTGCTTGTCATCTCTCTCTGTCAAATAAATAAATCTTAAAAAAAAAAAAAAACTACTCCATGTAAGAAGAATTCATCTTCCTGACCTCCTTTTACAAAGTTGAACCCAAGGCTTGACAAGATCTCCACTGAATGCAGAGATTGGATTGTTAAGTCAAGCCACGTTAGAAGGGCTTTGAAAACACTTCAGATCTTTAATTACACATCTGTATAATTCACAAATCCTAAATTTAAAGAGTATAAAAGATCAAAATGATTAGCCAGTAATTCAAGTATCTGCTAGAATCAAAATCAATACAACACATGCCACAGGAAAACAGTTCAACGTAGAGTCTCTACAGTAGTTAATCTGTAATGTAAAGCACACAGTTAAAAATTATTAGACATGCACAGAAACCAGAAAATGTGATCCACCAAGGTTCAACCTGTCAACAGAAGTCTTAGACAAAATAATGAACCTAGCAGACAATGATTTAAAAGCAGTTATTTATAAATATGTTCATGATCTTTAAAAAATATAATCTTTTTTTTTTTCATTTTAACTTTTTATTTTTTATAAACATATATTTTTATCCCCAGGGGTACAGGTCTGTGAATCACCAGGTTTACACACTTCACAGCACTCACCAAAGCACATACCCTCCCCAATGTCCATAATCCCACCCCCTTCTCCCAAACCCCCTCCCCCCAGCAACCCTCAGTTTGTTTTGTGAGATTAAGAGTCACTTATGGTTTGTCTCCCTCCCAATCCCATCTTGTTTCATTTATTCTTCTCCTACCCACTTAAGCCTCCATGTTGCATCACCACTTCCTCATATCAGGGAGATCATATGATAGTTGTCTTTCTCTGCTTGACTTATTTCGCTAAGCATGATACGCTCTAGTTCCATCCATGTTGTCGCAAATGGCAAGATTTCATTTCTTTTGATGGCTGCATAGTATTCCATTGTGTATATATACCACATCTTCTTGATCCATTCATCTGTGGATGGACATCTAGGTTCTTTCCATAGTTTGGCTATTGTGGACATTGCTGCTATAAACATTCGGGTGCATGTGCCCCTTTGGATCACTACATTTGTATCTTTAGGGTAAATACCCAATAGTGCAATTGCTGGGTCATAGGGCAGTTCTATTTTCAACATTCTGAGGAACCTCCATACTGTTTTCCAGAGTGGCTGCACCAGCTTGCATTCCCACCAACAGTGTAGGATGGTTCCCCTTTCTCCGCATCCTCGCCAGCATCTGTCATTTCCTGACTTGTTAATTTTAGCCATTCTGACTGGTGTGAGGTGATATCTCATTGTGGTTTTGATTTGTATTTCCTTGATGCCGAGTGATATGGAGCACTTTTTCATGTGTCTGTTGGCCATCTGGATGTCTTCTTTGCAGAAATGTCTGTTCATGTCCTCTGCCCATTTCTTGATTGGATTATTTGTTCTTTGGGTGTTGAGTTTGCTAAGTTCTTTATAGATTCTGGACACTAGTCCTTTATCTGATATGTCGTTTTCAAATATCTTCTCCAATTCTGTCAGTTGTTTTTTGATTTTGTTAACTGTTTCCTTTGCTGTGCTAAAGCTTTTGATCTTGATGAAATCCCAATAGTTCATTTTTTCCCTTGCTTCCCTTGCCTTTTGCGTTGTTCCTAGGAAGATGTTGCTGCGGCAGAGGTCGAAGAGGTTGCTGCCTGTGTTCTCCTCAAGGATTTTGATGGATTCCTTTCGCACATTGAGGTCCTTCATCCATTTTGAGTCTATTTTTGTGTGTGGTATAAGGAAATGGTCCAATTTCATTTTTCTGCATGTGGCTGTCCCATTTTCCCAGCACCATTTATTGAAGAGGCTGTCTTTTTTCCATTGCACATTCTTTCCTGCTTTGTCGAAGATGAGTTGACCATAGATTTGAGGGTCTATTTCTGGGCTCTCTATTCTGTTCCATTGATCTATGTGTCTGTTTTTGTGCCAGTACCATGCTGTCTTGATGATGACAGCTTTGTAATAGAGGTTGAAGTCCGGAATTGTGATGCCACCAACGTTGGCTTTCTTTTTCAATATCCCTTTGGCTATTCGAGGTCTTTTCTGGTTCCATATAAATTTTAGCATTATTTGTTCCATTTCTTTGAAAAAGATGGATGGTACTTTGATAGGAATTGCATTAAATGTGTAGATTGCTTTAGGTAGCATAGACATTTTCACAATATTTATTCTTCCAATCCAGGAGCATGGAACATTTTTCCATTTCTTTGTGTCTTCCTCAATTTCTTTCATGAGTACTTTATAGTTTTCTGAGTATAGATTCTGTGTCTCTTTGGTTAGGTTTATTCCTAGGTATCTTATGGTTTTGGATGCAATTGTAAATGGGATTGACTCCTTAATATCTCTTTCTTCTGTCTTGCTGTTGGTGTAGAGAAATGCAACTGATTTCTGTGCATTGATTTTATATCCTGACACTTTACTGAATTCCTGTATAAGTTCTAGCAGTTTTGGAGTGGAGTCTTTTGGGTTTTCCACATATAGTATCATATCATCTGCGAAGAGTGATAATTTGACTTCTTCTTTGCTGATTTGGATGCCTTTAATTTCCTTTTGTTGTCTGATTGCTGAGGCTAGGACCTCTAGTACTATGTTGAATAGCAGTGGTGATAATGGACATCCCTGCCGTGTTCCTGACCTTAGTGGAAAAGCTTTCAGTTTTTCTCCATTGAGAATGATATTTGCGGTGGGTTTTTCATAGATGGCTTTGATGATATTGAGGTATGTGCCCTCTATCCCTACACTTTGAAGAGTTTTGATCAGGAAGGGATGCTGTACTTTGTCAAATGCTTTTTCAGCATCTATTGAAAGTATCATATGGTTCTTGTTCTTTCTTTTATTGATGTGTTGTATCACATTGACTGATTTGCGGATGTTGAACCAACCTTGCAGCCCTGGAATAAATCCCACTTGGTCGTGGTGAATAATCTTTTTAATGTACTGTTGAATCCTATTGGCTAGTATTTTGTTGAGTATTTTCGCATCTGTGTTCATCAAGGATATCGGTCTATAGCTCTCTTTTTTGGTGGGATCCTTGTCTGGTTTTGGGATCAAGGTGATGCTGGCCTCATAAAATGAGTTTGGAAGTTTTCCTTCCATTTCTATTTTTTGGAACAGTTTCAGGAGAATAGGAATTAGTTCTTCTTTAAATGTTTGGTAGAATTCCCCCGGGAAGCCATCTGGCCCTGGGCTTTTGTTTGTTTGGAGATTTTTAATGACTGTTTCAATCTCCTTACTGGTTATGGGTCTGTTCAGGCTTTCTATTTCTTCCTGGTTCAGTTGTGGTAGTTTATATGTTTCTAGGAATGCATCCATTTCTTCCAGATTGTCAAATTTATTAACACCAAAGAAATACAAACTATTATAAGAACATACTATGAGCAACTCTACGGCAAAAAATATAATCTTAATGAATAAATAGATAAGTGATCTTGTCACCTGTGAAAGGGTCTGCATTGCATTGTGTGAATGTAGGTCTCAGTCTTTGGATTCCCCATGAGAAGATTTATATGGGGATCTACAACTGAATACAGACAGCCAGAAGGAAAGTAGCAAATACAAAAGCATTTTATTAAATCAAAAAGATACTCTCATTTTGGAAGAGCAGTCAGGTTTCAGGAGGTGGAACCAGCTCCAGGTTGTTCGGGGACTGGATAGTTGCTGTGTTTCTCTGGGATACAAGAAACTATAATGTACAGTAGGTGGCCTCTAAAAGAGGTTGCTTCCAGCCATTTGGGGAACTCCTCTTACAAGTTTTTTACCCTACAAAGTTTATAGAAGAGCCATCATGGCAGCTTTTCAAGGGCGGAAGAAGGAGGGATGGTACCCACAATCCAAATGCATTATAATGAGTCTAGGGGTTACCCTGAGGCAGAGGTAGTAGGAAAAAAAGTGCAGGTGCCTCACCTGTGGCTCTTGATCTGTCAGCTCTGAGGTCTTGAAGTCACAAGGTCAGGATGTTGTGGCCCTAAGGGCTTTTAGTGGATAGCTTATTTATTATTGGCCTTAACTCCAGCTCATGTCTCTATCATTCCCCTTCAAGGACTTGGGACTTTGCTTGGGGCATTCCTTCCACTGCTTGTGTCTAGCATCTACCTAACAATCTCAATATAGAAATAGATGCTATAAATAAAGTATTATAGAAATTCTATAATTAAAGAGTATAGTCACTAAAAGGAACATTGCACTGAATGAGTAATACAAATATAGTGAACTTGAGAAGTAACCACTTTGAAGGATTAAATCCAGGACCCAGAGATGAAAAAACTAAAGAAAATTAATAGAGGTCCTAGTATCTTGTAATAGAATATCAAATGTCAAACATACCTGTACAGGAATCCTAGGGGAGAAAAGAATCCTAGGGCTTGGGGGGGCGGGGGAGATTTAAACATATAATAATTGAATTTTTCTAAAATTGGGCAGGGGATCAGTAATATACAGATTTAGTTTAGCTGTCTCTTAGCAAGATAAATACAAAGAAAACCATACCTAGTCAAATAATAGGCGAATTCAAAAAACAAAGATAGAGGGAAAATATTAAAAGTTTTCACAGTGACAAGATAAAATATGGAGAAGAAACCAAATACATAAAGAGTGGCTGATCATTCATCAGAGACAATAAGGGTAGAAATAATTGTTCAAGATTTTAAAAATACTGGAAAGGAAAAACAAAATAAAATACTTCCATCCCTGGAAGAAATTTATTACTGATTCCCCCATATACTTAATTGATTAATCCAATGCATTTTTCATATTATAGCCAAGATCCTTTCTAATATGTAAATATACTCATATAATATTCGTGCTTCTAATGCTTTACTAGCTGCCATTTGTCCTGACAAAATCTAAACATATCATTTCTAAATGTAGTATACAAGACACTTCAGCCTAATTTTTCAACTCCACCTTCATACTTTCTATAAAATCAAGTTATATATTGAACTTCTCTTTTTCCAACAAAATGCCATGTTTCCTCTTTCATCCCTGACATTTGAACACAAGGTTTTCTCTTATCCTGATCTCTTCTACATACAATCCTTCACATTATGTTCAGTTGTTTCCATAGTGCAATGGTAATCATGTTCGCCTGACACATTATGTTCAGTTAGTATATTACTTAGAGTATTCTAGGTTATAATGTAGAAACCGACAACCTTCAACCTTCAATTTAGAGTGACTTAAAACACCAAAGGTGTAGTTAAGCTGCTGGTTGATGAAACTCTTCAAAGAAACCAACCTCCAGTTTGTATAACGTATGCTTCTGTGATTGCTGTGTCAGAGGAAGAAAAGTGTAGAAAGTGGTGTTCTAGCATTGTTACACCTGTATCAGGAAGAAACGTGTAACTCTTCTGCTTAAAATCCATTGGCCAGGGGCACCTGGGTGGCTCAGTGGGTTGAGCCTCTGCCTTCTGCTCAGGTCATGAGGGTCCTGGGATTGAGCCCCACACCAGGGTCTCTGCTCAGCAGGGGACCTGCTTCCTCCTCTCTCTCTCTGCCTGCCTCTCTGCCTACTTGTGATCTCTGTCTGTCAAATAGACAAATAAAAAATCTTAAAAAAAAAAACTATGCACAAAATGAAATAAAAATGTAACAAAAAAATTCTTAATATGAAGGGGAAAACAGAACTAAGGAAGCAGTTGCATTAACAAAAAGGGAAACATAAATTTTAACCAAATAAAATAAAAATTTTACTACCTAAGTAATAATACATTCCTTATTTCAGAAAACAAGCACTTAACATATAGATCTAAAAACTTCATATGTTTCTCTGTTCTTTCTTCCATTTGTATAATCATGGAGAAATTTGGGTACGTACAGGCAATGTATGGTACATAGCATCAGCCAATAGAAGATAGTAGAGTTCTATAGTACTATATTCACTTATGAGTTAGAAATAATTTTCTCTTCAGTAGATATAATGAGGAAGGAAAATTGTAAGAATAAATACTTCCCTGGAAGACATTCTGAGTGTCAAGGAGGTTATGAGTGTCAAAGCTCTTCTTTTGGGGGATCTTGGGAGTGTTTCAGGCCAAAACATGCTAGTGCACAAAATATTTTTGTAATTTTTCTCTACTTCACAAATATATTATTTGTATATTTGCTTATTTTTAGAAGAAGAAATTATTGCTGGGCAATGCCCAAAGAAAAGAAAATTACTGGTATCAGGTCTGATCCCAAATTGCCTCTCACACTCAGATAATCACCATGATTCAAATTCTTTCCCTTCGGAAGGCAATTTAGAGACATCGGTCTTTACTAAAGCCAGGTCTTAACGTAGGGGAGAGTAGGCATTGTTCTGACACTCCATTCCAAAATGTTTCAAGACATACATTCATCTTCCTGAATAGTTTGAAATAAACACAACTTTCCTCATTTTGTCATATAGTTTAAGTACTGGACACCTGCAATGATGCTTATTTCCTTGAATCCAGTTGTGAGCTATATGAGAGCCAATGCCAGACACGGGGAAAGCAACTAATTCCAATGCAGATACAATAGAAAGGCATCTTGAGAAACAGCGAGGTCCACATTTCAAGAGAACTTGTCAAGCTTGAAGAATAAAGCAGTTCAAAGTTCTGGTTTTTGATAAGATCACAGAACAGAGAAAAAGTAGCAAATATCACAAGCTAAGTAAATGAAGAATAATCTAAGATACCTCTTTTCTTTCTTGTGTTTTCCAAAATACATTTACTAGTTAAATTAGCTAAATGTTTTAATATAACTTTTAGGTATAAAAGGTATAGAAGTTTGGATATTCTAAACAGTTTTTACAAAAAATAAGGAGAACTATAAAAAATTTATAAAAGTAATTAATTGTAAAAATGAATTTTAAATTGATTTCAGTGTTCTGCTCATATATTCATGTTTTTGTATTCATAAAATTGAATTGAAACAATTCCCTGACTTTGAAAACTCTTTTTCTTTTTTTTTCCCAGAGGGAGAGAGAATGGAGGAAAGAGGACGGAGTGGGGGAGAGGAAGAGAGAGACTCTTAAGCAGGCTCCACACCCAGAGTAGAACTGGATATAAGATTCAATCTCAAAACCCTGAGATCATGACCTGCACCAAAATCTAGAGTTGGAGACAACCAATGAGACATCCAGGGAGCCTGAAAATTCTTAATATCTCTAAAGGAAGAAGTACAAATAAATGTTTTAGTTCTTTTGATAATTGGGCTTTTTTTTCCCCCCAGTCCTAACAAAAACACACAATTGCCTATTGAAAATAATGACATTTCCTTAAAAAAATATATTTTAATTACCTAGTAAAGAGTGTATTTAATTTCATAGTTACTTAGAAGGTTCATAAGACCTTGCAAAAATTTTTAATTACTATCTATAATTTTTTTTTCATTTCATTTTATTTCTTTTCAGTGTTCCAGAATTCATTGTTTATGCACCACACCCAATGTTCCATGCAATATGTGCCCTCAATAAGATCCACCACTAGGCTAACCCACCATCCCTGTCCCCTCCTCTTCAAAACCTTCAGTTTGTTTCTCAGAGTCAACAGTCTTTTATGGTTTGTCTCCCCCGCAGTTTCCCCCAACTCACTTCTCTCCATCTCCCAATGTCCTCTGTGTTATTCCTGATGCTCCACAAGTAACTGTGATAATGTAATTGACTCTCTCTGCTTGACTTATTTATTACTATTTATACTTTAACAGAGGCAATGAAAGTCAGTTTCCAGTAAGATTCCATATGTATTCATACATATATATGTATTTATTTTAATATGAATCCACATATACATTGACTGAATATGTATTTGTGTGTGTGTGTGTGTGTGTGTGTGTGTAAAATGTGAGAAGTGAGATGCTTGGGTGGCTTAGTCAGTTAGGCATCTGCATCAGCTCAGGTAGGGTCTCAGAGTCCTAGAATCAAGCCCCACCCTGGGTTCCCTGCTCAGTGGAGAATGTTTCTTCCTCTGCCTCTCTCCCCACTCATGCTCTCCCTCCCTTTCTCTCACATGTTCTCCTCCCTCTCAAATAAATAAATAAATAAATAAAATCTTTAAAAAATCAATTATGAGAGCTGATCACTTTTTAAATTTGGAAGAAAGTTGATATAAAGGGTTTAAAATTATATAATGGAAATGTGACATGACAGAATAATTATTTGATATATCTGATTGCTAAATAAGGCAAAAGCAGCAAAAAAAAAAAAATCCAGTGAATATAAAAAATAACTTAAGCTGCGTACATACAGATTTCACAAGGATGACAACTTTAGCAAAAGTTTAACCATGAAATTAAATGGTATAAAAAGAGAAAAAAAATTAAAATAAGAATAGTTCTTTATATTTTT
Organism: Mustela nivalis; assembly: GCF_964662115.1. Taxonomy (NCBI): domain Eukaryota; kingdom Metazoa; phylum Chordata; class Mammalia; order Carnivora; family Mustelidae; genus Mustela; species Mustela nivalis. The sequence goes on from NC_139020.1 coordinate 35,603,211, forward strand.
TACATAAAAATAAGCTTTATTTTCTCACATTGACACATGTAAGTTCATTGCAGCTGCTTGGACGTCTGTAAAAATAAAGAAAAGTAAATTACAGATATTTTTAATGAAATAAGCTGCCAGACGGTCATGACTCTCAATAGTGCTTATCAAGGAAGATATTTTCTTTGCTCTTTAAGCATGAAAAAAGGAGGCATGTTTAATGGCTCCATAGGGATGATAGTTTGTTTTCAAATCTGCTTCACAAAATGTTGGCTTTGAAGATGATGATTTTTGTTTTTTTTTTTTTTTAGTGTTATGAGATTGGAATTTTGGAGTTCTTCCTTTTCATACTGTGTTTCTATAATCAAAAGATAAACATAATAAAATGTTTAAAGGAATAAAGAATAATTCTGTTTGAAATCACAAAAAAGTCCTAACAAAATATACAAAACCAAACATGATGTCTTGTTTGAAACATTATCTAGTATTAAGAACAGCAAAAATAAATTAAGTCAAATATTCAACACTTTCTCTTGATCTTTCAGTAGGCTTTTATTTTTGAACAGATCCTTGAAATGTGTTTTGCATTATAAGCAATATGGAGAAAAAAGATTTTGATGAATGTTAGAACCTGCTGATATTTAATGGCTGCCACTTTAACAAATGGATACACACACACAAATACATATAGGTTAGTGTCCCTGATAATATTGAAATAAAATACCAATATGGAAATTTTTTATGAATGAGTAGAAACATCAAGTTATCTGAATTGTTCTAGTTCCAACTCTTTTTAGCTCAAAAGATTGTTACAATTGTAGATCATATGAGAAAAACTGGGAGACATTTATATAAACAAGAGCATTCAAGACATAATTTATTGATCATTCTAAAAATGACAAATTTATTGATTACTAATTTTCAAAACTACTTTGTTTTAAGATAGTAGGAAATGGCTGCTTAATATAATGATTTAAGTGTTTAATTAGTTAAAAATTAATCAAACCAATAGTTATATTTTTAATTATATTAAAATGTACAACCTTGAAAAATTAAATAAAAAATAAGACATTCAAACTTGAAAAATAATAGGTAACACATTGAAAATCACTAAGAAAAAAGATAAAAGGGCTTTTAAAATCATTGAATTTAATCCAACTTTGGATTTTAATTCCAATTTGGATTTTAATCCAATTTCTGCCAATAATTTTACTCCTTCTTATCCTGGTATCTAAAATCTACTCACAACTTCCAAGAAGTAGTTGTCAGAGATTAAGTAAAAAGTAAAAACCAAGAACGAGTTCTGTATTCTCTTGCTATTTATAATTCTCAAACTCTCAAGAAAAAATGAAGATCATTAGAATGGTATGAATTACCCTGAATTTATATAAAAGGAAATTGGAAAAAATGTTTATGTCATAGCTCTTGTCTTGCACCACCCTGCATAGCACACAATGCTCTAAAAACAATTCCATCATTGGAATGCAGTAGCAAATTATTTATTTTAACATATATACTTCCTTATCACTCTAATCATAATCCATTCACCTTTGTCTTTCTACACACCAAAACACAAAATTTGCAAATTCATTACAGTCAGGCATTATATTATTCTGCCCCCCCAAATTATATATCCATCACCAGTTATGGTGTGTAGCCAATTTTATGACTCTTTTTACAAGGTTCCAGAAATTGGTAAATATACAAAATAATGACTCTGCATTATTAAAATTAACACACACACACACACACACACACACACCCCTCAAAGATGAAGAGAGCTGGAATTAGTAGTCTCCCCATCTCTACATTAAAAAAAAAAAAAAAAGGCTAGGGAAGTGCAAATTAATGACTGTTCATGAACTTGTCAGAAAACTAAGGTTCCAAGACAGAGTCATATATAAAATCTAGAGGTACAGAACCTGAGCATTTACTTAAATGAAGGAAATGTGAGTGAATACAATACAGTCTGATCAACTATTGAACCAGTAACACTGACAAATTGTTGGGCTAGCATGAAAGTATGAAGTTCCTGATTTAAGAGTCATAGAAAGGAAACAGTTAACAAAATCAAAAGACAACTGACAGAATGGGAGAAGATATTTGCAAACGACTTATCAGATAAAGGACTATTGTCCAAAATCTATAAAGCACTTAGCAAACTCAACACCCAAAGAACAAATAATCCAATCAAGAAATGGGCAGAGGACATGAACAGACATATCTGCAAAGAAGACATCCAGATGGCCAACAGACACATGAAAAAGTGCTCCATATCACTCGGCATCAGGGAAATACAAATCAAAACCACAATGAGATATCACTTCACACCAGTCAGAATGGCTAAAATCAACAAGTCAGGAAATGACAGAAGCTGGCGAGGATGCGGAGAAAGGGGAACCCTCCTACACTGTTGGTGGGAATGCAAGCTGGTGCAACCACTCTGGAAAACAGCATGGAGGTTCCTCAAAGTGTTGAAAATAGAACTGCCCTATGACCCAGCAATTGCACTACTGGGTATTTACCCTAAAGATACAAACGTAGTGATCCGAAGGGGCACGTGCACCCGAATGTTTATAGCAGCAATGTCCACAATAGTCAAACTATGGAAAGAACCTAGATGTCCATCAACAGATGAGTGGATAAAGAAGATGTGGTATATATACACAATGGAATACTATGCAGCCATCAAAAGAAATGAAATCTTGCCATTTGCGACAACATGGATGGAACTAGAGCGTATCATGCTTAGCGAAATAAGTCAAGCAGAGAAAGACAACTATCATATGATCTCCCTGATATGAGGAAGTGGTGATGCAACATGGGGGCTTAAGTGGGTAGGAGAAGAATCAATGAAACAAGATGGGATTGGGAGGGAGACAAACCATAAGTGACTCTTAATCTCACAAAACAAACTGAGGGTTGCTGGGGGGAGGGGGGTTGGGAGAAGAGGGGTGAGTTTATGGACATTGGGGAGGGTATGTGCTTTGGTGAGTGCTGTGAAGTGTGTAAACCTGGCGATTCACAGACCTGTACCCCTGGGGATAAAAATATATGTTTATAAAAAATAAAAAGTTAAAATGAAAAAAAGAGTCATAGAATTCCCACTCATTTACAGCCTTTCCTGCCAGGAATCTCACTAAGCTCTTGAAAGGAGGATTAGGAACAGTATGAATAAGTACCCCCCACTTAATTCAGGCTAAAGGTGGGAATGGCAGCCTTTGTGAACTCCAACCAGATTGCTTTCCACCAGCACCCTCACAGAACAAGTTACTTGTAAGATAAAGGATACCAAAGCCTGTGGATCAGTGCAATTCTGTAATTTCATCACAGTTGAAGGAGAGGAAGGAAGTTCTCCACTGAGTCATTTAACTTATCTCACCTAAGTAACAAAATAATTAATCCTCAAAAGGAAGGGCCTCAACTACATAATGTAAGGATCCTGAGGTCTACCAGCTGCATGTGGGGGAAAGGAATTGGGTGGAAGGAAGGTCCATACTTTGATGAGAGGCAGGACAACTTGAAAGCACCAAAACTGATACACAAATCCGTTGTTTTCCCAAATACAAGCTTAATCATTACATCAAGAAAGCCTCTATTCCCATCACCATATAAATAAGCCTTAAGTGAACTAGGACATTGGGAAAGCTGGAATAGCTTTCAGAAAAGGGGTCTCTCTCAGGAGCAGCCAAGGAGGAGAAGATACAAAGTCAAACAAGGAGGGAAGGGAAAAAAAAAAAAAAAACACTCTTAGAGGAATTTGAAGTTACTTATGCCTACAGAAACAGTAAATTTTAACAACAGGAACAAAGAACCTCCAACAGAATCCAACTGTTGTTTAGAAGAACAAAAATCCCTACATTATAGCTCCAGCAGAAACAAAAACAAGTATTCTTCTCCATTCATAATAAATATTTACTTCAGTATCTGCTATCCCATAAAATATTTATGTCTGATTTAACAAGAAAATTGAGGCATACAAAAAATGTAAGAATAGGCATTATCTGAAGAGAAGTATCAATCATTAAGATCAGATTCTAAATTATTAAATTAAATTCATTAAGATCAGACACTAAAAATTAAGATCACAGGAATAGAAATTAAGAATGCACTTATAAGTAGACTTGTCATAACCAAGAAAATAGTCCTTGAACTTGAAGGTAGAGTAATTGAAATTAAACCAACAGAGGGGCAATGTAAAGAAGAAAAAGAAAGAAGAGGAAAGAGGAGAAGAAGAAGAAGAGGAGAAAGAGGAGGAGGAGGAGGAGGAAGGAAGAAGAGGACGGAAGGGAGGGGAAAAGAAGGGGGGAGAGTTGGAGGAGGAGGAGGCTGAAGCGTGGAAGGAGGAGAAGGAGAGGAAGGAGAAGAAAAGACATGACAAACAAAAATAATACAGGTAGGGGGCGCCTGGGTGGCTCAGTGGGTTAAGCCTCTGCCTTTGGCTCAGGTCATGATCCCAGGGTCCTGGGATCAAGCCCAGCATCAGGCTCTCTGCTCAGCGGGAAGCCTGCTTCCTCCTCTCTCTTCTGCCTGCCTCTCTGACTACTTGTGATCTCTCTCTGTCAAATAAATAAATAAAATCTAAAAATAAATAAATAAACAAATAAATAATAATAATAATATAGGTAGAACAATTCATTCAAGCCCTAAGGGCCAATATCAAAAGCTTAAAAAATATGAGTAACAGAAAGTGAAAAAAGAGAATAAGCAGAAACAAAAATATTTGAATAAAGAATGCTTAGAACTTTCCAAAATGGTGACGAATCCCAAACCACTGACTAAGAAGATCATGAACAGCAAGCATGTTAAATATCAAAACACAAACACACACACTCACACACACCTAAGTGTAACATTTAGTATCCAAACTTCTTAAAACCAGAGACAGAAAATCTTTATCTATTTATTTATTTATTTATTTGCTTATTTATTTTTTCCTTAGAGGAACAAAGATAGAAATTAGAACAGACTTCTCATCAGAAATCTTTGTAAGACAACAAAACAATGACATTTTTAAATTCTGGAAAAAAAGAAATAACTGTCAGCTTATAATTCTTTATTTACTAAAATATTATGCAAAAAGACAGAGAAATAAGACTTTTCTCAAGAAAATTTCTCAAGAATATTAGTTCTGTCCTACACGAAATGCTAAATGAAGTTCTTTAGACAGAGGGTATGCTATGGAATAAAATATTTGATCTACACAAAGAAATGAAGAGAACCAAAAGGTAACTTAATACAAAATATACTTTTTTTGTATTTTAATGACTATAAAAGCAATACTGATCCTTTAAAGCAGTAATAGTAACAACGTGTTTGTTGATTATAGTATACATAATTTTACTTGACAATAGTGCAAGAAATAGGAAGAGGAATTGGATTATGTGTTTCACTACCTGTGAAGCAATGAAATATCATTTGAAGGTGGAAGTAACATATTTAAAGATTTATGTTGTAAACCCTAAGGAAACCACTTAAAGCAGATAAAAATGCATACATAAGAGTAAACAGAGGAAATAAAATGAATCATAAAAGATGCTCAAACAAAACCATAGGAGGCAAAATTGAAGTCAAGGAAACAACAAATTCAACAAGTAAAGAGCTAACAAGATGGATGATTTTCATTTCACTTTATCAACAATCACCTTAAATGTAAATTGTCTTAAATACATGAGTTAAATGTCAGATTTTCAGATCATACACAAAAGACAAAAAAAAAATGCTTTCTATAGTAAACTCACATAAATTTAAAGAATGAGATAGGTCAAAAAAAGGGATAGAGAACAAGACACCATAAAAAACTAAGAAAAAAATTAAGGGTTGAAATTTCAGAATGTGGTAACCTCAATACGAGAAAGATTATTAAGGATAAAAAGAAACTATACATAACTGATAAAGGAGCCAATTCATCAAGAAACATAATAAGCAGGCACCTGGGTGGCTCAGTGGGTTAGGTCGCTGCCTTCGGCTCGGGTCATGATCTCTGGGTCCTGGGATCGAGTCCCGCATCGGGTTCTCTGCTCAGCAGGGGGCCTGCTTCCCTTCCTCTCTCTCTGCCTGCCTCTCTGCCTACTTGTGATCTCTCTCTGTTAAATAAATTTAAAAAATCTTAAAAAAAAAAGAAACAATAAGCCTAAACAACATGCATATAACAATAGAGCTTCAAAAATATATGAGGTAAAATCTAATTGACTGGGGGGGGTAAACAGACAAATTCCAAATTATAGAGACTTAAACACTGCTTCCTCAGTAACTGATTAAAAAAAAAAAAGGCAGAAACTCAGTATGCAAATACATGACCTAAACAGCACAATTAAATTTGATCTAAATGACATTTATATAACACACCATCAAACACCAGCAGTATATATCTATGTTTCTTAAGTACACATGATAACTTCACTCAGCAGTTTTTTAAACTAAAAATGATCGAGATTTTTATGTAAATCATACATGGTATATTTTTGGATATAATGTAATATAGCATTCAGAAATAGAAAGATATCAGAAAACTCCACAAATATTTAGGAATTAATACACTCTTGAATAGTTCATTAGTCACACATATACACACACACATATATATGTATGTGTGTGTGTGTGTGTGTGTGTGTGTATAGCCAGGATATATATATATGTATATATATATATATATATATATATATATATATATAGCCCTTGAATAACAGGGGTTTGAACTGTGTGGGTACACTTATATGTTATTTTTTTTTCAGTAAATACAATACAGTACTGTAAATGTATTTCCTCCTGAAAAAAATGTTTAGTGATTTTTTTTTATTTATTTGAGAGAGAGATAACGTGATCCAGAGAGAGAGAGATATTGAGCATGAGTGAGAGAGGGGCAGAGGGAGAAACAGATTGCCCTGAGCAGGGAGCCTGATATGGGAAATCATCCAAAGACCACAACCACAATCATGACCTGAGCTGAAGGCACTTAACCAACTGAGCCAGCCTCCTGAAGATTTTATTAACATTTTCTTTTCTCTAGCTTACTTTATTGTAATATGGGCATTTAATACATATAACATACAAAATATGTTACAAATGACATTTGTGAGTAAAGCATCTGGTCAACAGCAGATTATGAGGAGTTAGGTTTTGGGGGAGTCAGAAGTTAGACATAGATTTTCAACTGCAAGAGAGGATTAGTTCCCTTAATCCCCACATTTTTCAAGGGTAAAAGTGTGTGTGTGTCTCTCTCTATATATATATATTTAAAAATATATATATGTATATATATATATATGTATATATATACATATATTTTAAAATATTTAAAACAAACTACACATTTATATACACATAAACTTTAGTCCATTATTCAAAAAATTAGATAAAACATTAGATCAGAAAATTTCAAATAAAGTATTAGAACATCAAATTCAATAATACATAAAAAGGATAATGAATCAGAACCAATTGAGTATCACTCCAGGAATGCAAGGCAGGTTCAACACTTGAAAGTAAATTTGTGTAATAATTATTTTAAAAAACAAAATAATAAAAGCCATAATCATATCAATAAATGTCAAAAATGCATTCCAAGTAAGGAAAAAAATATTTTGTGATAAATAAGCCTGTCAACAAAATAGAAGTAAATGCCCTTAACCTAAAAGATGGTATCTAAAAAATTCTTACCATTATTATCGTACTTAATGGTAAGACATTGAATGATTTCCCACTAAGATCTTAAATAAGACAAGAATATTCTTTAACACTTCTATTGAGCATCGTATTAGAAATCATAGCTAGTGCAATGAAATAAAGCAAATACAAGGTATATGGGTTGGAAATATCTCTATCTGAAGACACTTTGATCACCTATGTAGAAGAGAAATTCTCAGCTGTAGGTGATTTTGCCCTGTAGGTGACATTCAGAATTGTCTGGAAACAATTTTGGCCATTGCAAGTAGGACTGTTACACTGATGTCTAGTGATCAGATGTCAACGTTAGATTCCAGGGATGGTAAACATCCTATAATACAGAGCACAGCAACAACCACCCCCCAACAAAAATCCAGCCCTAAATGTCAATGTGCCAAGGATGAGAAACTCTAATTAAGAAAATTTTAAATAACCTACACAAAACTCCTTCAAGCAGTAACTTAGTTTACCAAGGTTGCAGGGTATAAGAAGAATATGCAAAGGTTGATTACATTCCTATATGCATCAATGAACCACTGTAACTATAAATTTGAGGAAAATATCATTTATAATAACACCAAATTAAAAATACTTAGGTAAAATTTAACAAAATATATGCAGGATATGTACATAGAAAACCACAAAACACCAATAAAATATATCAAAGAAGACATAGATTAAACTCTATTCAATATGATCTACACAGTAGGGGCACCAGGTTAAAGCCTCTGCCTTCAGCTCAGGTCATGATCCTGCAGTCCTGGTATCGAGCCCTGCATCGGGCTCTCTGCTCAGTGGGGAGACTAATTCCCGCCCTCTCTCTCTGCCTACTTGTGATCTATCTCTCTCTCTACGTCAAATAAATAAATAAAATCTTTAAAAAATATATGATCTACACAGTAAATGCAATTCTAATCAACATATTGGTAACTTTTCTTATAAATATTGATAAGCTGATTATAAAGTTTAGATGGGAAGTCCACAGAGAAGAATAGTGACATCAGAAATAGATTCACTTAATCATTGGGTTTTTAACAAAAGAATAAAGGCAATTTATCTTGTCATTTCTATTGTCAACAGATGATACTGAAAAATTGAATGTTCATATACAAAAACAACATAAAAGATAATATCTTATGCAATAGGCTATAACTAATTAAAAATGTGCCGTATATTTAAATGTGAACTGTAAACTATAAAATTGATTGGAGAAAATATGTATAGGACTGCAGTTTGACCACGAGGTTTAGATACAATATCAAAAATACTATCCATAAGAAAAAAAAGTTAGACTTTGTCAAAACCAAACATTTGTGCTTTGCAAAATGCACTGTTAAGAGAATGAAAAGACAAATCAAGAACTAGGAGAAAGTATTTTAAAATCGTGTATCTAACAAATAAATTACATCCAGAATAAAGAGAGAACACTTAGTTCTTAACAATAGTATTTTTAAAAAACAGTAAAAAAAAAAAAAGGCAAAAGAACTGGACAGACAAAAGACATAAAAATGGCAAATAAACATTTGAAAATGTGCACAACATCATTTCTCATTAAGGAATTGTAATTTAACCCCCTCCCCCCAGTGAGATACTACCACTACACACTCTTTAGACTGCCTAAAATGCAAAGCTTGACAACATCAAATGTTAATGAGCATGGAAAGCCACAAGAATTCTCATTTATTACTGGTGGGATTGCTAAATGGTACTAACACTTTGGAAGACTGAATATATGCCTCAGAATTTAAACTGAATGTTCACACTAAAATCCATAGGTGAATGATTATAGAAACTTGATTCATAACTATTAAAAACTTCAACAAGGGAATAGACACATAAAACCATGGCATATCTATAAAATGGAAAGCTATTGTTATAAAAAAGGAACATGCTCATGATTCATGCAACAACATGGATGAAAGTAAATGCATTTTGCTAAATGAAAGAAGCTAGATCCCCAAAGGCTGAATATTGTAGGATTCCATATATTTGACCATCTGGAAAAGACAAAACAAAAGAGACAAAGATATCTGTGGTTTCCAAAGATTGGAGGACCGAGAGTAGATCCCATAAAGGGCATACACAGGGGATATTTTCGGGTGAGGGAACTATTCTGGCTAGTGTTGTGCAGATGGAAACATTGTTGTATGCATTTATCAAAATCCAGATAAATGAACATTACAAGTGAACTTTAATCTTTGAAATACCTTCTAAACAAAATATCCAAGATATTGAATAATCCTAAAGGTGCATATTATGTCATAATTTGTTATAGGTTTCATTCTTTCTTTCTTTTTTTTTTTTCCCCTACATCTCAAGATCTTTACAAGGAATTTGATGTAGACTGTAAAGCTTCCAACTGGTATTTGAAATTGGGTGCTAATTTTCAGGCAAATAGGAAGATTACACTTTCCTACTCCTTTGAAAATAGATATGAATATGTGACAAACTTAGGTCAGTAAAATGTGAAATGAAGAGGAGGGTGTCACTTCTGGGTGGAAGCATTTAAGTGTTATTTTATGATTTTCCTTATCTGTTCCTGTTGTTATAATATTGGAACTGAAGGCTAATAGGAATGTCATAAAATCAAACTAGCCTGAAATGTGGCAATGCATTGTTCACTGATGCTCCAGAGAAAAATTTGAAGACAGAATAGAGCAAACATTGTATGAAATAAATTTATATTTTGTAAAGCCACTTATAATTTGAGGCTGTGGGTTACAGCAGCATAATCCAGTATACCTTTACAAAGCTCTTATTTAAAAAAAAAATATTTACTTACATGAGAGAGAGAGAGAGCAGGAGCAATGTCAGGGGAAGAGGCATAGGGAGAAGCAGACTCCCTGCTCACAGGGAGCCAGATGTGGGGCTTACTCCCAGGACCCAGAGATCATGACCTGAGCCAAAGACAGACACTTAACTGACTGAGACACCCAGGTGCCCTGCAAGACTCTCATTCTTATTAATAAGTTGGCTCTATTCTCGCAGCCCTTTACTGGAAATGTTCTCTTGCATATTGTTATTGTAATTAATATATTCCTAACATCTTCAACCTGGGCCTTTAAAATAGCATTTTACGTTGATAACCAACTTTGTAAGAAAGTTTTCAATATAATACTGTCATTGCAGAAGTTTATAACATATGGCAAGGGGGAGTCACTCATTCTCAAATCATTCAGCTATGTGGTCACATCCTGAACATCTTGAAATATTTCCTAAAATATATTTTTATTTAAATATGTTCAATTTTTTAAAAATGTTCATTTTTAAATTGTTTCAAAATCTACATGTGTGTCTGTGTGTACCTTCACCACCAGCATCTCATGAAAGTTTGTTTCTCATGTTTCTGCAACACTTGATTTTATTCAATCTTCTACTTTTCATAATTATGATGAATCTAAATGTCAAATCCATTTTAACTGCTTTGCATGATTTGATAGATAATGGATAATATCTGCTAAAGTAAAGATAATGTTTGTCTCCACTACCTTTGTATTTGTGTCCATTTGCTATATTATGACTGCAAAGAACAGTGTTTTTGCTAACAGACGTGGAAAGCAAATTCTCAATGACACAGGTCAGAGGATACTTTCCCTTTGAAAACTCCTATAATATTCAATTCAGAATTAATTTTAGCTCTGTGTTTAAAAAAAAAGTATACCCAACCACCCAGAAAAATGCTTTATAGACTTTTCTGTATCCTTTTATATAAAGTATGAAACTGAAAAAGAAAGCAAGCTCTCTATTTTTTCCAACTTTGCATCCAGTGTCTTTCATTTTAGAGGTCTTCAATAAACATTTGGTTCAATTGATAAACATCTTAAAAGCTCTTAACTAAAATCAAATGATAAGGAAAATAACTCTATGACATCAGAAAATGTTTTGGGACTGATATATTATTGAAATGGTATTAATGTCTTAATTAACCTTTATAAAAATAATTAGTTTTTCATTATAATTGAAAACAAGTAAAGTATCATGCACTAAGATGTTTAGCTCCAATCATTACATTTAGTTGAAATCATGACAAATATTTCAACATACTGTTTGTCTTTCCATAGTTGTACTTCAAATAGTTATAGTGACATGAAATGTAAAAAGAGATTTTTATCCATTTTTATCCAAATATTACTCCATTTTGTCTTAACTTGTGCCCCAAGTATAATGGCTTTCAGAGTTGTGGGCTTTTGTTTGTTTGTTTGTTTTCTCCTTAAATAGTCCCTTAACTTTATATATTTGAAATGTCAGTAAATGTAAAACAAATTATGACAAATATTTTCAATCTAAATATTTATATTTCATAAATATTTTACAATTGCCTCCCATTGTTTACTAAAAATTGCTAACTAAATAGTGTTTCAGATATTACTTTAGGCAATCAATGTGTTTCCAGAGAAATACTGGAGGTAAGAGGCAGTTAGAACAGCAAAACTAATTTATTCATTTAGTTTATTTAAAATGTACACACATTGCCCAAAGCCAGTACCACAATGTACAGAACATAAATTACAACACTTAAACCAAATGTAACACCTGAGTGGAAGAAATAAATACTAATGGGGATATATATATATATATCCCCATAAATAGAAACATATATATATATGTTATATAGAATATATATATTCTATATATAGAAATTATATCTATATTTATATCTCTATATATAGAAATATATATATATCCCCATATATAGAAACAGCAGACTAAAAATAAATAAATAAAAAAATAAAAGTAAAAGGCCATTCTGATGTAGAGCTCACTTCATCTGGAAATCAGTTAAATTCCAGAGATAGTTTATCTGTAGAAGTTTAATAAAAGGATATAGACCTGGATTTTTAGCAAAGGAAATGCAGTTAATCTTAACATTTATGTTGGGAAGTATAGTGAAATACAAAATACCATAAAATTATATGTTAATTAAAAGTAATAATTCTCATGTATATTTGGAATATGAAGAGATAAAATATAATTTTAAAAAATACTTAAATAAACAATCCCAATACAAATTGGCTATTTTTAGAAAGGGAATGCCATAGGGAAATTGTTAGCTAATTTTTGCCATGAAATCTTTGCATAGTATTTTCTAGTAGGATTTATTATATTTAAATTTCTGTGTATTGAAAGATTACTTTAAAATTTCCTATAAAAAAATGACAAAATAAAATTCCTTAATAAAAACCAAACCACTAACGTTTTCATGGGTTTTCCATGGATTCATGTGAATGGTGATCCCCCAGAATATGTTTACATCCTAATACCTGTGGCCTCTGAATGTTAAATGAAAAAAATAGTGCCCATACATATAATTAATTAAGCCTTTGGAGATCATGAGCTACTCTCAATTTATCTGTGTGGGTTGACTCTGAGTCCAATGATATGTGTTTCCATAAGATGGAAACAGAAGGAAATTAGACAATTGGACAAGTTGCATCCATCCAGAAGAAGGTGATCTGAAGCACGTGGTTTTGGAGTCAGACAACTACCAGCTAACAAACACCAAGGATGATTGTCAGCAGCTACCAGAAGCCAAGGAAAAAACATGAAATAGACTCTCCTCCAAAGTCTCTGGTGAGAGAGTGGTCCTCTCTCACCAATCAAAAACAAAATGATTTTGAACTTCTTAGCTCCAGAACTGTGAAAGAATACATATATTGTTATAAAAATTGAAGGTGTGAATTTTTTGTTTTATAGCAGCCTTCAACTCTTTTTGTTAAGTTCTCCATGACAATGGAATTTGGAAAAGTTCCAATTTATTCTTGACTGCATTTCCGAATCAGTGGAATACTAAAATATTTTAATAGATTTAATTCCATTCCTGTGTAATCCCATCATCCATTCTTATTCCCAGTGCTTATTAGAACATTGTAATGAAATTAAATAGTGCTTAATAGTTATTTGAAAACACCTTTTCATAGTAAAATATGAAAGAGACTACTTGAATGTAAAATGATGGAAATAAATTTCAGGAAATTAATAATGAAGATAAAATTACATAGCTATGTAAACATTAAAAAGGTTGTAAGGCCAAAAGGCATTAATCAGGGTAAAGACAACATTATAAAAACAAAAAGAATTGTGAACCTGGATGCATTTAGCAAAATAGACCAAAGTACATGGAATAACAGTTGTCAATATTACAAGAATAACTGGCAATTATACTGATAGATTTTAGGACTTTTCATTTAAAAAAAATTGATGTGGTAAGTCACTATCAAGCAATAAAAATAATATAGATAAAAGATTAATATAGGTATAGAAAAATAGATACAAATATAGAGCTATCATTAGGAAGCTGGACACAATGTCTGTGCATTAGTAATTTTTTTTTAAAGATTTTATTTATTTATTTGACAGACAGAGATCACAAGCAGACAGAGAGGAAGGGAAGCAGGCACCCTGCTGAGCAGAAAGCCCAACGTGGGGCTTGATCCCAGGACCCTGGGATCAGGACCTGAGCTGAAGGCAGAGCTTTAACCCACTGAGCCACCCAGGTGCCCTGTGCAATAGTAATCTAAAAGAGGATTTAGGAGTGCCTGGGTGGTTCAGTTGGCTGAGCATCTGAATCTTAGTTTCAGCTTAGGTCCTACTTAGGTCACGAGATTGAGTCCCAAGTCAGGCTACATGTTCAGTGTGGAGTCTGCTTGGGATTCTGTCTGCCCCACGGTCTCTCTTTTTCTTTCTCTCTCTCATAAATAAATAAATATTTAAAAAAGAAAGTAAAATAAAATAGGATTTACATTATCTGATGCCATGCAATTATACTAAAATCAATAGTAAGAACTAATTTAATATACATTTTTTAGAAATTTTAAAATACTAAAGAGTATTTTTAAAATAAATTATGATATGCTATATATGAACAACTAGAGCTAATTTGCAGCGATGAGTCGTATTGTGTGGTGAAAGCTAATACTGTATCACTCCAATTTCTCTCTTTGTATCTGAGATACCTTCTTGCATATGACCATTAGAAAATTTATATAAAAGGTTGCTAATTGTAGCAACTATCCGCATTTTGAAAAAAAATTTGAAAACCTAATGTTTCATTCATAGGAAAATTAATAAACTTTATACAATACAGAACTAAAATTAATGACATAATTTCCCATAAATACTTGATAAAACCGATTGGGAAAAAATTGCAAAAGATATGTAAGTTGATAATAGTTACATATTATTTAAAAGGATACAAAACAATCTTATCTATTACCAATAAGTTCATAGGAATAACACAGCTCAAAATAGAAAGGCATCTATTTCTGGTCTATGAGGTGAGCTAGAAAAGGTAGGGTTGATAACAGATCTTTGATTTTATAGTTTTTGCTTAAATACGTGGCAAATGTATAATATTTGTTTTAAATAAACAGTGTTTATGTGGAGGCCTTTTAAAAACTTGTATGTTAAATATTTGTTTACTAATTTAAAATGAAAAAAAAATACAAGAATAGGTTTTTTATGATGTATATGTCCTGAGTCTTTGAATTTTTGAAAATACCTTTCTTTCACTAATAAACACTGACAACTTGGCTTAATATAGAATAAATGTCACAATATCTTTTCTCAAAACTATATACTTCTCAATTATATTAGTCACCATTATAGAGAAATATGGGCTGTTTTTTCACTTTGTTTTGTTTTATGTTAAATTCCAGTATAGTTAACATACAGTGCTATACTAGTTTCAGGAATACCATATACTGATGCAACAATTTCATACATCACACTGTACTCACCATAGCAAGTGCCCTTATTAATCCCCATCATCTATTTCATCCATCTCTCCATCCATCTTCCCTCTGGTAACCATCTGTTTGCTCTGTATAACTAAGAGTCTGTTTCTTAGTTTGTCTCTTTCTCTCTTTTTCTCCTTTGTTTTGTTGTTTCTTAAATTCCACATATGAGTGAAACCACATGTATTTCTCTTTGATTTATTTCAATTACCATTATACCCTCCAGACCTGTCCATGTCATTGCAAATGCCAAGATTTCAGTCTTTTTTATGGCTGAATAATATTCCATTATGATATATAGATAGATAGATAGATAGATAGATATAGATATAGATAGATATAGATATACTTATATCTATATCTATCTATATGAAATCACATATCTTTATCCATTCAGCTATTGGTGGACACTTGGGTAGCACCCATAATTGGCCTATTGTAAGTAATGCTGCAATAAACATAGAGGTACATGTATCCCTTTGAATTAGTGTTTTTGTATTTTGGGTATTTGTATTTTGGGTGTAAATATCCAGCTAGTGTGAGCTCTGGATGATAAGGTAGTTATATTTTTAACTTTTTGAGGAACCTCCATACTGTTTTCCACAGAGTCTGCACCAATTCCCAATCCACCAAAAGTGCAAGAGGGTTCCTTTTCTCCACATCCTTGCCAACTCTTGTTGTTTCTTGTGTTTTTGATTTTTGCCATTCTGACAGATGTGAGGTGATAGCTCAGTTGGTGTTGATTTCCATTTCCCTGATGATCAGTGATGTTGAGCATCTTTTCATGTGTCGGCCATTTGAATGTTTTCTTTGGAGAAATGTCATTCATGTTTTATGCCTATTTTTTTAATTGGGTTTTTTGGGTGTTTAGTTTTTAAGTTCTTAATATATTTTGAACACTAACCCTATATCAGATAGGTCACTTGCAAATATCTTCTCCCATTCAGTAGCTTGCCTTTTAGTTTTGTCAACTGTTTCCTTTACTATGCAGAAGCTTTTTATCTTGATGAAGTCCCAATAGTTTATTTTTGCTCTGTTTCCCTTGCCTTAGGAGACATATCTAGGAAAAAATGTTGGTATAGCTGATACCAGAGAAATTAGAGCCTGTGTTCTCTTCTAGGATGTTTTTAGTTTCAGGTCTCATATTTAGGTCTTTAATCCATTTTGAATTTATTTCTATGTATGGTGAAAGAAATTCTTTTACATGTCACTGTCCAGTTTTCCTAACAACATTTGTTGAAGACACGGTCTTTTTTCCATTGGATATTCTTCCTGTTTTTTCAGAGATTAATTGACCATATAATTGTTGGTTTATTTCTGGGCTTTCTATTCTATTCCACTGATTTGTGTGTCCAGAGATTCCACCAAAAATCTATTAGAACTGATTAATTCAGTAAAGTTACAGTATACAAAATAAATTGTTCTATACAATAATAATGAAGCATCAGAAAGAGAAATTAAGAAAACAATACCAATTACAACTGCACCCAAAGTAATAAAGTATCTAGGAATAAATCTATCCAAAGAAGCAAAAGATCTGTACTCTGAAAAGTATATAACACTGATGGAAGAAACTGATGATGACACAAAGAAATGTAAAGACATTCTATGCTCATGGATTAGAAAAATAAATGTTTTTAAACTGTCTATATTACCCAAAGCAATCTACACATTTAGAGCAATGACTATCAAAATATCAACAGCATTTTGCACAGAAATGGAAAAAACAATCCTAAAATCTTTATGGAACAGCAATTGTCTGCAAATAGCCGAAGCAACCTTGAAAAAGAAAAACAAAGCTGAGGGTACCACAACTCCAGACTTCAAGTTTTTATTACAGAGCTGTGGTAATCAAAACTGTCTCTGTTTTGTAAATAGATTGACACCATTTATATTGCCCTAAGAAATACAAAATTTATTCTTTAAATTTAAAATTCAAAAATTTCATCTTGATATACATGGAGGTACATATCTCAGTGTTTTACCTGATAATAGTGGGGTCCTTTTTATATGTTGACTTTTTTCCTCTTCTTATTTCTTTAAAAAAAAAAAACCCTTTTGTCTTAAAAAAAAATTCTTGTTGGAACATCTGGTTGGCTCAGTATGCAGAGCATGCAACTCTTGGTCTCAGAGTCATGAGTTTGAGCTCCACAATGGGCATAGAGATTATGTCAATAAATAAATAAATCTTTAAAAACAACCCTTGTTACTCTGAAATATTACTGATCATAAAGTAAAACTTAATTCTGTATCTTATAGATTTTCTGTTTAGAATATAGCTTTTCTTTGCATTTTTAAGTATTATATTATTTTTTGTGTTATGAAATTTTTTGCAGTGCTTTGATGGAATTTTTCTCCTGCTTATTCATTTTTAAGATGATTAAATAATCCATATTCCATGGAAATGAGAAACACATGTAATTTAAATTATTCTTTTTTTCTTTTTTCTTTTTTTTTTAAACTAGGCCCTTTTTGCTGTTGGGATTTTCATTTAAGTCAGAAGTCTCATTGCTATTTATCACTTATATCTATATGATATTATTATATTGTCCTAAGTTTTAAGTGCTTTATTAACAAAAAAGGAAATATTCTTGTCCCTCCCTTTAATATATTAACTTTATCCATTAACATACTTTTGAGGGTAAGAGTTTAAATAAAGATACTCTGAGAACATGTAAAGCAATACTTTGCAAGGAACTCTGAGTAAAAATATTTAACCAACAAGTCCTAACCATAATTCTTTTAAGTCCAACATTTTCTTCCCAGGATTTTATTTCTTCAGAAATGAAATATTTTCCTTAAATCATTTTTTACCATAATATTCATTGGGTAGGCCAAAATATAGATTTAAGAACTGGTTTAAGTAAAAAGATATTAATAGTCCAATTTTGAGAATGAAATTGTCCTAAGTGACTTGGAAGGCAGAAGTGTTTTTCTTTCTTGAGCTTTATCCTTTTCTAAAGTAGTCATCACGGGGCGCCTGGGTGGCTCAGTGGGTTAAATCCTCTGCCTTCGGCTCGGGTCATGATCCCAGGTCCTGGGATTGAGCCCTGCGTCGGGCTCTCTGCTCAGCAGGGAGCCTGCTTCCTCCTCTCTCTCTCCACCTACTTGCGATCTCTGTCTGTCAAATAAATAAATAAAATCTTAAAAAAAAAATAAAGTAGTCATCACAAGAAGACGTATATGAGTGCACAGATAGTAGATATGGATTTTTTCCAATGACCCTACAAATATTTCTGTGGTTACTTCTAAAAATTCCTCATATTGACAGGCAGATGGACAAAATTTATTACTTTCGCATCTTTAATATTGTTTTCATGAACACTTCAAAGGAAAGATTTTGTGAAGTAAACTACGTATCACTAGTTTTTAGCCAATTCAAACTAAAATTGGTAAAAGGGACATAAAATTGTACCTTCATCTATCAACTTTCTCATATTTTTTTTAAAGATTATTTATTTATTTATTTGACAGACAGAGATCACAAGGAGGCAGAGGTAGGCAGAGAGAGAGGGGGGAAGCAGGCTGCCCGCTGAGCAGAGAGCCCGATGAGAGGCTCGATTCCAGGACCCTGAGATCATGACCTGAGCCGAAAGCAGAGGCTTTAACCCACTGAGCCACCCAGGTGCCCCAACTTTCTCATATTTTAAACTAAAAGAAGTTTGCTCGTTAATTTGTTCCTTTGATTTTAATGTTTAAGGTAGTATTTGCACAAAGTTAACAGTCAATCTTTTTGTTCACTTAAATAAATGTTCATTGCATTTTATCATAGTCAAAATTAAATTTACCAGTATATAAAAACCCAAGGACCTTATGTGTTCATCTCTGAAGAATTCTCAGCCAGTATAATGAATCTGTATCTGGTTATAATTATTATGAAAAACAAGAGACTCCAAGAGGCACATTGATTGCCTCTAAAAATATGAAAAACATTAAAATAGGATATAAAATAAATTACATGGGGGCGCCTGGGTGGCTTAGTGGGTTAAGCCTCTGCCTTCGGCTCAGGTCATGATCTCAGGGTCCTGGGATCGAGTCCCACATCGGGCTCTCTGCTCAGCAGGGATCCTGCTTCTCTCTCTCTCTCTCTCTCTCTCTGCCTGTCTCTCTGCCTACCTGTGATCTCTCTCTGTCAAAAAAATAAATAAAATCTTTAAAAAATATATTTAAAAAAAATAATAAAAATAAAATAAATTACATAATGAAAAAAGCAAAATGATGCAATATTTTAATCATTGCTATTTCAAAACCTTTCTTTTGAATGCAATTTTATTATTTTATCTCTGCAATATTGCACTTCACTTCATAAAACAGCAAGGGAAAGATTAGTGAAGTAGCAGATATCCCCTTCATGGTACAAAAACCATTATTGAGGTAGCCTAGAAAAAATTATCCCCCAAAAGGCTAAAACCATTAGATCACTGTAACAACAGACCAATATATACATAAACTTGTAATACACATATTGAAAAATTAAATGAAAGCAACTGAAGCAAACTTTTGGGAAGACAGAATTGAAGCAGAATTATGAACCAAGTGATTTTACTGTGCAATACTTAAAGAAATTGTTAATAGGAAGAAGACAGAATTATTAAAACATGGAAAAACAGAAGGTAAGTGTTTCACTAGCAATGGCCAGGAAGACATCATCATAGAGAAAAATGTTAATACCTTCAGTAGTTCTCTGTAAATTGGAGATGGTTACATGAACCTGTCCATCATAATCCTATAGCACTAGACATTAATATCATCCAGTTGATTTACCATGCAATTCAATATTCATCAACAAACCTCCCAAATAGAAATTTACATTGTTTTCAATTATTTTTATCGGGGAGAATATATGGAAGAGTAAAAACTGCTATTTGCTTTAAAGATGTTTCTTTCTATAGACATTAATAGATACCCACTCAGCATAGATACAATTTATTAGCTATGGGTAAGGATATTACAGACAGATTATGTCAAAATGTACTCAGAATGCTAATTTATTTTTTTAGAGATATGAAAAGCTAAAGACTGAAAAGTGGGTAAGTGTCCACACAAAGATAATGTTTTACAATGATATCCTGCCTCTATGTATAAATGGTACCTATAGTAATACCAGTGGCTTATATTATCTCTCAGTATAACAATGGAAGACTTTGGATTTTATCACTGTATTGGGGAGAACTTTAATTGTCATGTGCACAGTTCACACAGTTCAGAAAACATGGAATTTTAGGTCTGGAAATTTAAAATGTTTTTCCTTATTAGGTATTATTTCATCATCTTAAGCAGATCTTTTCAGTTTTCTAATCCCTATGCCAATAATATCTGTTTTTAGCTACATCAAGAAAGTGTCAAGATTTGCCAATTAAGAAAATAAATGTGAAAAATTTAGAAAGTGCTATGTAAAGAAAACCAATGCTTGAGGTGCTAATTAATGGATTTCATCAATCTGGATAAAAATTTATCTTCGTGAAATGGTCTTCCAGTAATCTCCTATTCAACTGCTCTATTTCAGAATCTTAAATTAATAGAACACACAAATTTTATTCAGGACATTTTTCTTATTTCTTTTTCAGTAAAGCAAGAAAAACAGTTGCCAAATTACTAGTAAGGGCTGAATGACTTTCATTGAAGATGGGACCAAAAGGAAGAGATGATAGTTGACTATCCAATGCGTAGGAAAAACTTTAAAGCCCTTAGGTGAATTGTTGTTGATGATTATGAGGCAATTCTGGTATCTATAGAGAAATAAGTAAGTACTCATAAAAAAAATCAATACTTAGGAACAGCTGGGTTGCATTTACAATTAGATTTGAGCAATCATGAAAATGTAAAATGGTAAACAATCAAGGTTTATAAGACCTAAAGTAGTTCTACATATAGACATAGTACATTGTTATATCTCCCTCTGACTAAATTACTACCATACCAAAAAAAAAAATGCGAACATAATGGAACAAAGAAGAATTTGAAAATTCTTAGCTAGTTTTGTTTTTCTTTAGCTAGTTTTTAAATTTACTTGGTCACTTATAAGTGATTTTATGTTAAAACAAATCATTTTACTCTAACAAAGAAACAAGGAATTAGAACTAGATCAAGTGATACATTTTTAAAGATAAGTAAAATATCCAAGATAAAAGGTTTACCTTCATGTGAGAACAAGATTCACAGACTATATAATAAATTGAAAGGAGGAATCTAATGATTTTTAGGTGTTATTGCTCTGTGAGAATCAAAACTTCAATTTTATTATTGTTCCTTTTATTGAAATTATAAATAATTAAAATGCTTTGCTTTGATTAATAAAAAGGTTAAAAGGCAAACACTTTTGTATTATTTAACATTTTTAAATTAGTGGAACTATATAGCTATTTGTGTTTGTGTCTCTGTATATCTACTTTAGACAACAATTTCCCAATCAGACACATTCATTTTTGGGCAAATTATTCTAATGTCACTGAAATTACAAAGAAAGTCAACAGGGATTCTTTTCTATCATTTTCCTCTTCCATATACATTAATTCAGTTAAGATTTTTCAAATGCAAAAGTCCTAACTTAATCAAATTCAACTTTACTATAAAATCATATTTTAATCAATGATGCTTATCAAGACTGAACTTATACATTTTGATCAAGGAGGGTAGAATATATTTGAAGAACATTTTTATTGGGGATTCATGAAAGTAATGCATATCAAGCAGAAAACCTGATGGAATATTCTAATTTTGTTACACACACACACACACACACACACACACACACACACCTCAAAATTGAGAATTTGTCTTTTACTTCAGATTCATAAGCATATAATCTTTAAGAATATTTAAGAATAAATATGAATTTAATACAGAACTCTACACTTTCAAGTCTGTCTTCATATTCAGTAATCAGCCCACTCGTTTTTCAATTAGTTGAGGTTACACAGTTTCATTTAATATTTGAATTATTCAGTTTAATTAAAGTAACAAATTCAGACTTAAATGTGCTCAAAGGGGTTGAAAAATTAATTGCAATTTAGAATGTAGCATTTAAAAAAAAAATATGTCCTCTAGCAGCCTGGAACTTAAAAATATTTCAGTTAAAATTTGAAAAGTTACTCATTTGAAGCTCAAGAAGTATGCCAACTTTACAAATATTAAATAAGCAATTTTGTTAATGCATTAGATGATAACTTTATAATTTACTTGACTGTAAAGTGAAGAGCACAGGAACAATATGACATAACAAAAACTAAGTAATATAAATATTACAGCACTGTAAACTATTTTCAAAGGAATAATAAAGTACGGTTTTAATTTAGTTAATTTAATTTTTTTTTCAGGCTCCTGCAAGGGGAGGAGAGACAGGAGAATTTATTTTTAGCTAAAAAAATTTTTTTTGGTGCTCGCTTCGGCAGCACATATAACTAAAAAAAATTTTTTGTATTCTAGATATCAAGTTTCAGAAAACTTTTCCAGGGTGTCTTCTCTAATTCTCTGGCCGAAGAGAGGGAGTGTGTCCTAGCCTGAGAAGGAGGGGAACATAAGCTGCTCCCACTGGGTGGATTACTGGCTGCTTCCAGGGCTTATTGGCTGTCTGCAGAACACCAGGGTGCCCAAGCTCTTCCGAGAAGGAGCGGATAGATTGACGGCTCTTGGGGTTGCTGCTTCTTAGGGGGCAAGCTCTGTTCTTTCTGCACAACTGTCAAGAAAGAACTCCTGGGTCTGATCTAGCTCTTTTCTCTCAGATTCCCAAGCCAGCGTGCTCCCCCAAGGAACAGCGATGCAGAAGCCTTCAAGGAACTGGAGAAATTTAAATTACTACTCACATCAGACCATCCTGATGTCTGGATAACCATAACCCACCATGGCTCAGTGGGTTAAGCCTCTGCCTTTTCCTTAGGTCATGATCCAAGGGTCCTGGGATCTAGCCCCGCATTGGGCTCTTTGCTCAGCAGGGAGCCTGTGTCTCGCTCTGCCTGCCTCTCTGCCTACTTGTGATCTGTCAAATAAATAAAATCTTAAAAAATATACTAATTTAAAATATGTTTATAGATCAAACAGTTCAATATAGGAAAACATTCAGGATTTAAAATGACAAAAGTTCAAACATGTGCTTTATCATATTTACAGAATACTTAATATGGGCCATTGTGCTAGAGATTTCACAAGTATTGTCTCCTTTTTATGTTTCAACTCCCTGATGAAGTATTATTTTTTTTTACATGGTACACTTATACAAAGAATTAGAATAGATCTTTTGTACTGTAAAGCATGTTTGCCATTTAATTTTCACAGCAGCCTCAGATAGATTGCATAGGTATCATTATAGTAATTCCGGAGATCAGGAGACTAAGAATGAGAAATGCAAATGACAATTCCTAATGTACATATATCATCTGTTTAGAGCTAAAAACCTAGCTGTATAATTCACATTCTCTTGCTTTTTATTAATGACTAGAATAATTATTAATTATTCTAAATTAATATTTAGAGTAATATTTACTGCTGATTAGTAGCAGTAATGATGATAACTAATAATGACAAATATAACTCCTAGTATGTGGTAAAGGAAAATAAGATTATTAATTTATCTTAATTATCACCTCATCTTCAGTGTGTTACCATATTCCTAAAATATTTATTTTAAAGAAAGATGGATTCTTTTTATAAGTATTATGCTGCGACCCCCCCAGCTTGACTTTGGGATAGCACCGACTCTTTAGTATTTTTTGTTTTGTTTTGTTTTGTTTTCACTTACTAGGCTCTCAAAATTGGAAGGCATTGTACAATCAATGTATTTCCTTAATTTTTTACTATGTTAGTGTCACCATCTTCACACCTCATACAGTCAATAAAAACTGTTGTCAGATTGATTACATTCCTTATAAGCTACAAATTCTTAAGATGATGAAAATTCATTAATTCTTATTTGTGTTCCTGACTATTGTCTTCTACTGGCTAGATTCATACACTATAAATTATTTTTGAACTGTCAACTTAAGGCGATATCTGCTTGTCTTTGGCAATAGAAATATTTAAGTGCATAGTTTATACTGATGTAACTGACTCTTTTCATTTGACAGTGAAAGGAAAACATATATAAATACAATTGTCCTTTTTAATGCTTCCATGTGATTATCTTCAGAATACTCTTTTCGTGTGTAAATGTCTCTAGAATTTGCCTCGATTCTATTGCATAACTCTAGGAAAAAACTTATTTTGGGTTTTGGCAAATTGTTGTATAAGTGAAAGTTATGCTAAGTAATCAGGTTTCAAAAGAGATGAGGGTGTTACCTGGGTTTACCAAACATTTTATAAATTATTGAAAACTATTGCCAATAGTTCTTACTAAGATTGGAAGGGGAGCTGCTACAATTGAAAAGAAGTTGATAAAACTTTCCATCTCAAATCAATTTTTGGAATTATACTGCCACAGATACAGTATATCTGGATGCATATATTCCTATGATATTACTACCATAAAAGCAAGAAATCTGTCCCTAAGAAATTTAAAATTTGATAACAACATCATTAATCTAATAAAAAGAAAGTCAAAACAATCTAGAATGAAGTAACGGTGTTACCCCAACACTTGTTTACACATTGCAGGTAGAATAAAGAGAAAATTTATTCTTTTCAACATTCTCTTTGTTCCCATATAAAAATGGACAGAAATAAATTGAAAATTTTATCTTTCTCCTTTTCCTCATAAGGTGTGTTTCCAGTGCTTCTAAGAATGAAATGAAGGCAAAGGTAGATATAACTAGAAGCTTATTAAAATTTCATCTTCAGAGTAATCCCATTTATCAAGAGTTTAAATGAAATAGGAAAAAAAGATAAATTTAAAGCAATCAAAGTAGAAAGGCTTATGCAAATAAAACAGAGTAACATGAAATATTTAATTTTTCTTGTTGTAAGGACTGAGTTTGGCTGCCAAAACTATTTCATTTAACTGATGAGAGGCAGTCTAGTTAAAAATAAAGGGCCATGTATTTAATATTAGCAGATTTTTTGTTATGACATATTCTAAGTTATAGTTAAAAGATCCAAGTCCCTAGTTTTGTTGTTAATAAGTTAAAAAGTTCGATGTTCTAGCTTGGGCTTATAAATTTTAATTATATGAGAATTGAAATGACATGGAATATTGGAGTTAATGTGTTCCACACATAAATCAGGATCTCTCTACCATGTGTTAAGATCATGATCCTTGCTAAGTGAAGGAATAGATAGTAGGAGTCTATATTCTTCCCCCTAACAATAATGTTTCAAAGTCTCCTCTACTAATAACATAAAACATAATAAAATGAAATTAAACCTGCTTGGATAGTTGCTTTCAGTCATTTAAACTAAACAATTTTCCTTATTACTGTTACCTCTTCCAGGTAAATTTCTAGCATCCTTAGATTACTGATCATGAACGATTAGAAAGCATGCCATTAATCTTCACTATCAACTCCATGTGTACTACTGCCTAAATATATGAAGGAAAAGAAGTATAGATACAATGTTCTTAAATGAAAACATTCTTTATATTGCACAATTATCACCATGTTGATTTATGGAACATTCCAGAGCCAAAATTTCAAAGCTAAATTGCAGTTTAGAGCACTAGTGGTCAGCTGTAGGGTCCTTTACAGGTGTGCAAACAAATTATGATTAAATAATAAAATGCTACAACTAGTAGACATACTAATCAAGGAGATGTTCAGAACACAGAATTTGAACTGAGCAAGTTATAGAATGTGTTATAGAAAAGACTTGAAGTATCAAAAAAACCTTACTAAGTATCAAGAAACAAGTTATTCATGCTCTAACCAGAACATAAGATTGTGGTCAGGGCTGTAAAATTCCCTCACAGAAGCTTTTAAAATATTCAGGAAAATAAAGAGAAGAATGAATACCCAGCAACATTTGCTGCAGTATATTTGTGCATCATTATCACTGCCTTGATTATCTTGAATCATTTAGTTGCCTTATAAATAACTAAATAATCCTAGTATTTGAAATTTTACTAGGAAGACAAAAAAAGGTATGACAAACTGATATAGAATCTGCAATCTTCAGCTTCTTTTTCCACATTTATTTTCTAGAAATATAACTATATTTTCTTGTACACAATTGCATAAATGAGGGCTTATGTGGGAGGTGACAGAAAGCCCAATGTTAACTAGATGACTAAAAAGAATTTATCTTAAACTA
This sequence comes from Mustela nivalis, assembly GCF_964662115.1. Classification (NCBI taxonomy): domain Eukaryota; kingdom Metazoa; phylum Chordata; class Mammalia; order Carnivora; family Mustelidae; genus Mustela; species Mustela nivalis. The sequence goes on from NC_139020.1 coordinate 35,629,763, forward strand.
TATCTGAACATTCAAGACACCAGCCATGACATTAAGATTTATTTTCTCTGCCTCTAAGATTTCTGGGTCTTATCTTTATACTCATACTAACTCTTGCAACATCAATAAAACACACTTATATTCTCACACTCCACCCCTCCCAAGATTATAGCAAATGACTCTTTTTCAAAGTTGACATCCTGACTGCCTCTCTCCTATCATTTCAGGGCTGATATGTATGTGGTATTTCTTCCCTCATGTATATTTATCTTTATCTATTTTGTCAAATATTTGAAAGAGATGTTAGAACCCTGTAATACTTTTGGAATAGGTTCTAATAGTTATAAAAATGATGCTGAATGCATGTTATACATGCATTCAGTAAGCTGTAAATGGCTGATTTATGAATAAAATTAAAGTTCAAAAGGCTAATTGTCTTCTTAGGTTTTACATTTAAATGATAAAAAAGTATTAAACTATATAAGTGTTTGCTTGATATGCATTTTTCTTTATTTATTTGCAATATTAGTTCTTTCAAAGTTAAAAGAATTTGGGATATAAAATGAGAACTGAATAATCCTTTCACTTACATACTATTTTAAAAGCACTTTTTTTTTTTTTAAGATTTTATTTATTTGTCAGAGAGAGAGAGGGAGAGTGAGCGAGCACAGACAGACAGAATGGCAGGCAGAGGCAGAGGGAGAAGCAGGCTCCCTGCCGAGCAAGGAGCTCGATGTGGGACTCAATCCCAGGATGCTGGTATCATGACCTGAGCCAAAGGCAGCTGCTTAACCAACTGACCCACCCAGGCGTCCCACTTACATACTATTTTAAATAAAATTATAAAAAGTTGCTACCTACTAAATTTCATTGATCATGATTATTTTCCCAATATACTGTCCACACCATTTTGATTATGAAATATTAGAATATTACTTTGCTGGAAGTTCCTTTTCTATTATTCTAATGTTGTATATACAGTTTTGATCATTATTCAACGTTATTTTCTCTCAACACTATTTGCAGAAAACAACTACCAAGTGTTCCTACTCTACTAACAAGATAATTACTACTTAACACTGACCAGTCTTTTCATTAAACACCTACTCATTTTCTTAATGTAGAACGCATCATGGAAATTAAAGATACAAGTTTCTTAAAGAATTAATGTACTAGTACAACGAATTAAGACCAAACAAAACAGCATAGCTAATATGTCTTGCTGAATTCTCAGTGAATGATCTTTTTTCCTATATCACAAATTTTTTTTAATGATTTTATTTATTTGAGAGAGAGAGAGAGACAGAGAGAGAGTGTAAGTGGGGGAAGGGGCTGAGGGAGAAGCAAACTCCCTCCTCAGCAGGGAGCCCAATGAGAGTCTTGATCCAGGGAGTCTGGGAACATGACCTAGAGTCAAAGCAGATGTTTAACTGCCTGAGCCACCCAGGCAACCCCCCCCCCCATCATGCAATTTAAGATAAAACATAACTTTACAAATCCCACCCTTCTTTTAATTAACATATTATTTGTTTTCCTTACATATTAGTGAGAGAACAATTAAATAATATGTATCATTTGAGAAGTAACTTATGCATATATCATAATATATATAGTATACCATAATATAGACATATATATTTTCTAATATTCGACAACTGAGCATGACCCACAGGGTGAAACATAATTTAGCTATCAGTATCTCATTTTTAATTTGCTGAGTTTTATACACATTTATCAAGTACTTGTAATTATTTTCTGCACCAAAATAACTTTTTATAATTTCTCCTGTTCTTTTTTAATGGATGCGTTCTTCAAGTGTACTTTGATTGAAAGAAATGATTTATATAATGACAATGCAAACTTTTGTAAAACGTAAAAACCTATTATAGTCAAACAACTCCTGTGTGTTAAATGGCCATCTAATTTATCATCCTTGTGCTATGCATAGTGAAGGAATGCATAGCCTTACAGCTCGTGTTTAGTTTTCAACACAGTATTGCAATATTGTTAAACATTTATTTTAAATTTTCTATACAAATGGATACACACAAACAGTGCTATGTTGTTTTTATTTTTCTTCCCCTAAATCCTATTCCAGTTACCACTAGTGACCTACAAGATTTGTACTTTACAAAGCCCCTGAATTTTTAGTCCAATCACATTGGGAAGGCTTCCATATTCATTAGGACAGCAAGAAGATAGATTTGAACATGTTTCTAAAGTGACCAGTATATTTATCAGTCAATTTCCATATTCCTCAACTTTCCCAGCTTGTTTAGGAGTATTACCACATTCACGAATATAGGAAATTGTTTGTACCCAAATACTAGCAATGTTAAACAGTAGTAATATTCCCCTCATTATAAAAAAAAATGCAGTCAAATGTCAATTACAAGTAGCTGGGAATACACAGTAAACAATTCATAGTTCATATGTGCATTCATACTAGAAAAACTAGCTCTATAACAAAGATACATTTAAGATAAAAATAAATTTCACATAGGAACTGTAGGAGCTAGTCTCTAAACAACAAGAATAAAATTGGGTTTAAGATACTTATTTTTGAATATTTATTGGCAACCAAATAAAAAATTTGTTCCTTATGTAAATATATATTTCCATATATAGACCATAGAGCACTTTATAAAGTTCCTGAAGTATAATACATATTCAAAAATATTAATTTTTACTAATTACAATTACTGAGTGAAAATTCTATGTGCATACACAGGTGATATCTGGGGAAAGAAAAACACTTGTAGGTTTTAGGAGTATTCTATGATTCATGTGCCTGTCACATTTTTAAATAATAAGCATCACATTTTAAAATTATAGCTGATGATTTATTTTTCTTTCAAAGAATATGTACTATTCCTATTAGAATAAATGTAATAATGGTTTGATTGGAGAAAAATTTTCCACATTCTATAAATGAAAAATTTCAAAGTAAATATTCACATGCATGTCTAAATAGTTTCAGTCCACCATAGAATATATTCAAGAGAGGAAAGAGGGGATTTTTTTTCTCTTTCCAATAATAGTAGAAACAATGTTTCTTCATTAAATATTATAGCTAGACTTACCCGGAGTATATGTTCAACCTAGCTTTTTTTTTTAATATATTTTTTTAAAGATTTTATTTATTTATTTGATAGAGATCACAAGCAGGCAGAGAGGCAGGCAGAGAGAGAGGGGGGAAGTAGACTCCCTGCTGAGCAGAGAGCCCCATGAGGGACTCAATCCCAGGACCCTGAGATCATGACTTGAACCGAAGGCAGAGACTTTAAGGCACTGAGCACCCAGATGCCCCATCAACCTCTCTTTTATAAGCATTCCTCTTGTACTAGTATTTCCTTTTTTTACTCATCAATTGAGTACCATTTACCAGTATTTATAAAATGCTGTATTAGAAACCTCATCTCTGGAGCACCTGGGTGGCTCAGAGGGTTAAGCTTCTGCTTTCAGGTCAGGTCATGATCTCAGGGTCCCAGGATCAAGCCCCGTGTATGGCTCTCTGCTTAGCAGGGAGCCTGCTTCCCCCTCTGCCTCTGCCTGCCTCTCTGCCTACTTGTGATCTCTTTCTCTCTATCAAATAAATAAATATAGTCTTCCAAAAAAAAAAAAAAAAGTGTTCATCTCCCCTCAAATTTTCAACAAATGGCAGTAACAACAGAATGGATCTTGGCAGCCATAATTAGGTCTTGAGATCCTCCCTGTCAGCTCACAGTCATGAGAAAATGGCCCCTACATCACTTCCACTTTCTATATTCACTTGAATGCTTCTTGTCAAAACTAACTTAAATTGCTCTTACCTACACAGAGATCTGACAAACATGATTGTTTAAATATAGTTGTCCTGTTGTAAGGGAAGAAATGTACAAGGTGGGGGGAAAGGATGCTGAGTAAGCATAAACAATATTCATCTCTATCCCAACATGGAGTATAAACAGCAAAACCATAAAATATAGGGAAAATAATTGAAACTGGAAAAAAAGCCTAGTTAGAGTCACATTTTATTCCACTGAATTTTAATCATCTAATTAATTAATGCCAGCCACAAGATCTTTTTCATTCACATGTATGGAAAAATTGTGGATACATAATATACGTATCAAATTTCATTAATATGCCTTATATTAGTAGACAATCTAACTCAATCATAGTATTAAATATTAAGCATAATTAAGACCACAGTAAAGGGGGGCACCTGGGTGGCTCAGTGGGTTGGGCCTCTGCCTTTGGCTTGGGTTGTGATCTCAGGGTCCTGGGATCAAGCCCCACATCTGGCTCTCTGCTTGGCAGGGAGCCTGCTTCCTCCTCTCTCTCTCTGCCTGCCTCTCTGCCTACTTGTAATCTCTCTCTCTCTGTCAAATAAATAAATAAAAATCTTTAAAAAAAAGGCCACAGTAAAGGTAATACTTACACATTTTAAAATCAAAAAAAGACTATAAATGTATTTTTGATTGTACATAGGTGAAAATATAATATAGAGTGTTACCAAAGTAAAAGATAAAAATACAAAATGGAAAAAAAGGAAACAAATAAAATCTAATGTGGGCATTCCAATAACCATGAAGAGGAAAAGGCAGACTTGTGAAACCACATTTTGAGTGTAATTTTCCTCCATATTTTTTTAGTAAGTGTTACTTTATCAGTGGAATGATATTTTTTTGCTAAAAAAAAAAAAAATCCCTGCTTTATTTCTGCTCAGTTTTCTTACATTATATAACTAGACAGTTTCTTAAATGTTCACTTACCAGTCATAGTAATGCTTTGTCTAACTTTACATGTACATTTACAAGTTTCATTTTAGAAACTGCTGAGTGTAAACTAATACTTGATTTCTATGGGCACTAAGTGTTAAATTGACACAGAAATGCAAACAATAATGTAAAAAACCAGGTAGAATCTTGGAATTATAGACTTACTATCTAGGAGTTACCTACAGGAACAGAGATTAAGCTGTCTGGGTTCTTCTGCAGCATTAGCTCTGGTGTCTGGGAGTGAAGCTTCAATAATGGGATTATTCACAGCTATTCTCAAATTTGAATGAGCATCAGAATCACCTGGGAGGTTTATCAAACCACAAATGGCTTGCAAACCGCCCCTCTCCCCACCAATTTCTGATTTGATCTGTTCAGGTCTGAATAAGGTCTAAGAATCTGCATTTCTAATGAGTTCCCAGGGGATGATAATTATGTTGGCTCAAAATCTACACTAAGTTCCTCTTTTTGAGATGGAGAAACAGGACTAGCCAGTGAAATTAGAAGTAACCTGCCCAGGGGGCACATGGGTGGCACCGTTGGTTAAGCTTCTGACTCTTGGTTTCAGCTCAGGTCACAATCTCAGTTCATGATCTCTGCAGGGTCATGAGATCAAGCCTCATGTCCAGCTGTGCTCAGCAAGGAGCCTGCTTAAGATTCTCTCTCTCCCTCTGCTCCTGCCCTTCCAGCTCTTGCGCTGTCATACTCTGTCTCTCTCTCAAATAAATCTTAAAAAAATAAAATAAAATAAAATAAAAAAAGATAAAAAAGTGAGTTGCCCAGAATCACACTCTCGGTTTTTGACCCAGCAAGAAGTCAGTCTTGAAGCATGTGGCAGTTCTATTATTTCACCTCTCTCCCTCTTCTTCCCATCAAATTTATGTACATATAATATATATATATGTATACATATATATATATACACATACACACACATACACACACACACATATATAAGTTTTTTCCTTTAAAACAACAGAAAGCTTGTTCCTCACCAGAATGAGTATGAAGAATGAGGAAATGATTACATTGAAAAATACAGAGGACCATGCTTTCAAAACAAACTATCTCAAAGTCAAAAACAAAAACAAAAACAAACTCCAAATCCAATGGTTTAAAAGAAGAAAAAAATTTAATTTTTTAATTTATTTTTAATTTTTTTAGAAACATATAATGTACTTTTATCCCCAGGGGTACAGGTCTGTGAATCTCCAGGTTTACACACTTCATAGTGCTCACCAAAGCACACACCCTCCCCAATGTCCATAATCCCACCCCTCTCTCCTGACCCCCTCCCCCCAGCAACCCTCAGTTTGTTTTGTGAGATTAAGAGTCACTTATGGTTTGTCTCCCTCCCGATCCAATCTTGTTTCATTTATTCTTCTCCTACACCCGTAACCCCCCATGTTGCATCTCCACTTCCTCATATCAGGGAGATCATATGATAGTTGTCTTTCTCCAATTGACTTATTTCACTAAGCATGATACGCTCTAGTTCCATTCACGTCATCGCAAATGGCAATATTTCATTTCTTTTGATGGCTGCATAGTATTCTATTGTGTATATATACCACTTCTTCTTTATCCATTCATCTGTTGATGGACATCTAGGTTCTTTCCATAGTTTGGCTGTTGTAGACATTGCTGCTATAAACATTCGGGTGCACATGCCCCTTCGGATCACTACATTTGTATCTTTAGGGTAAATACCCAATAGTGCAATTGCTGGGTCATACGGTAGTTCTATTTTCAACATTTTGAGGAACCTCCATGCTGTTTTCCAGAGCGATTGCACCAGCTTGCATTCCCACCAACAGTGTAGGAGGCTTCCCCTTTCTCTGCATCCTCACCAGCATCTGTCATTTCCTGACTTGTTAATTTTAGCTATTGTGACTGGTATGAGGTGATATCTCATTGTGGTTTTGATTTGTATTTCCCTGATACCGAGTGATATGGAGCACTTTTTCATGTGTCTGTTGGCCATCTGGATGTCTTCTTTGCAGATATGTCTGTTCATGTCTTCTGCCCATTTCTTGATTGGATTATTTGAAGAACAAGGTTTTTCAAATCTGGCTCACCCATGGATCTAAGCTAAAGAAGTTATCTTGAGATTATTGTTAGCTAAAGAGAGAAGGAATGGCATATAAAAATGCACAGGGGCTCTTTGTATTTCCACCTGAAAGGGGTATAGTTCACCTCCACTTATTTTATTAGAGAAAGTCATTCATCCACACCTAAAGTGTGACATATTTTATGCCTCATCTCAAAACCTTAGCCCTCCTTTAGGCTTTGATTTTTGTTGTATGTAACCAACAATATATGCCCAACCTTACAGCACCATGGCCTAGTGGCAAGGTGTGTATATTTCTTTCTGCATAAAGGTTGCCCACCCTGCCACTGTAAAGCATTTGGAGGGGGTCTCACTCAGCTACCCTGGAATGTGCAAAAATCCATGTCTATGAAAGGATAATATCCCCCAGATCAATCATAAAGATATAGGGGATGAAAATAACCCCCTTCTCCTTTTTCCCAGGCAGTTGGTTCCATGTTTGACTGCCTGATTTCTCTGAGGGTTTTCAGAGAGATTGAGTCCCAGTTGTGCATTGGAAAAATCTAACAGCTCAATAACTCATCCCTGAATAGCTTTCCTCCCTTTCTTGTTTTATTCTTCTGCATTTTTCCATTCCTATCCTCTGGAATTTGTTCCCAAAATAAAAAACCTACGTGTAAACTCATCTCTGAAGCTCCGTTAAGACATCTATCTTCAAAAGGGTTAGGGAAGTACATTTGTACAATATTTCCAGAAGAAAGAAAGCCAGAACCATCATTATTGATTAACACAATTAGTAAATGAATTATACCAACATATCAAAAGTAAAATATATTTTAATGAAATGAGATTTATATCAGGAATACCAGGTTAGGTAAACATGAGGAAAACTACGCATATGCATTGTTTAACTATGCATTATAATTGTTTAACAAATATGTGAATATTTGTTAACTGAACACATTGTTTTAATAGAACAAAAGATAAAAACACATAATCATCTCCATAGATGATTAAAAGGCATTTGCAAGGTTATTAAAAAGCTACAATCACTTCTCCTTCCCTTACAAATAAATATTTATTCTTCCTAGTTAAGAAGACATTTTTTTCTTTGTGATTAAGAATTACGAACCATGAGATTTGGTAATAAAAGTACATTTTTATTTTAGAGAAAGAAGTATAATGGATATTGTATTACTCTGAGGAATAATTTTTAAAACTTTTCCAAGATATTGGTTATTTTAAAATCTAAAACATTTTTTTAGGAAAATCACACAAATTATAATTATGTGATCATTCTAATGCATAGATGATTCACTCCGTTGAATTTACCATACATATTTGAATAATTTACAGTACAAGGTATTATTCTGAAGTAGCTTTTTAATTAAATTTTAAAGATATGTATATATGGTCTACACAAACTTAATAACTAAGTGCTTAAAAGTGTTTAACTCAAGACCACTTAGGTGTAACCTGTTATGGAATTTGTGTTAAGTATACAAAGGTATAACAAGACTTATAGTTTTAAGTTGATTTTAACTGATAGAAAATATACAATGTGCATATAAAAAGTGAAGCTTTTATCTCAGAGTAGCTAGAAGGAAAAAATAATGAAATAAAGTTCAGAGTTTTTCCAACTCTACAAATTTATAGCATGTCATATTTATCAGGTAAAGAGAATATTAGAACTACCATATTTCAACAAAATCATACATTGTGTTTCATTATCAGAGGAAAATCTAATGAGTATGAACAAGTAACTAGTGGACTATTTTTAATGACTTTACAGTTAGTGCTGGACACATTTCTACTAGAAAATGTTTTGGCTGATACTGCCAAATATCACTGTCACCATGGCAATAGTCACTTTTAAAAATGATTTAAAATAGGGCAAAAGACAAAGTAATTCTCTAACATATGAAATATAATTGTATGAAATCTTTTGGTGATTTATTGAGGGAAAAAAATCACAGATAAAAGTACAATCACTTTCAGAGAATACAAGCAGAGGGAATACTTCCTGCTTATCTGTAAGGCCAGCAACATCCTAATATCAAAACCAAAGACATTTTGGGAAAAGAAAACTACAGACCAATTATATCTCTTATGAACATAGATACAAAATTTCTCAATGAAATATTAGCAAATTAGACATTCAACAGTTTATAGAAAGAATTACACATCATTACTAGGTTGAATTTATCTCATGTGTGCAATTTGGCTCACTGTTCCAAAACCAATTAACACATTCCATCACATTAACAGGATATAGAAGAATAATCACGTGATCACATAAATGGAAGGCAAAAAAGCATTTGACAAATTCCAACAACTATTTATGACAAGGAGTCTCAGTAAGCAAGGAATATTAGGGAACCTTCTCAACTGATAATATATATAAAAACTGAGCACTAACACCATCCTTTATGATGACACACTATGAACTTTCTTACTAAGATCAGGGACACAGCAGGGATATTCCTTTTTACCAGTCCTAGTCAATAGCATATGATAAGTCCTAGCTAATTCAATAAGACAAGAAAATAAAATACAAAGTATAGTGATTGGGAAGGAAGAAATAAAAACAGTTTTTATTTGCAAGTGACACGAATGAATATGTATATAATCGAAAAGAATCAACAAAAACTCCTGGAACTTATAAAAACTTATAGCAATGTTGTAGATAAAAAATAAATATGTAAAAGTCATCCATTTTCCTATCTACCACAATGAAAAGGTAGAATTTGAAATTAAAACATAATACATGGCTCAGTCAGTTAAGCATCTGCTTTCAGCTCAGGTCTGAGATCGAGTCCTGTTTCAGGCTTCTTGCTCAGCACAGAGCCTGCTTTTCCTTCTCCCACTTCCCCTGCTTGTGCTCTCTCTATTTCTGTCAAATAAATAAATATCAATCTTAAAACAATAACAATAATAATAATACCATTTACATTAGCACATCCTAAAATGAAATATGTAGGGGTATATTGAACAAACTATTTAGGAGATCTATGTGAGAAAAACCATAAGATTTGTTTAAATAAATCATAAATATTTCATGTTCATGGATAGGTAGACTTCATAGTATTAAGATGTCAGTTCTTAGGGTGTCTAGGTGGCTCCATTGGTTAAGCATCTGCCTTCTACTTGGGTCATGATCCCAGGGTCCTGGGATTGAGTGCTGCATCAGGTTCTCTGCTCAGCAGCAAGTCTGTTTCTCCCTCTCTGTCTGTGCTTGATCTCTCTCTCACTTTATCTCTCAAATAAATATTTTTTTTTTAAAAAGAAGATATCAGTTCTTCCCAACTTGACCTACAGATGCAATGTGATTCTAATCAAAGTCCCACGAAGTTATTTAGTAGCTTTGATAAACTCATTCCTAAAATTACATGGAGCAGAAAAAGACCCAGAATAGCTAACACAGTATTGAAGAACAAAGTTGGACTGACACTACCCAAATTCAAGATGAAGCATAAAACTAATCAAGATAGCATGGAATTATTGCAAGAATAGACAGTTAGATCATGGAACAGATTCAAGAGCCCAGAAGTAGACTTACATAAATATAATCAACTGATCTTTGACAAAGGACCAGAGGAAATGCAATGAAGCAAAAATAACTTTTTAAAATAAATAGTGTTAGAAGAATTAGACATTCACATACATGCATAAAAAAATGAACCTAGTTATTGACCTTAGCTCCTTCACAAAAATTAACTCAAAATGAATCATAAACATAAATGTAAAACACAAAATTATAAAACTCCTACAAGATAACATAAGAGAAAGTCTAGGTGACCTTGGATTTTGCAGTTACTTTTTACATATGACATCAAAGGCATGATCCATGCATGAAAGAAAGAATTGATAAACTGAACTGCTCTATGTAAAGACATTGTGAAAATAATAAAAAAATACAATGCACTGCCTGGAAGGAAATACGTGCAAAAGACTTATCTGATAAAAACTATTATACAAAAGAATTCTTAAAACTCAACAATAGGAAACCAAATAACTTAATTAAAAATGGCCAAAGATCTTAACAAATATATCACCAAAGAAGATTTACAAATGGCAAATAAGCGTGAGATTCTTCATATCATGTGACATTAGGAAGATGCAAATTAAAACTATAAGATACCACTACACAGTTATTAGAATGGCTGAAGTCCAGAACATGGACAACACCAAAATCTGGTGATACCTTAGAGCACCAGCAACTCTCTTATTCATTGCTAGTGGGAATATAAAATGGTACAGTGACTTTGAAAGTGGTGGTTTCTCACAAAACTAAATATAATTGCTTCTGTATGATACAGAAATCATGCTCCTTGGTATTTACCCCAAAGAGTTGAAAAAATATGTCCACATAGAAAGCTGCATATGGTTGTTTATAGCAACTTTATTATAAATGTCAGGACACAGAAGCAACCAAGATGTCCTTCAGTAGGTAAACTAGATAAATAAACTGCAGCACATTTAGACAATGTAACAATATGCAGTGCCATAAAGAAATAAGTTCAAACTATGAAAACACATGGTGGACTCTTAAATGCATATTAGTAAGCAAAGTAAGCCAATCAGAGAAAACTAAATACTGTATGATTCTAACCATGTGTCATTCTGGAAAAGGCAAAGTTATGGAGGCACTGAAAATATCTGTTTGTCAGGGGTGGGGAATGGAGAGATGAACTAACTGATGGAACACAAAGGAGTTTAAAACAACGAAAATCCTCTGTATGATACAATTATGATGGATACATTATAAATTTGTCCAAACCCACTGAATGTACAACACCAAGAGTGAAACCTAATTTAATCTATCAACTTGGTGATAAAGTAGTTTCAGTATAGGTTCATTAACTGCTGCTAAGGGAGTCTATGACATGTGGGTGCAGGGTCTGTGGGATATCTCTGTATCTTTCCCACTTAAAATTGATCTTAAAACAAAATAAAGCTCATTTCTGAGATAATTCAAGTTCAAACATCAGTTGTATGGAATCTGAATGCTTGCTACTCTCCCAGCTGAGATTCCAAGAGCTGTGCCTAAGCATGTGTAGGGTAGGGATAATTCAAGGGCTGAAAAGCAAACTGTCCTAAGTAGGAAACACACTTTGCAATAGAGATTTATATGTAGGCAGTTAATGGTGATAGTGCCATCTGGGAAAAGTTATAAGGATTTGATGGAATTAGGATTAGGAAGAAGAGAAAGTTTAACTTGGTAGAATAACAATTGAGGCCTTAGAAAACCCTACAGGAATCTCTGCAGAGTTGTTATAATTAAAACTAGCGAGTCAGAGGTATATTTTTGAATTCCCATATTAATCACATATTGAATTCAACTGTCCATAGTGAGAAGTCTAAGATTGGGTGAAGCAGTTCTTTTCTTTCTTCCTTTCTTTACTTTTATTTTGTTTTCTTTCAAGATTTTTATTTGTAGAGAAAGCAAGAGCAATAATGGAGCAGCAGGCAGCTTGAGAAGCAGACTCCCTGCTGAGCAAGGAGCCAGATGCAGGGCTCCATCCCAGGACCCTGGGATCATAAACTGAGCCGAAGGCAGATGCTTAACCGACTGTGCCACCTAGGCATCCCAAGGCAGTTATTTTCACCCATATACAATTCAACGTTCTATTGATCTTTAATAATTCTACAAATTTTTGTGAGTAAATGTCTTTTCAAGGATGTTTCTATAATGAGCATATTTGAAAGATAGAGCCAGTAACTCCATCCAGAACAAAAGGCAGGGATGCTTATGGTTCAGTGTAACAAAGACAATGCCTACAGCTAGAGCCAAGGGTGACCATGCTACCACCTTTTAAAAAACCTCAAATTCCCTTAGTTAAAGGCCATTGATGTGATGTAACCCAACACATGTATACACATCATCTTTCACTCTTTGGTGCAGATATACGGAAAACTATGATTGTACTGAATCGGGAGTCTTAGGTCTTCTACTAGCATCCATTACACTGTGCCAGCCAAGTTGTTAATCTGCAAGTAGAGTAAAATTTCAGATTCTTCATAGTTCTGGACAGCCATTAGCAGAAAGCACACCTTCAGCTGCTGAGAGGAGTATTTCATCCTGAAAGAAGGACCTGGATAGTGAATCTTTTCTTTCTTTTTTTTTTTTTTTAAGATTTTATTTATTTGAGAGAGAGACAATGAGATAGAGCATGAGAGGGGAGAAGGTCAGAGGGAGAAGCAGACTCCCAGTGGAGCTGGGAGCCACATGTGGGACTCAATCCTGGGATTCCCAGATCATGACCCGGGCTGAAGGCTGTTGCTTAATCAACTGAGCCACCCAGGTGCTCTGGATAGTGCATCTTGACACTCATCCAGAGAACATGGAAATCTGCAAGAAAATGTTCAGGGAAGAATCAAGACTTTGGACTCAGTCTACTAATATGGGAAAACATAAAACAAAGAGAGATAGAGAGAAACAGAGAAAGAAACCGACCCCAAGAGAACTCCCCTAAAAAGCATTGGTATGTGACACCTTCACGAAGTGATCAGAGTCAAATGATGGGGGGACTATCGACTGATGATCAGTAGACGTCTTTATTTCTTACAATCACTTCTTTTATTCTTTACACAAGATCCGGTTACAAACAGGATATAGATTTACATGCAGGACTGAACTGCATGTGAAATGTGAGCTATGTATAGAATGTGGGCTACATGCAAGCAATCAAGTGGGACAAGTGGACAACAATGATTATCTCTTAGCTTTAAATGACAAGAGCAAGTTAAGGTTTCTCCACACTTAGCAGATCCATCTAAAAGAGGACATGAAAGCCCTCCGGGATTCTTTCATGTTTATTCCAGGCATGGGCCAAGGAAGACTCTTGCCCTCCATCTCCTGGAGTTTACTCACAGCATCCGACAAGACCCCAGTTACATTGGCGAGTATTTGGGTTGTGTTCCAACAGGTATGCAAAATGGGAAAACATTCATTATAAGAGTTTCTGCAGTGCTTAAATACATGCCAGAAAGTTGTTGTAAAATAATGGTGTGGAAATGGTTTTGTGTAGGGAACTCTGGACATCCTTAGACATAAGGAGAATACTGTAAAGTCAGAGTGTTCTCTTAAAAATCATATAATATTTTAGAATACTTCGAGCCTATGACATATAATTAATACCATAAATAAATAAGAAGTACATTTTTAGCAGAAAACTGTGACTCTCTTACAGGCTACATAAACTTTAACACTGTAATAATAAACACAAAGAAAAACAAAAAACACTAAGGAAATGTTATGGTTTAACTATTTTTTCCCTATGCATATGTTATAGACCTCAATTATTTAATTCCTGCAGTGATACATTACTCGTTAATTTATAAAGCAGAAGTGTTATCTTGAAAAGAATTTGGTAACTACTGAATTAACCCCAAAACATCACTTTTAGATTTCAATATTCATTCTTTTTGCTTTTTCCCCAAAGGTCAGTTAAGAGCTCTCTTGTTGCCAGTGAGCTACTTGATGTAAGACATAAATGCGCAAGTATGACATAAAGCTCGCTTACAAGCTATGGCTTTAAGTGAGGAAACAATTGTTATTCCACATGAAAAATTTACTAAGAAGATCTATAGCAATAGAACAGACCAAAGATTTGCTGTGGTGAGGTAGTCAATAATCCAAACTGATACAATGACTTACACATAATCAAAAACTCAAAACTTATAACAATTAGGTAATTTTAAAGCAATTATGAAGTTAAATAGGATGCCAGAAAAGGGGTTAGTTATAATATAATACATTGCCAATTTCACTGAACTATTTTTTAATCTCACTTTTTTCTCTATTTGAAATAAATGTTTTGGTTTTTTTTTAAATGAAATTTTAAGAAGTTAAGATATTAATATCCACATAAGGAGAAAGAATATCTGTATTAATATTTGCCAGATAATTTTTTTTAATGTAATATTTTAGTTGACCTTGGATTTAACCTGAAGTGTGGGGAAAGAATATAAAGATCTCTGAGGAAAAGTAATTTGAACCTAAGGAAAACCATTTGTCATCTCAATAGTGAGAATTAGTTTATGATTACCAAATCAAAATTTATAAAACCTTGCAATGGTTAATTTTATGTGTTAACTTGACTGAGGTTTACAGTGCTGAAGATGTGCTTCAAGTCATAGCTTACTCTGGATATGTTTGTGAGGGTGTTTTCTAGATGCAATGAACATTTAAAATGGTAACTGATAAAGCTCTCCTGAATGTGGGTGTGGCTCATCCAACCCACTGAAAACCTGAATAGAACCAAAAGGATTGTTACTGGTAAGTGTTTGAGCTTGGATAACTGCTTTTCTCTTACCCTCAGACTGGAACACCATCATCTCTGCTGGTTCTCAGACCTTGTGACTTGAGCTAAAATTACACCACAGTCATCTTCTCTGTGTCTAGATTTTTGAGTGTAGATCTTGGGACTTGTCAGCCTCCAGCATCATGGGAGACAATTCTTTAAAATAATCTATTTATCTATCAACTATCCATCCATCCATCTTTTGAATTATTTATCCGTCCATCTTTTGAATTAGAAGCTAGATAGGAGCAATAGAAGAATGCCCTGAGGCAGAGTCCCAAGTCCTTGAAGGGGAATGACAGAGATAAGAGCTATAGGCAAGGACAGTGATAAACTACACATTAAAATCCCTGAGGGTACAACATCCTGACACTTTGGCTTCCAAGATATCAGGGCTGAAAGATCAAGAGCCACAAGTGAGGAGCATGCACTCTCTCTTCCACCTCTGCCCCAGGGTAACCCCAGACTCCTTATAATGCATTTGCCTTGTGGGTACACCCCTTCCCCCACCCACAGAGGAAGGCTGCCATGAAGATTTTGGCACAAACCTTGTAGGGTCAAAAACTCCTTTCAACTTGTGGGAAGCATCCCCCAAATGATTGGATGCAACCTCTCCTGGAGACCACCACACTTACGCACATCATAGCTCCTCCTACCCGAGAGAGAGACACAAAAAATATCCAATCTCAAATCTTTCAGGGCCAATTCTATCTCCTGGAACCTGCCTGCTCTCCCACCTTGAGAAGTACTTTCACTTTAATAAACTGCTTTGTGCTTGCTACTTTCCTTTTTACTATCTTTATTCAGTTGTAGATCCCTCATAAATCTTCTTATTGGGAATCCAAAGACAGATTCCTCCATTCACACAATGCAGGCTCTCACATCGGTAACATAAACACACACACACACATACACACACACACACAAAGATACATTTATATCCTACATCTGCACTCCCCATCTTATTCAGAGTCTTATGTTGCAGGAAGTCTCTGCCTTTAGTGCCCAAGGTTCCTGGTCATGCTGCTTCAAGGAATGAAGAGGTAGAAAGGACGAACGAATAGTGGTGAGCAGCAAAGCAAAGTTTATTGAGTAATAGTATAAAGCTCCCGGAGTAGGGTAGGGGCAGGGAGTGAGGGGGAACCAATAGGTTTGCCCTTGGAGTTTCTAACTTTAAGGGTTTTAATGACCTCTTTTGTGGAACTATCTTAAGCAGTCAGGGTATACTGAGTCATGCCAATCAGGGCTTTGGTCATGTATCTGTCTAGTTTAACGTCAAGTTGATGGTCTTTTTTGCTGACTTCTAGGGGCTTATGTCTTAACTGCCCCTTTTCTGTGATATTGACCAATGCTTTGTGGTTAATTGCCTTCCTTTACAACATTTTGAAGAAGTCATTTCTGCAAAGGCTGCAAAGCAGAATGCTAGTGTGGTCCTATCTAAGCTGTAAAACAAAATGCTAGTGCTGTTTTGTCTTCGTGCTGTCCCAAATCTATATTTTTCTTGCTGGGGACCCTGGCCCTAACTACCTAACTGTCCAACTAACTCTGAACACAGAGAATAGTCCACCAATAAATATTTCAGCCTTTGAAAAATATATTCATTTTAAATAGTTTATAGTTCCTTGGAAATGACAGAAAAGTAAATATTTGACACACATGTTGGAGTCAAAGCAGGGTTGTACTGGTCAATGTTTGACAGTCAGCTCTTCATCTCTCCAAGAAGGTGGAAGAGTTGATTTGAAGAATTTGCCAATTCCCATGGTGTAAAATCTCCCACAAGGTCAGCTTTATGCTCTCAGTTTAACATCCTTCAACACAAATTTTTGAGCACATATGAACAAGCCAGCTCTGACTGTCATTTCAATATGAGTTAAGAACCTTATGATTCAACTGACTGTAAGAAAGAGTAGGTATTTCAGGGAATGATAGGAGCTGCTCCTTATAGACATATGTAAAATCAAATGTAAGGAATTTCTGATTTGGGATGACTTGAAATGTTTAGCGTCAGGTAACCTACAATTTATTTGAGAGATTTTTCAGTGAATCTGTTCTTTGAATTTGAAATACATTTTTTAATATTAATTTTTAACCTATGAAAACAATACTTGCTTGCAACATTTTCCATTAGAAACTTTTTTCATTTTCATCATTGACTCTCTTAACTGAATCCCCAATTTTTAACTAAATATTTTCTAGATAAATATAATATACCCCCATACGAAAATGTTGACAAAATATGTTTTTCATCTCCATGACTCTATCTTGTTCTTCTGATATGAAAACAGAGGGCTTTGGGAAACTACTGGACAAAATTATTTTGCTTAATCTCCCAATGGTGACTCCAAACTACGTAAAACCTTGATATTTTTTTTTTTTTTTTTTTTAACTCCCTGATATGAGGAAGTGGTGAAACCTTGATATTTTTAAAAATAATTTACACAATTTTATGTCACATAAAATGTTATGCCAATTATTCAGTATAAAATTTTTACTTATTTTGTAGCCAATATATAATGCTACTATTATCAACCTTAAAAATAAAATAGCTAGTTATTTAACCAGAAGTAAGTTTATTCAGGACTAACGTAAGAATGGCAGTTGAAAACACACAAACTATGGCAAACCATAGGCGAATCTGAAGAACAAAGGAGGAGAGCACTTGGGAGGGTTGTTTCAAACAAAAATTCACTGTAGGAGAGCAACAGTTTGGGCTTGTGGAGGGCTCTCCCTGGGTGAGTTGTGTTGGGTTTCTTACTGGCAGGTTTGTTGCCAGCCAAAGAGAAAATCTTTCTTTTTCTTAGTTTATATAAAATAAGCTTCTTCCTGCTGGTGTATGTAAAGTAAGCTTCAATGAGTGGTGTGTGAGTGAGAGCCTTCTTTTCATTGCTTCCCAACTCCATTTTGAATAAGGTTTCCTTTATTCATTTTCACACTATAATTGTATTAATAATGTCACAAAGAAAAAAAGTGTTTAATATTGTTTTCAAATAAAACACATGACATCAACATATTAACCTACCTTTCAATATCACTCAGACTTCTTTGTATCAGTCTCCTATAAATAGAGGTCTGACCTATTTTCAAGGCTCCACTCCACATTGCATATGCAAATGCCACCTTTGCTTTATTATGTTCACAATGTGCAAATGCTAACATGCAGATTCTCTCACACAGTGCTGAAGAGTTTGCACTATGCATTGTACTCTAATATAATTATTTTTCATTGCTATTGGAACATATACAGAGCCTAAGATGAAGTTGAGAAAACCCAGGCAACACCAAAGAAATCAATTAAAGATTCTTCTCTCACAGGAAAACTTTTACATCATCTGTTGGTAAATGCCCAGTTTCTATGAGGAATGCACCCTTTCTCTTGACCTTGGGTAAAGGAGAGCATTGGAAGAGCACCTCATTTGATAAGCGTGGTTTTTGAAATGGTGGTTTCCTTTTTAAAACAGAAGGAGGTCTTGGTTTTAATTATGGATTTCATATTTTCCAGGAATGCTGAAGAAATTAATAAGCACTCAGAGATGAAGGCTCTGTTTGAAAAGCAGAGTTGGTAATAAATAACTCAGGATTACATAGCAATCTTAATTTCAAATTCCAAAGCCATGTCCTCTGGAGATGAGTAGTGCTGCAAGTAAATTATTCTTGAGATTTTTTTAGTTACAGATATCTTGTGTCTTACTCTAGAACACTCTGCACAGGTAATATAAGTAACTCCACAAATCTCTTTTCACTTACATTGAAAGTTTGAATTTAAGCCATGTTCTCTGAGGTAAAGGGTCAGGGGTTTTATCCACTAAGCCACAAACCCTCATTTCAAGTACTTTTGAGTCCTGGTATTTCTTTGTGACAGAAGACACTCATGAGGAATTATGCACTGTGCCTGAGGGTGAAGAAGTAAAAGAAAGACAGCCTTATTAAGAGTACATGTGCTACAGCCAGAAAGATTTTGACCTTCACAATGACACAAAGGCAGAGATGAATGCAAAAAAGCTCCACTGCTGTTAAACATTGTAACAAGACAATCTTTAGGCCATTCAAAAAAAAAAAAAAAAAAAAAAAACTATTTATCAATACTGGGAGGATAAAAGGATGAAAACAAATTTAGGATTGGTCTGAGATTTAATAGAGAAAAATTCAAAGAGAAAACTTTAAAAACTGATAGTTAAAGAAGATACTAAGGAGATGGGATATGAAGTGATTGGTAATCTTGTTTAATACTGTCTGATATTGTTTGCCTCCTATATATGATTAAATGGTCAATTAAACTGCTGCTCCCATTTTGAAAATAAAAATATTATTCCCCAATAAAGAGCTGATGGACAGAATACTTTTCAGATTACTTTTGAAAAGTATATTCTGATTGAAAGATAAATATATCCAGAATTGAACAGAAAAAGTCATGAACAAATACAAGAACACTCATAACTTAATTAAATTTTGATGTTAAATTAAGGGGGGTAAAGTATTACAAAGACAGAATAGGAAAAACCCACCTGGTGCCATCAGTTCTATGTTGAGCAAACAGCATTCCTACTGTAGACTAAAACCATAAAAATTCATATGTTTAGCTGTAAGTAAAAAATATTGCCACATTCTGTCATATAATGTTTACTAATGAATTACACTACACTCATATTCTCATTAACAGGACGTTGTGTCCTCTTCCCTGACATCTCACAGGTTTGCCCAAAGCATCTTGGCTTGTGTCTTGTCTACAATCTAATCTAAAGTGGTTTAATTCTCCCTTCAAGTGTCAAGAAGAAGACAGCATGGGGAAGCCCACTGCAGCTCTTGCATCCCAAACTGTCAGGGAGTTATCAGCAGCATCCAGTTACATTGCTCATGCTAATATCTTAAAAATCTATATTCATCTCAAAATAGAAAAATAATGTACAAATCACAAGTACTGATATGTTAAATTATTTTAGAAAAACCTAACATTCATTAAGATAACTTAATTTAAATTAATACTTTTTTAATCTATGAAAGTTTATATTGTGGAATTTCTTACAAATACAAATGATTCTGAATTTTCCATTTTTATTTATTGATTGTTTGTTTGTTTTTAAAGATTATATTCATTTATTTGAGGGAAAGAGAGAAAGAGACAGACAACATAAGCAAAGGGGAAGGGCAGAAGCAGAGGGAGAGGCAGACACCTGCTGAGCAGGGAACCCAACTCAGGACTCAATCCCAGGACCCTGAGATCACAACCTGAGCCAAAAGCATACACTTAGAACTGACTGAGCCACTCATTTTAAAAATTACAACTATAATTATATTTAAATTTAAAATAATTTTAAGTTGTATGCTGTTATAATTTATTAATGGAATTTTTAATTATTGATATTGTGCTCATTAGGAGGAATTAATTTTATATAATGCTCATTGATCAGAATTCATGATATTTTTTTTTTGTATTCACCATATTTTTATTGAAAATTGGTTTTTTTTTCTTTTTTTTTTAAACATACAAATGTATTCACCATATTTTTATTGAAAATTGTTTTTTTTTTTTTTGCCTTTTTTTTTTAATTTATTTTTTATTTTCAGCATAACAGTATTCATTATTTTTCACCACACCCAGTGCTCCATGCAATTCGTGCCCTTTATAATACCCACCACCTAGTACCCCAAACTCCCACCCCCCACCCCTTCAAAATCCTCAGATTGTTTTTCAGAGTCCATAGTCTCTCATGGTTCACCTCCCCTTCCAATTTCCCCCAACTCCCTTCTCCTCTCTAACTCCCCATGTCCTCCATGATAATTTTTGTTGGCTAAAATGTATCATTTATACTGTCATAAATATAGCAGTGATAGATCTGTAAATTTAAAAGATATATATTAATGCAAGGGCATACTTTCAATACATATTTTCCAAAACTTCTATTTAAATTTGCCCAAATATATTCTTTTTCTGTTTATTCATTAGGTGATGTAAGAAATGGACAGATACTTCCATTTCCTAAATAATGGTTCATAAGGTGGTTTTTTAAAAAAGTTATGGAAGCAACTGTTGATAACAGTAATCTAAAATGAACACAATTTATGAACATTATATGTAGATATAATCTCTTACTCTTTGATTATTAATCTCGCAGTCTTCTATATCAGAGGTAAATGTATTTCATTCTATGAGTTAACCCACAGGATAATGCATCCAGATCTCTCTATAGCATTCGCATCTTCATATAGGCAGTATTTCCCATACTCTTTATCGAGTTCATTCTAAATGAATGCTAAATGAAAAAGATAATTAACTCAAATCATCTGGGATGCAGTTCCCAAACTTTAGCCTAAAATCAGAATTATCTAAAGAGCTTAAGAAAACAGATTTCTGAGTTTCATCTCCAGAGTTAATGAGTCACTCGACCTGAGGTGAGACTCAAGAATTCGTATTTCTCAAAAATTCGCAGTGATACTAATATCACTAGCAACGGGACTTCACTTTAAGAAACACTGCTCCAGAGGAACTGTGTTTTTAAAACATTTTCAGGTGATTCTGCTGGTTTCCTAAGATGAGGGCAAAACTTTTACACATGCATCTTTGCCCATCCTGCGCTATTGCCACATTTCTTCCTGCCACATTTCTCTTCACATCTGAGCATGATATATCTATGAAATATAATTCAACACAACATACAAATTAAAATTTGAAGAGACTAGTTACTTCTTCCTTCATTTAACATGTAACTCTTCAATTTTTATGATTATATTCCAACTTGGGTTTCATATTCTGCCTCACTGCCTGGAAAGTGGATTACAAATGTAAACGCTTACAAGGACTGGGAAGACAAAATAAATGGGATAGGTGGGTTGGATGGAAACTGGTAGACTGGATGGTCCATGCCCTGTCAGAAGGCAAAAAAAAAATTAACTATTACTATTTTATATTACTATAAAAATAATTATTACTATACTACTATAATATAAAAATTAACTATTAATATAAATTAACTATTACTATAAACTATTACTATAAATATTAACGGTTACTATAAAATATATAATATTACTATAATAAAAATTAACTATTATTATATTTATAACATAAATAAACTATTATTATAATTAACATACTATAAAGAATGCTGGCCCAATATTAGCAAGCAATGAGGACTTTTTCAGTGAAAAATCACATCTAGATGTGTATAGATGTGTAAATGTGAGCATTTAATATTTCTTTAGTGAATGAATAAAGAAGATGATTACAAATCTTACCTAATTAGCTATGATTTTCATCAACTTTATTTTAGATTAGTTTTAGATCTGTAGAAAAGCTGCAAAAATAATACAGAATTCCCATATACCTGTTATCATTTTTATTTTAAGCATTTTATATTTTCATGGTACATTCGTCGCAACTCAGGAGCCAAATCCAATATAATATTATTAGCTAAACTTGACAATTTATTGATATCTCACTAATGGTCTTTTTCTGTTCCAGGATTCCATCCAGATGACAAAATTAATTGCTATGTCTTCTTGGACTTCCTCTGGCCATAATGTTTCTCATAATTTACTTGTTTTTGATGGCCTTAGCTGTTTTTATGGAATACTGTTAAGGTTTCTGTTCAATGTCACTCTATTAGGGTAGAAATCTCGTAATTTTTTCTGGAGTTAAACTAAGGTTATATGATTTGTGAGAAATTACATATACGTAAAGTAACATGTCATCACATTACCTGATCTACATGTTATCAACAAAACTTAATCATTAATGATGTTAACAATCAGCTGCCTGAAGCAGTGTTTGTCAGTTTTCTTCATAGTAAAGTACCCCTACCCCCTTTTTATAATCTACTCTTTCAAAGCAAGTCATTAAACAGGACCTACACTCAAGAGTGGGAAGAGCAGTTACACCTTCTTAAAAGGAGAGTATCTTCATAAATTATCTGGGATTCATTTGTAAGAAAGATTTGTCTTTTCTCCCTCATAACAATACTCTTTTAATAAGAAAATTAATAAGAATGCATTCTTCAATTTGACATAATGTGACACTTTAAGGGAATGTATACTATTCTTCATTTTATTCTAATGGAGCAATCTTTATAATTAAAATATTATTTTCTAAATTCAGATGGCCTGTAATAACTTTTACAAATGTAGCTTCCAAATTGGGTGCATATTGATATTTATCATTATTATTCCCTATTGATATTTATCAATATGCACCCAATTTGGAAGCTACATTTGTAAAAGTTATTACAGGCCATCTGAATGGCTCTGATCTCCATAATGCAGAGGAAGGAGCACAAGCCTGAATGAGTTAGTAAAGCAAATCTTCTTTGGGATAAAGCAGGATAATGTATGACTTTGTAGAGTATGTGATATACAAGGGGCAAAGATAAGCAGTACATGTTGCATTTGATTGACTCAACCCACCTTAATATATTAAAGACTTTAATGGCTAACCATATTTTTAGATTTCCTTTGCTATGGCCAACAAAGAGATAACAATAATAAAGAGAGGAATAGAGCTCAACCATCATTAATCTGATAAGCTCACTTTGTGTATATGGAAATGTTTAACCTGGAAATGTTGAAAGACTTGCATTGTGGTGTATAGCTATTTGAGGGATGAATAGCATTATCTCCCATTTTTTGGAATTCCAAGTCAGTGTTTTATTATTACACTCATTTTTACTATGAAGAATCAAAGAAGAAAATTAACCCTTACCTGGAGAGAATGTTGGATTGCAGTTTTCTTCTTGTTCTGGTCTGTTATGTGCATTTGGGTAAGGCTGAGAGTATTGCTTCTTTGAATTCCCTTTCCAGGCCTTCAGATTACAGATGGCTAAGAGTAAAATTTACATGAAATGTGGAGGGTTAAAAAAAGAAAGAAAGAACCTTCCCAGGAGCTGGAAATTTCCATTTCCACAGACCTGGCTCAGAGATCCCTCTTCCCCATTGTTCTTCAGTTTCCAGATGTGTTTGTTTGACTTCTTGGATTTTCTTGCAGCTCTGATTTGTGCACTAATACAGACTTTTTCTCTGATTCACTGACTTCCCCATTCCAGATGATTTTTTTTTTCTCAAATTCTCCCTCAGCCCCTATTTTTTTTTTTCATTGTGTTTCATTTCATTTATGCTTCACTCCTCTAGACTATAAATGAAGGAAAAGCCGAGTATTCCTTTTGGAAAAAAGGGGATGCTTCACTATAAATCAGATGACTTAAAAAAACAGAGAACGATAGAAATTGACATCAAATTTGTTACTTGTATTAGTATGCTCCGACTGCCCTAACAAAATGTCATAGACAGGTGGCATAAGAAAAACGAAACTGTTTTCTCACAATTCTGGAGGCTGGAAGTCCAAGATCAAGGTGCCAGCATGATTGGTTTCTGGCGGGACATCTTTTCCTGGCTTTCAGATGGCTATCTTATTATGTCCTTGTATGGCCTTTCCTAGGTGCAGGCATGCTGACAGACAGAGAGCTGGATTTGCTTCTTATGAGAATTCTGATCCTATCAGATCAAGCCCCCTTCTTAATTACTTCCTTAGAATGCCCACCCCAAATGCAGCCACACTGGGATTCAAGGATTCAACATATGAACTTTGTTGAGTAAACAACCATTTAGTCTATACAGTTACATACTCACATAAAAACAAATAATAAAGCAAATAAATGTATAAATATGTAAACAAATAAGGAACAAAAAAGTGAGAAGAACCATTGCTTTGAAAGTTTCAGATCAGATATTTCTAAATGTTGCCCTTAAATGTGTGCCAATCTGACTTCTGAAGAATTACTGGGTTACTGGAGTGGAGGGGGATGGGAGGGATGGGGTGTCTGGGTGATGGACATTAGGAGGATATGTGCTGTGGTGAGCACTGTGAATTGTGTTAAGACTGATGAGTCATAGACCTGTACCCTTGAAACAAATAATTCATTATATGTTAATTAAAAAAAAGAAATAAAAGTAATTTAAGGAAAGGATGAAAACCAGCCAAGTATAGAGTTCAAAGTTGACAATGTTCTAATGAAAGCAATAAACATTGATTACTTTCTTTCAAATATTTTTCCAAATATGACAAATGCTAAAGCCAAACAATAAACTCTGAATGAATAAAATATGGAGGTTCTAATTTTAGAAGACAGAGATAATGTTTTTTCTGGAGATCATTAATCTATAAAACCAGCATAAAATATATGTATCCACATACCCACAAAATAAAAAACTAAAATTTCTCATCCAAAAAAAAAAAAAAAAGAATTAAGGATTTCCATCAAAATGTCAAAATGTACATTCCCAGTGTATATTATGATGAGAAATTTCCCTGAATGATTCCTAAGAAAACTGATTTATAACAGTTGTTTGAAAATAAAAAATCCAATTCATGAGTAGTCTGCTTTTAGTCGTATTACAGAAAAGATTTTAATGCCAAGCTTAACCCTAATTTGGAAGTACTATATACCTGAGGCAGAGCTCCTCCTATGGATACAGAAAGTTACAGTGATGGCTGTATGGCCTATGTGTGTATGTCATACTTGCTAAAAATTTAAAAAGAGATGTGTAAGATTCATATCTGCATTGTTTTCCTTTAACTGAATATGATTTCCTAGGTTTTTGACGTTTCCTTAAAAGTAAATTTTAAAAAGTTTGAAACATATTGTGAAACTTTATAGCAAAAGTGAAACCAAATATTCTATAAATGTCAAATGTATCTAAAGTTTTATTATATATATATATATATATATATATATATATATATACATAAGAAGAAAAAGATAAAAAATATAAGAAAGGTTAAATTATGGGAGATGTTTTCTTGAATAATACAAGAAGTTATAAAATTAGATTTCTTCCATATTTAGTTATTCTTTTTTAATAGAAAAAAGAAATGTAAATAACTTTTTGGCAAAGAACTAACTCCTAGAATTAATAAATGTTGGCAAAATGCAACTATACCTGTCTTTAAATAAATTCTTAAAAGCACAACTAATTGGGACAGAATTATTTGTCTTAGAAAAAAGAAGTCTATAGAGTGAATTAATGGTTTAAAAGTGCATAAGAGATTATTATAGAGGAGTATTGTACAGTTGTTTCTGTCGCCAGTGAAGTTACCACATAAGCAGTTGCTCTGTTAATGGAGAAATCTGAAAATTCACTGAATGAGCTGTGTTTAGGGATGATACGAAGAGACAACATATCCTCTAATTTAAAAAATGCAGGAGTTAAAGGCAGGATGAGCCAGTGAAAATAAACTAGACATAGTTAGCTTGAGTGAGGGCTGAGAAATAATGTTTTAAAGAAATATGTTAAGGTGAAGAATATTAAAAGCAATTAAAAAAGTAGAACTTTATTAAGGCAAATAACTCTTCAGCCAAATTAATTTTTTTTATTTTTTCCAAAGGATTATAATCCTCTTTTATATTACTAGTGTTAATATTTGAGAGCAGACACTGTAAATAAATGTGATGAAGATACTTTAGGATTATCTGAATGGGGACCAGGTGTGGAAGTTAATATTCTGCCATTAAGACAGCAGTCTGGTCCAGCGCTTCAGAATTTTTTAAATTCATCACTTTGTTCATTATTTATACATGTCCACTGGCAGCTTGCCAATCATAATGTATGCACAAAGACAAAAGCCATATAATTAGCTGTGGATGACCTGTTTTGACAGAAACCTCTCTGTAATACGTCAGAAATATTATTTTCAAGCAAGTATTTTGAAAAAATACTATTTAGAGTAGACACAACTGTCACTAATAAACCATGTCTACATTAGAATTTTCTCATGTATTCTTTCCAAAATTATTTGTTTGTGGTAATAATGACATTGGCTGACTTGTGGGATGTAAATTATTTTCTATGTAATGTTTGCTAATATTATATAAGAAAAGATATTTGCTATGTGCATCAAGATGGAGAATAATGGTGCTGACTTTTCAGTAACTTAACAGTTGATTGTATTTTCCCATTTTATTTTATGTGCATTTTGAACTGCATATGCACTATATTTCATAGTTGATTTTAGCACAGGATCCAGATGTTCCTGACACATCTGTTTTCGTACCTTTATATAAATGAACTTCGAAATGATACTAGAAACTCTGGGGACTGCATTAGTCACAATAAAAAGTACATATTTTTGTCTTGTCTACATAGGGATCATCTATGTATAAAGTAGATGTCGAGTAGCTAGTCATTTTTTATGTGTCCTTGCAATGCAGTTATTTACATACTACTGATTTCTTATGCCTGGCCATCTGGTTATGGATGAAATGCTGCACTTGTTTTTTTTTTTCTTTTGCCTTTGTTTAAAAGGACTTTCTAAATGTTATCAATACCAAATGTTCTATGATTATTTATATTAATAACCTACAAAATATTTTATATTTTTTCCAGATTGTTGCATGATACATTTCTTAATTGACATGCCATTTGATTTTTAGCTGACTTTGTAAAATGGAAGAATTAAATAAAATGTTTTGAGTGTTTTTATAGATGTTGTACAACACACACTGTTTCTTAATAACTATGTGAAACAGTAGATATACACCACCTGCTCTTTTACCAGTAAAGATGCCGCCGGATAGTTAAAAGCTCAGGCAGAGCAGTCAAAGTGTTTTGTGGCAAGAATGGCTGCTGGCTTTGTTGACTGTGTGAATTTGGGTAAGATACAAATTTCTCTAACTTGAAATTTCTTTATCTGTAAAATGAGGATAGTTGTAGAATTAGTTCATACAGGTGTTGGAATAATGTATTAAATTAGATAACCTTTTTAGAGAAATTAACACACATCAACCATATAACAGGTATTTTGAAAGGAGAGCCATTAAGTTAATATGATTAAATAGAGAGTAATTAAAATACTTTATATGATTTTGGAAAAGTTGAATTTATTACTACTTAGCATCTGCCTTCAGCTCAGGTCATGATCCCGGAGTCCCAGGATCAAATCCTGCATTAGGTTTCCTGCTTGGCAGGGAGTCTACTTCTTCCTCTGCCCTTCACCCTGCTCGTGCTCTCTATTGCTCTTTCTTTTTCTCTGTTCTCTCAAATAAATAAATAAATAATCTTAATTTTAAAAAGTCTAAAATATATTTATACACAAGTCTAAGTCTTTTTAAATAGCTTTAATTAGGTATGATTAATATACAAAAACTGCATATATTTAATATATACAATTTGATCAGTTTAGATATGTAAATGCACTTGTGAAACCAAAACCACATTCAAGATAATGGACATATCCATTATCTCCAAAAGTCCTTGTGTCCTTGTGTGCCTGTGCCTGTATGTGTGTGTGTATGTGTGTGTGTTTTAAGAACACTTAACATAAGATCCACCCTTTTAACAAATTTTTGAGTGCATAATACATAACTGCGGACTAGAGACACTATGCTGTATATAGCATGACACCTGTCTCCTTCATGACAACATCTTCTAGTTGGAATCTCTGTCCTCTGCAGGAATTCTGAAGTATCCTGTTGGGGCACCATAACAGAGAGCAGTGAGACTCCATTTCCGGCCAAGAGCTGAATTTCTGCTTTCTCTCCTTTGCACCTGCAATTTGCTGTAAGTTGTAGCCCCACCTCCTTTCATAAGCAGGAGAGCATTACCTCTTCATCAGGTTCTAAGAATCAAGCCTGGGCTCCAGACTACCCATCTTGCATGAAACACATTTTAGCCCCGCTGGTCAAAAAAAGCTGAGATCCCAAGCCCCAGTGTCTGCTTCTAGACCTCGAGGTCCCTAGTGGGCTTCAATATCCCTGCCCCATGGTTTATTTGTTTTGTATTATTTGTGGTGTTTGTTGTTGTGGTGTTTATTTTTTCTTGTCTACATTGATGTTTTAATTATTTTTCAGCCTAACTATTCATTTTCACTTATGTGGATTTGTAACAAGTGGTTTGGCAAGGTTTGAAATCGCTGTTTCTTTTGAACCAGAAATTTTTTGTATCATTTTTATAGTATTATCCTTCAACCAAATTTTTGACATATTGTGTACTGTAAGTTATAATCATGTCATACTGGAGAGCTTTCACTATCCATAAACAAGTTTTGGGTTTTGCTAAAGTCTACCTGAGTAGCCTAAATTTTAAATAATGGCATGACTAAAGTCTAAGTTTGAATGTCATTATTTCATAGACTGCCTGGAATGCAGTTTTTAATCATTCACATCTGACATCTTATATTCTTTTTACATATTTTATTTGTTTATTTGACAGAGAGCTAGAGAGAGAGCACAAGAAAGCAGAGTGGCAGGGAGAGGGGGAGAGAGAGAAGCAGGCTCTCCACTGAGCAGGGAGCCCAATGTGGGTCTCAATCCCAGGACCCTGGAATCATGACCAGGCAGCCGCTTAACCAGCTGAGCCAACTGGGCGCCCCTATTCTTAAATATATATCTAAACTACATGTTCTTTGTGCTGGTGACATTAATATTTTAAAATATAACTGAATTATTATATTACATTAGATCTTAACCATATCCAATTTTAGAGATTTACAAGAACCCAGAAAAACTTAGTAAAATAGTAAAATTTTATTCACTTGAATAAAAAGAATACAACTTTCCGTATCTGTAGACCTCTAAATATCATGTTACTACACCATTTCTTATAAAAATTTTCTTCCTAATGATTATGGCAGTTATCATAATATAGATTAAATATCATGGTGGAAAAGCCAATATCATAAGATTTTTGACTTGAGGTCTCTTTCAAGATCCTCAGATAACAAATGATGTGGAATGTGAACTTGGCTCATTGATTAAAAGAGATATCTAAGGTGAATTTAGACACATAGTCTTTAAAGGCAAACATGGTTTTTAGAACTTTTAAAAATTAAAACACCATAGGAAATCATTAATCAATATAATTTCATCACATGAAAATTAATGCATTTACTTCTGAAGTTCCACTTTGTTTACCTGGGTAACTATCCTCCAACTTATAATATCAGGTTATGTCTTGATATATGTCAAAAAAATAGCACCTCATAAGCTGCATTACATACTTTAAAATGAAAAATAATCTTTGAAATAAAAATGAAAAATAGCATTAATACAACTTTAACTTTGTTTATCCTATGCTTTATAATTTAATACATCCATTAATGAACAAGAATAAATTCCTTAGTTAATATTCATCTTTAATCTTTTAAATTACCTGGCCAGTATATAAAAAATATGCTATGATTACATAAATGTGTATGATAACACAAAGTAGGGTTTGCTATGCTAATTTGCCTTCAGAAATTCTGCCTTTCATTTCACTTGTATGAGAGTATGTGACAAGGTGTGAAGTGCAGTGAAGTGCACTAGACTGGAGGGAAGTGCTTTTAAGTCCTCATGTTTACCCTGATTTAACAAACAGTGTGAACTAGGGCCACCCTCCTTTTTCTCAATTGTATGATGTGTCTCTCATTTTTGACACATCAAATATTATGCATTTCTTTCTGCTTAATAAGTTCTTTGTATCTCTAAGCCAACCTAGAGCTTCTGAAAAAACAATAAAACAACAACAACAACAACAACAACAACAGAAAAAGTATTCAATAGAATGACCTAGTAATAAACCCAAAGTTCCTTTAAGGAAGCTTAATGTAGAGAAGAGGAAATGATAGGTGGGGAGGATATTGAGATTTGGAAATATTTCTTTTAATTGGAGCTAAGACTTTATATGAAACAGTAGAAATTTTAGAAATTTCTAAATTTTAGAAATCAGAATAAAATATGGCTGAATGCAGTTCTGACTGGAAGTCACATTGTGACGTAGTAGTTGTGCATGAAATTCTTATATAGCTGATTGCATTTCAAAGGCATAGTAAAAAAATTGTGTATATATATATATATAACTATATAGTTTTATATATATATATATTTAGTTAGTTAGTTAGTTAGTTAGTTTCCAAGATCTGCCTGTCCCCATGAGAATTACAACCCAATTTAAATAAGTCCAATGAACCCTCCTATTGAGGAAAGAATCCGATTTCATCAAAATGGATTCAGCCTTTGGCATGCTGTGTTTGCTTGTGGCCCAAATCCCAGCCTGCTGGGAGTGGCAGCCTCTGCCATCAGCGTCAGTCAGCGAGCAGGCATTTCTCTCTTTGTATTATCAAGGAGCTCCAGGCTCTCATGCTGGTCAGACTGCACTGGGAGGCTGACAGGGAGCTACTGCACAGACAGACCAGGGAGAGGATCTCACTTGGTATTTAAAGGCCCCAAGAGCTGCAAGAAGACAGTGTTCCGGCTTCTAAGTGGCATGTGTGGAGAGATATCTGATTTAGCAGCTCTGACAGCCCACAGAAAACTTGATCCAGAACAGAAACAGAATGTGAAATAACCGGAGGTATCATCTTTGAGTGTAAGAAAGAGGAGAGGAGACCAAGAATTTCGAGTATCTCTGATAAACCAGACATTTTACTGGGTGTGTTAAACATGTACTTTCATTTAATTTTCCAAAACACCATGTATACTTGTAGAGTTTAAATAATGTAACTTTGGTCACTAATACATAAGTAGTTCTGGGTGGAAAAAAAAAATCTGATAATCTGAAACAGTGATTCAAGCACAGGGATGAAAATTGTAGTTTCTGGAATCCAGCAACATGGTTTCAAAATTTGTGTCAACCACTTTTAGTGATGAGGCTTAAACAACTTTTCTGTATTTTTTGTGCCTTAGTTCCTCATCTGCAAAGCATAGGTAGTGTTTACATAACAGAATTGTAAGATGCAAGTTAGATTATCTCTATTAGTTGTTTAGACAAATATCTAATGTGTAGTAACTCCCCAGAAAATGTTTGGTATTATTTCACAAAGATCCTCAAAATCTATGCTACTCTAAAATGTCATTCTGCTTCCTGTATTGGAGTGTGACAATCATAATACACATTGAAATAGACTTTTCATGTTTCTTTTTTTTTTTTTTAAGATTTTTTATTTATTTATTTGACAGAGAGAAATCACAAGTAGATGGAGAGGCAGGCAGAGAGAGAGAGAGAGAAGCAGGCTCCCTGCTGAGCAGAGAGCCCGATGCAGGACTCGATCCCAGGACCCTGAGATTATGACCTGAGCCGAAGGCAGCGGCTTAACCGACTGAGCCACCCAGTTGCCCGACTTTTCATGTTTCTATTAAGATTAATTAATAGTGATAATCTTATGACACTTGTGTATTTGTTAAAACTCAACTTATTTTACCCTATTGTTTTAAAGTTGCTCTTTGCTGAGTTATAAGTAATACATTAATACAAATGGGAAACTTAATTGGTAACTTTGTAGCCTTAGAAATTGTGAAAGCAATAAAGACAGAATTTTTTTTAATAAATGAAAGGAATAATGCATTAAAAGAAATAGAAACACACAAAATTTCCTTCAAATAAAATGTTATTTTTGTACCATTGTCTGAATGCCTCACAGATATCTTGAATTTAACATACTGAGAAGAAAACTACTTACTTCCCATCTCCATTGCAAAATGACTTTTCAGTCTGCTTTGTACATTCTATTAAATGAGATGGATTAGTAATCTGATAATTCATTTGCTCTTATTCAAACCAAATCTTTGTGAAATTTATAGTACTTAGAAGCATACATTCAATAAATACTTGACTAATGCTTTTCAAAGACTTCACTCTTTTTTAAGTTTATAAACAATTGTGAACAATATTGAGTTTGCACTCTTTGAAGAAATAGACAAACCCATGCATAATACAATTAAAAATTCTGATATTACTTACTATAAATAAACACACTAACAAAACAAAACAAAAAAAAACAAAAAAAGGAACAATGGAACTAGTTGGAAATTCCAGGGAACAATCCAAGTACTATTTCTTTGGTCTGGGACATACCTTTTCAGGTAAATTCTATTGTCCTCTCAAATCTTCAGGCCTCTGTTCCCAAAGTTGGCTCTCCATCATCTATATAAAATATTAACCCTCCTCTAATATGAAAGGGTTAGACTTCCTTTAATAGTTTATTTAAATAATAATACATATTGACAGCTGACTGTGTAGCATGTTTACTTATATATTTATTCTCTCTACCACCAACCAGAATGAAAATCTGAGAAGGCATGGATTTTATCTCCTTTATTGTTATATGCCAGGGCCCAGAAGAACCAGAGACATACTAAATACTCAGTAAACATTGTTGAATAAATGAATGAGATACATTTGCTTGCAGACCTCAAGAAAAGGAGAGGCTAATGTGTTGTGGGAGGAGAACTTATTAGCAAAGGGAGCACAGTATCTACCTGTAGAAATATGTAAAGAACCTAACAGCTTAGAAAAATTAGGAGCTAGTATATCTGGGATACAGTGAAAAAAGAAACGTGGCTAATAAGAGAGTGGAAATATGCAGTGTCAATTCTTTCAAGGCTTTGGTATGAAGGGGAAGAGCTAGGTTCTTGTCTCATGGAGTCAGAGAGTGAATCTTGGGGACAATGGAGAGTGAGTAAAGTGATAGAAGCTTATTAAGTGAGGATACAGAAAAAGCTCTCAAGAGTCAGATGGGTCGAGACCGGGCTATCAACCAGGGCCTTTATGGTTGGTCTTTTATAGAAAGCTAACCTGGAAAGAAAAGAACTTAAATCCTTTTAACATTTCTCTTGATATCTATCACCTTCAATGGCTTACTTCCTTTTAGGGTTTGGTTATTCTTTGTTGGTCACAGATGATTATCATAAAGACACCTACCCCACAGGACTCACCCTACATGCCTAGGGTAGGGTGATCTGATTTTTCCCCTTATCTCTGGTTCTGCCATAGCTCACATTTTGGGAATTTCTATGAGCCTGATCACATAGCCCCCAATCTATCTCTCCCTACCTAACCCGGCCTTTACTCAAAAAAAAAAAAAAAAAAAAAAAGTTTCAAATATGTTTTTAATAAATTAGAGTGACTGAAGGTCTTGAAAGTAAATTAGTATAATCCCATTTACTTAGTGTTTATTTAACATGGTTCTTTAAGTATTTTTGTAAATTTTACATGTAAAAAATAATCAAATTGCAGTATAATCTCTGTAAAATAAGATGTGTCCATTGTAATTTTCATATGCATGTTCTAATAACTCTATACATTGCATAACTACAAACTCAGTCAAGATATCAAATATTTCCATCACTTCAAAAAACAAAACAAAACAAAACAAAACAAAAGCCTTGGTTCTCCTTCCTATGTAATCCACAAAGGGCAATCTTAGATTGGCCATCGTGGATGGACTCTGTGACATAATAGATCTGTTTTTCCTGTTTCCTGTTCTTAACTTAAAAAAAAAGAAAAGTAAATAAATAGATGTAATCATACCAAATATACTCATCTCTGTCTTCTTTTGCTTACAATTATATTTTTGAGTTATCCATGTTATTGAGTGCAAAAGGAGTCCATTTTTTTTTTTTTTTATTGCCAAGTTGCATTTCATCGTGCTAATACTTCAGGATTTTTTCTTTTTCAACCATTCACTGGTTGGTGGACACTTACATTGTCTACAGTTCAGAGCTATAAAGAATAAGCCTGTTTATAAACAGATAACAAATACATGTGTGGACATATATTTCATAACTCTTTTGGTAATGAAGGATTGGGATGATTAAGTCATGCAATAAATTTGCTTTTAAATTTACACACATTACCATAACGTTCTCCAAGTAGTCCCATCATTTCACTTAGTACCATCAGTGTTCTATGAGTCAAACTTTCTCCACATCCTCACCAATACTTGATAATTTTAGGAATTCTAGTTGGTATGTAGTTGCATATTATTTTGGTTTTATTTTATATTTTCTTGCTGTGTAATAATGTTTGCCGTCCCTCATGTCCTTGAGGCTATTAATGTGTCTTCTTTCTTGAAGTGTTTGTATGAGTCTTTTGCACAGTCTTAAAGGGGACTGTTTATCTTCTTATTGAATTTTAAGTTTTTCTTTTCTATTTTCTACATACAGGTCCCTTTTAATATATTTGTATTGCAAATATTTTTTGACCAGTTTGAAGCTTCTCTATCACTTTCTTAACATTTTTAAAAAAACACTCTTATTTTATTAAATTTAAAATATAATTTTTTAACTACTTTCAGCTTCTTATCTCTTTAGGTATCTTTGTCTACTTTGAGGCATGGGTTGTTTTAGATCTTTAGTCTAACTTCCCAATATTAATAGATTTTTGTATGATGTGTATGGATTTCTAACTTAACTTTTTGGTGATCAGAAAATTTCTCTATGATTTCAATCCGTTTACTTCTTTTTTCTTTCAGATTTCTCTTATAGCCTTCTATTGTCTATGTTGTAAACATTTCACATGCACTTCAATAAAATGTGTATTATGGTAGTTTAGGTTGTAATGCTCTAAAATGTCAAGCAACTGATTAATATTGTTCAAGTCTTCTATATCCTTAGAGAATTTTCTGTTGCTTTTCCTAGCAATTGTTAATAGAAGGGTGCCACAAGATCCAATTATGGTTGTGGACTTGTCCACTTCTGCTTCCCTATTTGTTGTATCTTCATATCTTATTAAGGTTTGTTGTTATGAACACATACATTTTGAATTACTATGTCTGCTTAATGAATTGAAGCTTTTATTATTAAAAATGTCCCTTTTGTCCTTAATAATATTCCTTTCTCTGAAGTCAACTTTTTCTAATATGCATATTGCCACTTCAGTTTTTTATGATTGTATTTTAGTGTAGTTTATTTAAATTGTGTTACCTAAAGACAGCTAATAGTTGGGCTTTGTTTATCCTTTCTTATATTTTTAGTCATTTACTTGGAGTATTTGAGTCATTTATATATAATGTAACTACAGGTATAGTTGGTATACTGGGCTGAATATTTTCTCCCCAGATTAATGCCTACCTGGAACCTGTGGATATAACCTTATTTGGAAACGTGATCTTTGCATATTTTATTGAGTTAAGATGAACTCAGACAAGATTAGGGTAGGGGCACATCCAGTATGTCTGGTGTCCCTATGAAAAGAAGAAAATTTAAACACAGAGACACACTTGGAGGGGAGAGGGCCACGTGGAGATGGAGGCACAAATTATAGTTATCCTTCCAGAAACCAAAAATGTCAGGAATTACTGACAATCACCAGAACCTAGAAGAGGCAAGAAAGGAGTCTTCCTTAGAGCCTTTGAAGAGAGGGTGGCCCTGCCAGTTCCTCGAGTTTGGACTTCCAGTCTCCAGAATTGTGAGAGAATAAATTTCTCTTGGTTTAAGCCATGCATTTTGCACTAATTTGTTAGGGTAGCTATAGGGAAGTAATATAATTGGTTTTAAACCTACCATCTTACTATTTCTTATAAGTCTGAGTTTTTTTCCTTTTTTTAAATTAAATGTGTACTTTGTAGTTAGTACTCAATTTTTTCTTTTCAGTGGGCTTACTAGCTGTATACACCTATATTTTACAATGTGCATCTTTTGTTTCACTTTACAATATTCAGCTCTAGCTTATCAAAATCTACTTTCATTTCTTTTTTTTTTAAGATTTTATTTATTTATTTGACAGACAGAGATCACAAGCAGGCAGAGAAGCAGGCAGAGAGAGAGAGGAGGAAGCAGGCTCCCTGCCGAGCAGAGAGCCTGATGCGGGACTCGATCCCAGGACCCTGGGATCATGACCTGAGCTGAAGGTAGAGGCTTTAACCCACTAAGTCACCCAGGCGCCCCTCTACTTTCATTTCAGATGTATTCCCATTCCTCCCTTCCAGTCCTTTACATTATTTTTAATACATTCTGGTTCTAAATACTTTATAAACCTCATATTGTTATTCTTACTTGTATTTTTCAATTCCAAGATAAATTGTTTATTTTTATTTAATTATTTCTTTTTTTTTTATAGTTTCTATTTTCCCATGATATATCCAATTTAGAAGTATAATTTTAATTTTTATTATTTCTTTAAATATAGTTTCCTTTAATTTTTAAAATGTATTAACAATATCTGAATAAGGGTATTATTTGGTGTATCTAACATGTGGATCTATTCAGAGTCAGTTCTTGGTCAATACTATTTTCCTGAGTATGTGCCCTGTCTTATTTTTTGCAAATACAATAAATTTTGGTGAAAACTGGACATTTTAGTTACTATTTTGTAGCAACTCTGGATTTTGCCACCCTTCCTCCCTCAAAGGTAGTTGTTGTTTATTGCATTTTTATTTATTTATTTTAATTTTATTAATTAATTTAGGTATATTTATTTATCTATTTCAGTACCTTTCCTGGACCTTATGTGTGGAATTTGTCTCCCTTGAAGTGTACAGCTGCTTATATCATTTCTGATTTTTTTTTAATTTTTTTTTTTTTAATTTTGACTTACTTATTTTCAAAGGTCAGCATAGCTTAGTAGTTGACCCAGAATTGGAAATAAGTTGTGCTTAAAAAACTTGATTTTATATGACTTCCAATCTCCGCCAATAAATCTGTACATGAGTTAGAGACCATATTCACCATAGAGGCAGTTTTCAGCTCCTGCTCAGTACCGGCTTTTCTGGAGCCTTCTGCTATCCCTTGTATGAGAACATAGTTTCCCACTCGGCCAAAGATGTGGAAAAGTTATATATCCTTCTATGTGGAAAAGTTATATATCCTATGTTTCTCTAATTTCAAAGATTCCCCACCAGTTTTCTGGCTAAATTATCAGTGACACAACAGATATGCTAATCCTAGAGTAGCAGAGTCATAGGATTTCCCCATTGTTTTCTATAGAGTTGGTTACCTTTGCTGATGATCCAGTCAGGTATTCACCTTCTGTTCCAAATCAAGTCTGCTCTTTGGCAGTAAAGCTGTTTTTTTCCCCTTTTCTAGACTAAATACAGTAGCATTACAAAATCAAGCTTGACAGGGCAGAGTTTTTGGTAGTGGAAGATAAACAAGATGCCCCCAAGCAAGAAGGCTGCAGAATCCTGCTGTTTTTACCCATTATTTAATTTTTTTTTTCTTGAAGAAACACTTACTAATTTCCAATTGGTCCTTGTTCAATTTCCAGAGATGAGAAATTATGAGATTTTTTGGAGCATATTTTTTCCAAATTTTAATCTGTATTCTTATATTTAAGGGAAACGATTTGCCAATCTTCTTACTGCACCATAGCTGGAAATAAAAAAAAAAAAAGTCTACTGGATTTGCTTTATGCTATTTTAAATTATATCATTCTTAAATTTCTTTTTTTTTTTTAAATTAACTTTACCTGGATGCTATTTAGGAATGCCATTTATTTTTAATTACCTAATATGAGCAACATGGATAGGACTGGAAGAGATTATGCTGAGTGAAATAAGCCAAGCAGAGAAAGTCAATTATCATATGGTTTCACTTATTTGTGGAGCATAACAAATAGCATGGAAGACAAGGGAGATGGAGAGGAGAAGAGAGTTGAGGGAAATTGGAAGGGGAGGTGGACCATGAGAGACTATGGACTCTGAAAAACAATCTGAGTGTTTTGAAGGGGCGGGGGGTGGAAGGTTGGGGGATCCAGGTGGTGGGTATTGGAGAAGGCACGGATTGCATGGAACACTGGGTGTAGTGCAAAAATTATGAATACTGTTATGCTGAAAAAATTAAAAAATAAATAAATAAATTTTAAAAATTACCTAATATGAAGTGAAGTTACTGAATTCACTTTTTTAAAGATTTATTTATTAATTTGAGAGAGAGAGTGTACATGTATGCAAGTAGGGGGAGTGGCAGAGGGGGAGAATCTCAAGCAGATTCCCTGCTGATCATGGAGCTGATGATATCATGACTTAAGCTGAAACCAGGACTCAGATACTTAACCAGCTGAGCCACCCAGGCATCCCACTTAATTTGCTTTCTAATTCTAATATTTCTTTAGGTTTTTCTGGATTGTGTACATGCACAATCATTTACCACAAATAATAACAAAATTATTTCATTCTTTCCAGACTTACATTTTTTATTCCCCCCCCCTTTTGGATCCTTTAAGATCTCAAGTATGATTTGGATTAAAATAGTGATAGCAAGTATCTTTACCTCATTCCTATTCTTAGGGTGAAGGATTAAATACATTCTATCAGATTAAGAATGCCCCCTTCTCTTTCTAGTTAGCATATATGTTATCTTTTTCATTAAATTTGTGCTGAATTGTATAAAATGCTTTTGCAGTACCCACTGAAAAAGTTATAGTTCTTTTTCTTTTATTCTATTGATGTGTAGATTTATTTGGTTAATTTTATTAATAATAATATTGCATTCCTCAAATAAATCCAACTTGTTTATGAAGATTGGATATCTTGTAATTTGCTGGGTTTGAATCTTTAATTTATGGTTCTCATTTAAATTTCAGATTTTGTGTTTATGAGAGAGATGGGCCCACAATCAACCTTTCATATTTTGCCCTTATTAGGGTTTTCCTATCAGGATTATACTGGTCTCATAAAATAACTGAGAAATGTAAATATATGGAAGAATTATTAAAAACTAGTATAATTTCATTCCTAAATGAAAGAATAAATTCAACCAACAAAACCATCTGGGCTTAGAGATTTCTTTGTGTTTATTTTCTTTATTGGGTATAGGATTATACTGGATTTCTATTTATTCTTGTGTCAGTTTTGGCAAATTATGTTTTTTTCATGAATGTTCATCTTTTTTTTCCCCTAAGTTTATTTGATAAACTTGGTGATAATATCTCTGTTATGTTTAATATTTAACACATAGTGGGTACTTCAAAAATGCTGAGTTTTACTCAGAAAGGTATTGCTATGTATTAATCTGAAGTTTTCAAAAAAAAAAAACATTATTTGTTCCATACACGACAGGTTCCCCAGAAATGAGTGAAAGGGAAAAATATATGTTAAGAGGTGTTTACTACTCTGAGATCAATTCATGTTTGTAGTTACCACTTTAGAGATTCCCTTTCTATAAAATATAAATGTGTTAATTTGAAAGATGATTGAGGCATTCTTGCTACTGGCATCTTAAATCAATGCTTATATGGAGAAATAAATTATTTCTAGAACATATATTATTTATATTTATAATAGATTCTAGATAAGAAAAATAACATTCTTATATATTGTCTTATTTGCTCTAATTTTAACTTCCCACATTGGTGCTGTATTGGTACTCTATCAGGACCTTTTAATTAATTAAAATCAATTTTCTATTTTTCTATTGCTTAGAATCATTACTTATTTATAAATAGAATTGAAAATGTTTTTCAACTGCATTACTGATGAATCATTATCGTGATGTTTCTAAATTATACTATTAAAGGGTTTCTTAAAGCAATTAGAGATTATGAGTTATTTTTTCATATACATTTTTCTACCTTATATAAGTCTTTTGAAATTAGATCTTATTAATATTCAGATTGTTTTATGACAGAAAACTGAGTCTCAGGCAGATTCTTATGGAATGGAGGAAATATTAACCAAGATATGTTCTTAAAACCTTTGAGAATATCCAAACTCATTACCCCTACGTAATGTGTACTTCATAATTAATAGAGGCCAAAAGAGCAGTTTGAGTTGATGATATGCTCTGCAGAGTATGTTCATTCACTTCCTATGTGGTTTTCTCCTGAACATAAGCTTTGGAACATAAGCAATTAAATTTTTTCCTAACCTCAGCAAAATCACAAACTACTATGAAAAGTTGAAAACTTTCTAGGTTACCAACAGATAGTTGAAACTATAATTGTGTACTTTGAATGAAAATCTTATTCAAAATCCTATCTCTTTCTCAGTATAGTAAGGAAAGAGAAATCCAATTTCATTAATCAATTATTTGGTATCTCAGTGTATTAGTGCATAAGCAGACTATTCCAAATCAAAATCAATAGCATAAGAATTTAATTATATTTCATGTAAAAATTACAAACACATCAAAATATTCACTGCATACTTCTATTATAATTTTTCTGTAAGATTTATCTATGTCATGTTATTCAAATATATTTTTTTCAAATTTTTACAGATGATAGTATATTTATTTTTTTACTATTTTTTCTGAACTTTTCTTTGGAAAGAAGAATGAGACACTCTCTCATCCTGAGTATAAATCTTCTTCCCTCTCTCTTTATGAGGACCATAAACTAATCAATATCAATAAAATAAAAGAAAAACAAATGCATATGTCTCTTTAAGAGTTTCACATCAAATCAGCTCTGATGGACTTGCAGTTGTCTATCAAATAGGTAACATTTTCTACAATGACCATGAGGAGACTGTTGTGCACTAAGAGGCATAACTGCTTTTATAAATTGACCAGGTTTCCAACTTCAAACCTCAACCAAAAATCTTCATCTTTACCTGAAACATTCCCAACACTCACAATCCTGTTATGAGTTTTTTTCTTAATATTTATAATATGGCTAGCATTTGGCAGTTAACTAAAGACAAGTGTAAAAGTCTGCTACTGTTTATATTACCATGTATTTGAGAATATTTTTGTATTGTTGTGCTATACTCGTTTTAATTGCATTTTCACAGAACTATTACGTAGTCGCTTCTGACTCATAAAAACATGATTTGTAAATGCTTTTACCCATAAATCATTACTACCGGTTCTTTTCTATTTATTCATTTTTCATGACCATAACACCATTTACTGCAGTCATGGAAGCCATATGAAATCAAACAAAACAAACAGGCAAAGAAAAACCAACCAGGAAAACAAAACAAAACAAAACTGCTTTTAAAGCATCAGTAGAAAGAAGTAAATGAAAAAATATATCAATGAAAACAAGAAACAATATTGGCGGTGCTTTTCAGAGTAGTCATCAGCTCTACTTTTATCAAAATCCCCTATCTTGATGTTAACATGCAGGTTTTCAGAGTCTCCCTCAAATTTATTAAACTAAACTCTCTAAAAGTATAGCACCAGAATAAATTATGATTTCAGCTAAAACCCCATGATATTGACACACAAGAAATCTAATAACCCAATTTTGTGGGTCTGGACTGGAGCCCCATGAACCAGCATTACAAACAAGAATTCATTCCTTTTAATGAGGTTATTCATTCAGCAAACACTTCCCTAATATTCTCCATCGGACTCAGGAAGATTGATAGAATCGGAATCCCAATTCTGGAAATGAAAAAGTAATTTTGGAAAGTGACCTTCACACAGTGATAAGGCTGGCATCTATGGAATGTTATGTGCAATGTTATGTTGAGGTTACTTTATCGCTAAAAAAATGGACATTCAAACTTGGAAGATTTGTATTAACAGAGGGTGGATTCATAAATTGTTTTAATCTTCTGCTTATCTTTGGCTTGATTAGAAAATTATTTTTTTTTATTATACTGATAATACATGACCTCTTTTCCCAGGATGCCAGACTGTTTTTGCTATTTGCTCAAAAATAGCAAATTGTTGAGTTCTAGGAAAAAAAAAAGAAATTGCTACTTGTGAAGAAGCATAAACAACTAGGAGTTCTAGATTATAGAAACTAGATTTTGAAAAGCCATGCTGAGACAGGAATGAGAACATAGGCTTAACATGAGACAGGAAGCTAGAGAGGGTTATTTACATAAAGCCAGGAACTGAAACACTGGTCCATCATCCATAAATGGGAACCTATCTTTGCTAAAAAGGGCTTTGAATACAATTTTAAACTGTCTTATTTTGCTATAGCTGTGTAATAAATTGCCTCAGAACTATGTGGCTTAAAATAAAATAAGCATCTCCTAGTTTCTGAGGGTCAGGAACTTATAAGTGGTTTAGCTAAGTGAACCTGGCCCTGGGTTCCTTATGTTAGAGTATTAGTTATGGATCTCCAGAGAAGCAGAACCAACAGGACCTAAATACATAGATACATACACATACATATGTACTAGATTTATTATAGGAACTGGATCATGTGGTTATGGAAGCTGAGAAGTCCCACAATCTACCGACTCCAAGTTGGAGAACTAGGAAATCTAGTGGTGTAATTTGGTTTAAGTCCAAAGGCTTGAGAATTGGGGAGGCTGGGAGGGGGTGTTGGAACTGACAGTGTAAGTCCTGATGCAAGTCTAAAAGCCCAGGAACTAGAAACACCGATGTCTGACAGAAAATAAAATGGCTGTCTCAAGTTAAGAGAGACTGATTCAACCTTCTTCCACCTTTTTGTTGTATTTAGACTCTCAGCCGATCGGATGATCCCTGCTTGCATTGGAAAGGGCCATCTGCTTTACTCAGTTCACCAATTTGAATGCTAATCCATTCTGGAAGCATCCTTACAGATATCCCCAGAAATAATATTTTTCCAGCTGTCTGTACTTCCTTTAGCCTGGTCAAGTTAATAAATAAAACTAAACATCATATGCAGTAAAAAAGTCAGGTGTTGAACAGAGTACTGTCATCTGAATCTTTGAATGGTGTGAAGAAATCTATTCCAATGTGGCTCACACACACCCCTCACAAGTTAGGCTGGTTATTGGCACAAAGTCTCAGTTCCATACCATGTGGATGTCTCCATGGGCCTTTCCACAAGGTGGCTGTCTTCCCCCCCAGAGCAAGTGATGCAAGAGACCACAAAATGGAAGTCATGATGTATTTTACGACCTATTATTATTGGAGGTCACACACAGTCATTCTTAAAATATCCTTTTGGGTGGAGGGAGACTTACACAAGGGTGTAATGTGAATAACACAGTTTGTTGAGTTAGGTTTGCATAAGTCAGGGATGTTGAAAGAGAGAGAGAGGGAGAGAGAGAGAGAACATAAGCACAGAGAGAGACAGAGACAAAGAAAGAAAGGGACAGAAAGGAAGATGCTAGATAACATCTGAATTCTGAAAACCAAGATCTTAATGCATCTATGAAATAATCAAGTAGAAGCTACTAAAAATTCCCTAGGATTACCAATGCTCTCTGTTACACTAGGAACAAAACAGAAAGGAAACCAACATCATACTTCTTATTAATGGAATTTCATGAACACATTTTATCTCAATTTATATTTCATGGCATCCAGGTGCTAAGTGCAGTTTCAAGCATACTCTACCCTTCCATAAATTATACAGCAAAGCATCACTTGGTAATGGGCATTTTATTTTTCATGCTGATTTCCTTAAGTGCTCCACTCTGAGGTCTCTCAGTCATGGCCATATGCTTTTCTTTCCTTTCACATATTTGAATATAGAGCTATATTGATAGATCCAAGATTTTTTTTTTTCTTTTATGAACTCTGGGTTATTCAAAATTGTTCTTTCAGATCAAGAAAAGTAAAAATCTTTCACAGAAAACCAACATGTAGGGGACTCTTTTTTTTTTCTTTCTTTTATCACTCCTGCTAAGATTCATTTGAAAAAGATTTTCCTGAAAAAGATGAAAGAAAGTATGACAACTTTTGAATCAAAAATGCCTCAGAAAGTAGAAACATAGCTCAAGAAAATGTGTTTCAGTTTTTAAGAACTTTGACACATTAAAATATGTGTCATTTTATTTGTTTGATTTGCTTTGCTTTTTTTGCTCTTTTATTTGGGTGTAGGTATACTTGGAGTCAGATACGGGATTGAAGATAAATCATGTTTCACCAATGCATGCATTTACGGCTGTACTACTATCCATGAAAAACTCTTCTTTTCCCTCATCTTCCTCAGGAATTCAGCACAATTAGCTCATTTGCATTGTGACAACCAAACCCCTAGGCAGTCTTGGGTTGATGTCTGGGCAAATGTTTCTCCTTGCTGCTAATTCCATGTACTGTTCTGGCCTGTTTCCAGCTGTTTATTTTCCCTTGCCTCAGAATGTAGTTTTCATTTTTCAAAGGTTCCTAA
This sequence comes from Mustela nivalis, assembly GCF_964662115.1. Classification (NCBI taxonomy): domain Eukaryota; kingdom Metazoa; phylum Chordata; class Mammalia; order Carnivora; family Mustelidae; genus Mustela; species Mustela nivalis. The sequence goes on from NC_139020.1 coordinate 35,674,543, forward strand.
CATTCTTCAAAGCATATTTTTAAGAGAAAATGTATTTTTTTTTTTTTAGGTAAGAGAAAATGTTTTTTACTTGAAAATTTTGTTACTTAATTCTCAAATATCACATCTGTTCATAATTTCTAATTCTTATGGGTTGTTATGATTTGAACTGTGGAAGATAGGATGGAAAAATTATTATATCTAATTTACTTTGGTTTTCTATAAAAAGATTTATTTCTGTATTTTCCTTTTAAATTACTTCTAACACTAAGTAGGAAACTAAAATAATTCTTGGGGTGCCTGTGTGGCTCCGTTGGTTGAGTGTCTGACTTGATTTTGGCTCAAGTCATGATCTGTTGTGAGATCGAGCCCCACATTGGCCTCTGAGTTCAGTGTGGAGTGTGCTTCAGATTCTCTTTCCATCTCCCTTCTGTACTCTCTCTAAAATAAACAAATGAATAAATAAATTAATGTCTTTAAAATAATTCTTTGAGTAATTTTTAAGAATATATGCAGATGTTTCTCTGTGGTCTTAGAGACCAGGGATACAAGAACAGTTTATTTATTTATTTATTTATTTATTTAATTTTATTTATTTGAGAGAGAGAGAGCACAAGCAGGGGCAGTGGCACAGAGAGAGGGAGAAGTAGGCTCCCTGCTAAACAGGGAGCCAGATATGGGACTCAATCCCAGGACTCGAGATCACGATCTGAGCCAAAGGCAGATGTTTAATGGATTGAGCCACCCAGGGACTCCATACAAAGAATGGTTCTTAAGCAACCAATGTGGAATGGAAGAAAAGCAGAAAATTTCACATTTTCACAGGGGATTTATTCATTTGTCCAAATGGCAGAGGCTTGCACAGATATCTATCACAGTTGCTATTCAGCAAGCTTTAGATTTATGGCAAAATGTTTTAAAATGAAATGGAAATGTGTTTCCAATAAAATTTAATGCATATTATTGTTAAAAAATTAAAATTTAATAAATGAAGTCATCGTTTTTAAGTACATAGATTTTTAAAAGTTTTACAAATAAGATAATTTTGATTAGTGGGCAAATTAAAGAGAATAATTTATTTGAAATTTTCAGGAAAAAGATAATTTTAAAAAATATTTTATTTATTTATTTGAGAGAGAGAATGAGAAAGAGAGAGTGTGAGAGGGGAGAATTCAGAGGGAGAAGCAGAATCCCCACTGAGCAGGGAGCCCAATGTGGGAGTTGATCCTGGACTCAAGGATCATGACCTGAGCTGAAAGCAGTTGCTTAACCAACTGAACCCCCCAGGCAGCCCAAAAAGAGACCTTTTATTGAAGCGTATTTTGTAAATAACTCTTCAAACTTCAAGTACATCTTCCCCTGACTTTATGGAAACATTCTAAAGTATAAGATGTAATATTTTGCTTCTGTAACTGAAGTATTTGTTTCCCCTAAATCTTTGCTACCTAAATCCTCATATCATTTTGAGCATTCTTTTGATGAAACAAGAATTAATACCATCAATAAATAATAAAATGCTTTAAACTGCTTGGCTATCCTCTGATAGTCCCTATTAGGCTTTGATTTTGTTCCTATTGTTTTCCTTGTTCAGTGTGACACTACTAATTGCTATTCTCTATAACATTGTCAAGTCCCGTTAATACCCTTAAAAGTCAGAGTTTTTTATCCACCCAATTACCATGAAGGTTTCTAAACTACATGTTTATATGCCCCATAACCAAAATTTATCATTAATAAGATTGACATGGGCTGGTTAATCTTTAATACTTTTTTCTAAAGTCATGCACTAGATTGTCTTTTTAACAATCTTCAAGAATAATTGTTCTAATTACTACTTTGTCCTTGATTGTAGGTTGGGAATTAGGATGATTTCATATCATATATATTCCTTACCATTAGCCTGAAAAGAGACCATAAGTGGGATATCAGAACAAATGTTTTTCTTCAAAATATACTTTGGAATTTTATTCCCCACTAATGTTCCTTGTTTCCCAGAAATGTTATTGTGAGTTGTATGAAGATGAAATGGAAAATAAATGTTCCTGGGAGGAGAGGGAGAAGAAGGCTCCTACTGAACAGCAACATGGGACTGGATCCCAGGACCCTGGGACCTTGACCTGAGCCAAAGGTAGATGCTTAACCAACTGAGCTACCCAGGTGGCCCGAAGACTCAGTTTCTTTTTGTCTTAAAGCTGTGAGATTCTGTACTACCTGCCATTTATATCTTATGATAATGTTTTATATCATTGTTTTATTTCTGTTGATAGCATCCTTTTGGCTCCTCTTTACTGGTCAATGCTGCCACTGCTCTTTTGTTAAATGTTGTCCACCCATATGATCATTTTCACAAGACTTTCCACCAAGGAGTCTAGAGATGTGAGATCAGGACATAGTGCTACTAGCTTCAGGTTCACAATGGTACCAGATGGTCCCATGTTCTGACCAAGAGATGCAGCACATGGTTCAATTCCCTTCTTTCGTCCTGTGCTTTTCTATCTGAAGGATGAACCTTCATATTATAAGAGTGATAGGCTAAACATTAAGTCTCTAAATGAGTCTAAAGTATACATAGTTTTAGGCTGGGCTTTAAAAGAACTATTTATGTGTCTCAACTATTCATGTGTTCTTGCCTTTTTTAGAGTGCTTATGCTACAAAGCTAGTTGGTTAAAAGTCTGACCTTAGGGCATATTAAAATACTATAGATTATTAATATAGGGTTTATTTCTTTGACCACTTTGCATGCTGTAAAAATGAGTATATTTTTAAATATCTATGCTATGATGCAATTTCTTGTTTATATATCTATATCCATAAGATTGTGAATTCTCTGATGAAGTTCACACTGTATATGTCTTTATAATTCATAATCTTGCCATAGCATATTTACTTAGTAGATATTGTTCTCAGGTAAATCTATTACATTTATTAATTTCCTTTTATATATTTAAAATATGAGATACTTTTATTAAATGACTAAGTCATATAAATAAAAACATGTATTATGAATCATTATGTTACTGTTCATGGTACATTGTTGAATGAGACTGTTATTCTCTTATAGAGCTTGCACTCAATGAGGGACAATAAAATTATTGATTAATTAGTTAATATAAAACCAAATAAGTATTTAAGTATATAATTATCTGACTAATAAGATTAATTAATATATAAGCAAATATAGATACATAATTTTAGGTACAGATTAATGCTTTGAAGAAAAATAAAACAGTCAAGGAATCAAGAATGATCTGGGGGCAGGAATGATGAGGTCCTCTTTCAATCTTGAGGAAAGGAGAAAGTAAATAATATGTGCTATCTGGGTGAAGAACAATCCAGGAAAAGAAACAGAAAGGCAAACTCTCAAAACAAACAAACAAATAATGGTAAACAAAGGCCAATATGACTGCAACAGAAATAAGCACTAGGTATAAGGGGAGAATGGGATTAAAAAGAGAATCATGAAAAATGATCGCATACAACTTTACAAGTCATGTAATGGTTTTGTATTTATTCTATGGAATAGGGTTGTGACTGGGACAGGAAATGTAGTTTAGTGAGACCTTTTTTAAAAAAAAAAATTTTAAATATAAAACCTATTACACATGTTTAGGAAAAAGCTCACATGAAAGGAAAGCTTAAAGGAATGTAAAAGTGCAAAGTTGATTAAAAGGTAACTAGCCTAAGAGAGGAGGTCTCTTCTATATAATGGGAAGAAATAAAAGAGTGATGTGTATGTAAGTGTGACAGTATGTTTGCTAATATGCTCCTAAGATGCACTGCTCTAATCTGCCTTCAAGGAAATATTGATTGCTGTCAACTGGGTGTCAGCATTGGTCTCAACCACAGAGAACCACCTTGCTCAAGGGAACGGTCTTTCCAGGACAGCCCACATGTATGACTGATTGAAGCAGAGGTATATTTTCCCAAAACATCAGACAACTCTATGGGGGCATGTATGTTCCAGAGTTCTCTGCAGGATTGTCCAAGATCACAGTCCTAATTCTCCTTCTGTTCCAGCCTGCTCTCCTCCATTTCCTTCAATAAATTTTTATCTCTAATAAATACCCAGCAAGACAAATTCTTACAGAGACAGAAAACTGAAAAAAAAAGTTCTCTGGTAACCTTCTCTGAGAATGAGTAATGCATGGAGATTTAGGAATGGTAAGTTAAAAGTGGCTATAAATGTTTGAAATAATGGCTAGAAAAAATGGAGTTAAGAATAATCTAAGAAAACAGAAGAATTGCTGGTCTGTCTTGGTAACCAAATTGAGAATGTAGACCAAGAGGACGGTGAGCACTCCTTCCTCTTTAAAAGGTATCTTCAGTTAACTGTTTCGGAAACATATTTATGGCTTTCCCTCTATCTGTCTCACACTCCTTCTCATCTCTTCTAATGACCTTTTTTCTTATCCTTACTTATCCTGTTAAATTTAATGCTATCAGAGTCTGTCCTGACTCACTTCACACATTTTCCCGAATAGATTCATCAATTTCAATGCTTCGATTACCCTCCATATACTGTTGAATCTCCAAACTCTGTTCTAGTCCACAAATCTTTCTTAAACATATGGCCAAATATCCAGTAGTATAATGGTCATCTTTCTTTTTTTCTTAATTTCAGAGGCAGAATTTAGTGATTCAGCAGTTTCATATAAAACCAGTGCTTATTACATTGAGTGTCCTTCTTAATGCCCATCACACAATTATCCCTTTCCCCCACCTAACTCTCTTCCAGCAACACTATTTCCTAAAGTTCAATGTCTCTTATGGTTTTTCTCCCTTTCAATGTTCATCTATTTTTCCTTCCCTTCCCTTATATTCATATGTTTTGTTTTTTAAACTCCACATGAGTGAAATCATATGGTATTTTTGTTTCTCTGACTGACTTATTTTGCTTAGCATAATACCTTCTAGATCCATACCTGTCCATTGCAAATGGCAAGATTTCCTTCTTTTGATGGCTGAGTAATATTCCACATCTTTCCCATCATTCATCTGTCAATGGACATCTGGTCTCTTTCCATATTTTGAGTATTGTGGATATTGCTGCTATAAGCATTCGGGTACATATACACCTTTAAATCACTATGTTTGTATCATTTGGATAAATACTTAGTAGTGTGATTGCTAGGTTGTAGGATAGTTCTATTTTCAACTTTTTGAGGAACCTCCATACTGTTTTTCAGCATGGCTGCACCAGTTTGCATTCCCATCAAGAGTGTAAGAATTCCCCTTTCTCCTAATCTTTGCCAACATCTGTTGTTTACTGAATTGTTAATTTTAGCCATTCTGGGCAGTGTGAGGTGGTATCTCTTTGTGGTTTTGATTTGTATTTCCCTGATGCCAAGTGATATGGAACTTTTTTTTTCATGTCTGTTGGCCATGTTTATTTGGAAATTTCACAGGTGTCCCAAACCCAGCATAAACAAAATTTAGTATTTGTTTTTGTTTTTGCTTTGTTTAAAAATAATATTTCTCTCACCTTTAATGTTACATTCCATAAGTTACACAATTTTTTAAGTTTTTAAATGAAGATGATTCTTAATAATTTTATCTTTTCTTATTATTAAATGTTATCAATTTCTTAGCCTAAATAATATTTGAATCCATCTAATATACTAGATTTATGGATTCTAGTACGCCTAGCCTACATTATTACCATATCCGGTAAGTTTGTCTTCCAAATTCCAGTCTTATTTTCTCCCATTTTTTTAAGATAAAACTTATCATTTTATTAGATCTTCATTAAATTGTTGGAATTGAGCATAAGACATAAATTTAAAAACCTCAAAATAGGTCATTCATGAAGAACACTTCCTTCTTTGGGCAGTCAGTCAAAATAAAGCATGTGGGCTTGTCTGTACCACACCATCCCAGTTAGCTTTTCTCATAACCAGCCACACAAGCTCTGTCATCCTTTCACTAAAGACCATTTAGACACCCTATAGATCTAACATAAGGCATGTAGGATGCCTTGGCCTACCCAGGAATGCTGGAAACATGCTCTTCCTCGTGTTGTTGAGGAGAAAAACAAATAAATAAACAAACAAAACTTTTAAAAACTGGCATTTGAAGTTATAGCTTCCTTGTACTTATGGCATACCTCATTATATAATTAATAAGTAACATTTAAGTATAAAAAGATTTCTTCCAAAAGCACTGTTTTCTGAAGGAAATTGGTTTCTCAGTTGCTATGTTAGCTGCTCAGAAAGCTCACAGGACCAGGTTTTAAAAAAAAAAAAGTTGAAATTCTAGGATAAATTGTAAAGTATGGAGATCTTAGTCTGCAACCTACAGACCCTCAGGTACTACCATGCAACTTCCTTTGTTTCACCACAAGGACACTGGTGCCCTGTTTTTCTCAAGCTACCAGTCTGTGAGTTTTGGTTAGTGCTTAGTCTGATCTGGTTTTTGAAAGAATATCTAATATTCCTCTTCTGCTTCAAATGCCTCAATGCCTTCCCTATGCCCTTGTAATAATTATAAATTTGAAATGTCTTAGTAGGGCTCACATGGTCCTTTAACATCTAGCTTTTGATCACTTTCCTGTCTCATCTTTTGCCAACTACCAGCTCTATTCCCAACCCCACTCTATAATTCTAGTTTCTAACTATACTGAATCCCTTCAAGTTATTAGAACATATTATATTCTCACAAAGCTTTGAGTCTTTGAGTATTAAGTACCTATATCCACAATAACAATGTTCCATAAAAATCACAAACTCTTTGTGGCCTCAAGGCTAAATGTTTCATTAGTACTTGAGTCTGTGAATCTGTGATTTAGGTTGTTCTTATTTGGATGCACTTACTGATCTATAAATAACAGCTCTGGCTGTGATGACTGTTCATGGTAGGCTGAGAAATCCCCCCCACCGCCACAAAGATGTCAGGTCATAATCTCTGGCACCTGTAAATAGCTGTATTTGGAACTAGGGTCTTTACAGATATAATTAAGGATCCTCATATGACAAAGGATCTTGAGATGAGGACATTATAAGGGTGGATCTAAAATGTAATCATATATATTCTTATAAAAGAGAAGCCAGAGCTGTGGTTCCAGAGGATAGAACCATGAGTCCAGAGGCTGGATCCTCCAGCCTTAGAAGTTTGTTATTAGGCCTTAAGATCTAATGGAATTTTCCCTGCTGGATGATCTGAAGTTGCTTGGGATTGGTGATCTTTTCCTTCCTTCCACTTTCTGCCTTTTGGAATAGGAGTATTTATAACTTTTCTATGACTGCCCCTGCACTGTATTTTGGAAACATAAAACTTGTTTTCTCATTTCACAAGTTTACAGATGGGGAAGGATTTTGCTCCAAGATAAATGATACAGTGTCTCACACATATCTGATTTAAATCATGAGATTTGAGACATTTGATCTGATGATATTGTGATAACATCTTGGAACTGAGTTGATGTTATAATTAATTAAAGCACGTGGGAATGTTGGGATGTGGTAAATGTATTTTGCATGTGTCATGGATGTGAATCTTTTGGACCAGAGAAAAGACTGTAGACTACAAAACTGCACTAAAAGATATCAGACACTAATCCCCAGAATTTGTAAATGCAGCCTTTTTTGGAAAAAGGGTCTTTGCACATATGGTTGAGTTAAAGATTTTGGGAAGATAGATTATCCTGAATCATTTTGGTGCAATTGCAAGCGTCCTTATAAGAGAGAAGCAGAATGAAATTATACAGAGACACAGAGAAGAGTTGACAATCTGACCATGGAGGCAGACATTGGAGTGATGTGGCCACAAGCCAAGGAATGTTGGCAGCCACCAGAAACTGGAAGAAATTTGAACAGATTCTCTCTTTAGCCTTTGGAGGATATGTGACCCTTGTCAACAGCTTGACTTTAGCCCAGTGATACTCATTTCAGACTTCTGGCTACCAGAATTGTGAAAGAATAAATCTCTTATTTTAAGCCACCCGAGAAACCAATACACTTCTACATGTTTCTCTCATCCTCTTGCATTCTGTCACTGTGCTTCTTTTTGTGGCAATTTCAGAAGGCAGAAACAGAATAGAAAAAGGCTAAGGCTTTTATAAATTTTCATTTGCATATGATTTGCTGACAGTGTACAACTAGTAAAACAAAGTCATGCGACTGGTTGGCCCAGAGTCCAGAGGAGGTATAGCAATTTTGTATAACAAATGATGTGGATGTGAGAAAAAATGAAGTTTTAGGACCATTTTGGCAATCTGCCATCCATAAGTTTATTTTCTTTTAATTTGATTATTATCTTTGATTTTATCTTTGACTAAACCCTATTCATTTTGGGGCATTGCCTTTATTTTATTAAAAACTTATTTATTTATTTGAGAGGGAGAGAGTGCACAGAGGTGTGGGCCTGGGAGGTGGGGGGGGGTGGAAGGAGTGGGCAGAGGGAAAAACTCTTCAAGCATACTCCCTGCTGAGCCTAAAACCTGAGAGGGGGCTCCATTCCATGACCCAAGAGATCAAACCTGAGCTGAAAATTAGTCAGATGCTTAACCAACTGAGCCATCCAGATGTGCCAGGTGTTGCCCTTTCTTCATGCTTAGGTATTATGTTTTATTATTGTGGCATAATTGTATTTTCATTATTACAACAACTATCTCAAAATTTCAATTTAACAGGTCCTCAGTAGTTTGTAATCTCAGTGGCAGCAAGCATGAAATTCTTGTCATCTTTATATCTCATGTAACTAATGTAGAACCTTAGACATGCCGCATGCTCAGAATATGTAGGTCAAATTAATATATAGTTTATACTCTGTTACAATAGACATTCTGCCAATGCACTAGAAAAGTGTTAATTTTTTATTTCAAGGGATTTTAAACAAATATAATTCTTCTTTGTAAATAAATTTATGTAATTTTATTCTTATGTCATATATTAAGGGTAGTATTAAAAATTGAAGTTGATTATTTTAACTACAATTTTAAAAGTTTCAGTAAGGGATCACTAATTGCCATATGATTATATTCAAACTTGCTGACAGTAATTATTAAAATTAAATTATTCTTTACTGTTTATATTTTCTATCATCCTCCTAGTTTTCCAAGAAACTTTAGGAAACATGTTGAAAACCCTCCAAAGTCATTTTTGCTCACATATACCGATTTAAACATTTACCTATTGTTGAAGGATTATTTTCAATTACCTGATGTCCCTGTTTATTGATAACTAATATGTTTTAAATGGTTTGGTTTATATTTCAGCCCTTTTAGTAACTGGAATGGTGAGAAAAGGGTGAGTATCATTCTATCTTCATTCCCCTTTGGTTTTACACAAAGTGAATAGAACTATTTTAAAAGTGACCTTAATGTTAACCAGAAACACAGGGGGGAAAAAACTGAATGCTAGAAAATGTAATTAAAGTTACAAGGACACACACATGCACATGCACAGAGTCACCTTCCTATTTATTTTATTTTATTTCTTACTGATGTTACTTTTTATCCTTTTTCTGGTACTGATACTAATGTTCTTCCTAAAATTGTAATGATAATAAATGTATCAATTCCAGTAATTTCACTTTCTTCCTTTATATTTGTTTGTTTCTAATTTGATAAATATTTATCAAGAATAAAAAGTAGTAGTTAATATTGGCTAGAAAAATATTTTAGACTCATTCCCCATCAGGTTCCCCCAAACAGCTGTGCCACTACACCTCCGTCCAAAAGCCCTTGTCAAGATCTGAGCCTTTACAGAGCTCAGGATGCCAGCTCTGCAGGTCTGTGCCAAACTGAGGGGGAAGTTGCCTAATGCAGATTCAGATCCAGTTGGAATTGTATTTAAAAACTCCAAATTCAGTGCATTCTTATTTTAAGAAGTAAATCACATATGCCTGTCCTCTTTTTCTTCATAATATTGCTTTTGAAATGATACAAACTGTATAAATAAGAACCACAAAATGAGTGTCCTTACTGAAATCATGTTTGCCATTTTGCAGATTCCAGACCACAAAAATCTCATAATCTCAGGAAAATTGGACCTCATCCACTCAAACATAATTACTACCAAACTTTTTCTGGCAAAAGACTATAGTGCATAGTAGCTTGATTTGCACACATGCAAGCGATACAAACATTCTGAGTTATTGAACACTTATTAGCAGAGTGGTAATAACTGAATTCAAAGGAGTAGTCTATATAGATGTAGTTTCTATGGAAGCAGAGGCAAGTATTAGAATAAAGTTTAATAAATTAAATTACATAGTATAATAGATCTTTTTCTTTCTTAAATAAACTGGAGGAGATCACAATAAATTAAAAAAAATTAATAACAACAAAGAAATGCTGTTGATGCTTTGCAAAAAGTGTTTTATCTTGAAATAATTACAGAAAAATCTTATTTAATTATTTAAATAATTAAATAATTAAAAGAAAATCTTATTTACAGTCATGGCTAATACAGCAATGTCATAACTATTTTCTTAGGAAAATGAGCAAATGATCTCCCTGATATGAGGAAGTGGTGATGCAACATGGGGGCTTAAGTGGGTAGGAGAAGAATAAATGAAACCAGATGGGATTGGAAGGGAGACAAACCATAAGTGACTCTTAATCTCACAAAACAAACTGAGGGTTGCTGGGGGGAGGGGGGTTGGGAGAAGGGGGTGGGATTATGGACATTGGGGAGGGTATGTGCTTTGGTGAGTGCTGTGAAGTGTGTAAACCTGGTGATTCACAGACCTGTACCCCTGGGGATAAAAATATATGTTTATAAAAATAAAAAATTAAAAAATAAAAAAATTAAAAATTAAAAATTAAAAAATTAAAAAAAAATAGGACAGACATTTATCACAAAAACTGTATTATGTGTAGCCTGATCTTATCACCTAGAAAAAAATAAAATAGAAAACATTAATTGAAATAATACTTCAAAAGTTGAAAAAGCTAACCATGAAGAAAATAGAAAATCAAAATATAAATTTGATTTCCTTGTAAGCATGAAATGTTTCAGTACTGAAAAACACAAAATATCATATTACCCACACTGCCATGTTAGCTACTAGTGTGTTGTTTGATAAAAGAAAGAAATTGTTACAGAAGATAATATAGCCCTTTCTTTGTCCTCAATGGACACTTACTGAATTTTTCCTTATTATGGAATCAGTTTTTAAGAATATTTCTGTTCATGAAAATTGTGTAGAACAGTAATTATCTTACAGGATTAATGCAAATAAACCATTAACATATTTTCTGTTTCAAAGTAAATGTTGAGTAAATGGTTAGTTATTGTTTATTATTTTAAAAATTATTATTGAATTTCACTAAAATAAATGTTTACTTTCACCAGTTAAATCAGTTGTAGTGGGATATTAATTTGTGATAAGTGTACACAGATCACCAGTGCAAAATCTAATCTAGGTCAGTTTAACAGTGCTCAAATTCAGAGATAAAGTGGGAACTTAGAAGGTTTTCTTATGCTAACTGAAAATTTTAAATTTCATGTATACATTTATAATCACATCCCCCTTTAGTTTTCCTTTTACTGGTGTTTTGCAATAATGAATGTTATAATGATTTCCAATCAGTAAAATTGTATCATTAAGTGGATATTAGAGATGGCAATTTTTGAGTCAGTATTTTTAATAATTAGGTCTAGGTTTTAAAGAACCTCTTTAGAAATTAAGTTGAAAGAATTTAATTTTGATTTGGGAAATAGTAATAGGACTATAAGTTGGTCATTTTTCTTGGTTCATATTAACAAAAGAGTAAAATTCCTATATCTTTAATAAAAATATCAATTTATGAATATGTAGGTACACATAACATGTATATACTCATATTACTTTGTTTGCAAATAAAAGCTATTTATATTCTATATCTTCTTTTTCATATGTTATATTATTTACTAATAGAAATAGTGAGCATACAAAAATCTTGCAGCATCTCCTTTTAAAGTACCAAGGCAAATTTAAGAATAAGTAATTTGTTTTTAATATGTGTTTTGCCAACACTTGAGATCAAAGGAAAATTATAGTTATAAATAAAATGAATTTCTAAGCAGGCATTTTATGATGCTAGGATTTTTATTTTCCTAACCATGCTCCAAAATGAGAGGTCCTCGTGAAAGTGCATTGATGGAGTTGGATAACACTCCTTGCTGATCACATTGCAAATCTCCCTCAGTTGTACCCAGGGTCCCGATTGCTTCCACCAATATTAAATAGGAACTAAATTTACCACACATGAAAGAGTTTACTAAATTTAGGACTGGCTAGGGGCCGATGAAATTATTGTTTTGTAGCCTAGTAACATACTCAAAATTAAATGCTAAGGAGAAAATTGCATAAGATAAATAAATAATAGGCAGAATCAGAGCAGCATACAGAGAATCACTCTAAAATAATTTTATGATCTTGTGTCTCCAGAGACTCTTTAAACTCTCAGTAGTCCTAAAGGAGACATTCTTCCAACTCTTACTTTAGTTTTCCCTCAGCTTGAAATGCAGAGCTGAATTACGATGTTCAATGGCATTATCTGTGAATATCCTAAATCAGAATATAGAGAAAGGAGAAAGAGAAAATTGGTAATTCCATCAAGTTTGGGAAGAAATAAAGACTTGTTTAAAGGCAGCTGGCAAGAGAAAACTCAAGTCACCTTCTGAGAAAGAAAGTTAACTGTCATGAGTTTGATATGTGACTGAAATAGGGAGACGAGGCAGAAAGAAAACTGGAGGGATTTTTCTGCTCAATAGAACATCTGCTGTCATCCTAACAAATCAAAGTATTTGGGGAAATGGATGGTTTAGTAGTTATTCAAATGAATTAATACCAAGTAGAAAACCACCCAAGAATTGACTCGTGGGCAATCTAGAGAGATATTGACAAAAAGAAGGTTGTTTATTTATTTAGATTCTTTTAGATGGTAGAAAAGGGTAGTTTTATTGTAGTTACAAAGTGTGTTGAAGCAGTTCTTACAACATAATCATTAAGAACACACAAAAATGTAGGCAAAGGAACTCTATTAGAAGGAATTACACACTATTTACATATTAATTTATGCAGCAATAATAACTGCTTTAAAATATGGTATCCTCAATGTAGAAATATTTATGCAGTGTTTGTGGGGAAAAATTATATTTACATGGCTTAACATCATAGCGTAATGAAAGTCTGTCCCTTCTAAACAACAACTATATAAGCACATATTCTAATTTAGTTTTTGAAGTTGGGAAAAATTTAAAATGTGTGATTAATGATTATATGAACTAATACAGATATTTAATACATTTTATAGTGTTTAAACTCAGAGTTTTCAGAAAGCCCAGAATTTTAGGGTACATACTTACTTATTTTTAAAGGCAGATTTCCTACCATGTTAAATCACAACATTTCTTTTTTAGTATCAGCTATCTCCAACAGACATTATCAACTTAGAAGCACAAATGAGCAAACCACATAATTTTAAAATCATATCACTGTTGGGGTGCCCAGGTGGTTCAGTTGTTTCAGCAGTCAACTCTTGGATTTGGCTCAGGTCATGATCTTACAGTTGTGGGATTGAGCCTCGCATTGGGCTCTGCTCTCATTGCTGAGTCTGCTTCAGATTCTCTCTCCCTCTAGCTTAAGCTCACTACCTCTCAAATAAATAAACAAAATCTTTAAAATAAAATGTATCGTTGTTGATAGCTAATCAATATGAAATGTTTTCACTGTCATGTGCAAAATTGGCATGCAAATATTTAATATTAAAGCATCTTTTTAATAATTGCTAGTGGTTATTTAGTTACTTTATCATTATAGTAGAAAGCAGTATTTCTTGCTTTCTCTTCTGCTAGGTGTAAGGGATGATTGCACTTCTCTGCCCCTTTGTAGTTTAGTGTAGTTATATAACTTACTTTTTGTCAATGAAAAATAATAAGCCAATGAAAAGTAAATCAATTCCTGGAAGAAATACATAAGAATTAATAGGATATTCTCCAGTCTCTCTTCATTTTCATCCTGATTGTGGAAATAGAGAATTCTGTATTCTGAATTCTCCCTTAATACAGATTGTTAAGGTGTCACATACAAAAGACTTGCCCTAGAAGGACACTCATATTCACAGCTGATTTGGTGAGGAAAATGTGAATATTAATTTTTAATCTACAGATATTTGGAAGTTGTTTGTCACCTTAGTGTAACCTAGCTTATCCTGATTCATAAAATTTTCTTTTCCCTAAGGCCTCCAACTTGGTGATCTGAGTCTTAACCCGTTCCATTGACTAACTTCACACATTTAAAGTTATCCTATTTTCAGAGAGAAGAGGAATAAAGGACACTAGTTTAAAATCTGTCAGAAACATCTAGCTGCATTGAGTGCTTTAGTGAATATCATTTAAGTAACAGGCTTAATGCAGTTATTTATTCACAATAATGATAAGATCACTCCTTGTTCTCCTAAAGCCTATGTTCTAGAGACAAAGCCGATAAAAATACAAAAGAACTGGTTTAATACAATGCAGTCACTGTTTTAATGGAAACACACAGGAAGAGTGAAAACAGAAAGAAATCTTGTCCCTGCCAGAGAGTATTACAGAAAACTCTACAGAAAAAAGAATAGATTTGGTGGTGGAACGGAGTCTGAATATAGTCAAGACAAAGGAAATATGCAAAGTCCTGATAGTGAATGTATGAGCTCAGGACAAGTCTGTGGTTCAATACTGCTAAATACAATACAGAGGAGTTTTCAAGACAACTAAGATTGGACAGCTGGACCAACCCATAACACAACGAATCATATAGTCCATGCAAAGGGCTCCATGTGTTCATAAGTGAAAAACTCCGAAAGAAATGGAAGTCAAAATTGAAATGATCAGGTTGCATTTTAGAAATAAAATAATATAAGAAAAACTGTTGATAAGTTTAGCATTGATTGGAATAAAGTGAAATGAGACAAGGAAAACATTATAAAGCCAAAAGAAAATAGAAATTATAGAGAAGGACAGCAAGGAGATGTAGGAAAAGGAATGCATGAAACAATATTCTTAATAGAGAAAAATCTGGTTGAAAAGAATTGGAGAAATGGGGACTCGAAGGGATCTAGGATATCTTTAACTTTCAAATCTGTAGACAAACATACAGAACCACTGACTAAGACGGGGGATTTAAGAAGAAAAACTGGTTTGAGGAATAGAAAGGAAGCATAATGATGAGTTCATATAAATTCTGTATTTGTATTTGTGTCTCCTTTGGGTGAAGACGTCTAGCAAGAGCTCAAAATAAAGTTTTAGATCAATGATTCGTAAAGTATGAATCAAATTAGTCAAAGAAAATATATGGATTGAGTTGAAAAAAGGTGAGGATAAAATAGAAGGTGAAAAAGGAGACATCTAGGAACAAATCTTTCTGAAATTTCTCTGTGTTTGAATCCTGGCTTATTTCCTTAGTTTCTCTGAGAAGAATGCTTACCTTATGATTCATTAGACCTTAAACTTTGTGAAATTAAGGACTTCACTTAATTCATATTTTACAGTCTGCAGAAGTTGTAACAGTGTTTATTGTTAGGAACCACAACTACTGTATACTTGGTTCCCCAGCTATGGAATCAATTTCAATGAGTCTTAGCCATGTGGTCATTTTGTATGAAATAAGTATATCCAGATGTGTCAAGTCAAGAGGCTGACCATTGTCCTGCATTGTTCCAATATGCTCTTTCATCATTTTTGCAAAGTTAGGACAATCTGAAAGAAAGCACTATCTTTTGAATATTTTTGTTGGAAAGGATTTTCTGACCCTGTAGCAGTTTGGTTTATCATCATGTTTGGCTTCTCCAACAAGAGAGATAATTTGTTTGGTTCCCTCCATGGTGATGAGAGCATTTTAAATATCAATGCCCCTATGCATGCTTCTGAATCTTTATAGCATCTGTGACATCTCAGGCAGCAGAGAGCCCAGGAAGACCTGTGTGCAATAAATCACATATATTCAATGAGACACAAGTCTATTTGCATTGTCAAATAACAAATGAGAATATCATAGGTCTGATCATACCTGAGCTCTGTCTTTGTA
Source organism: Mustela nivalis (assembly GCF_964662115.1). Taxonomy (NCBI): domain Eukaryota; kingdom Metazoa; phylum Chordata; class Mammalia; order Carnivora; family Mustelidae; genus Mustela; species Mustela nivalis. The sequence goes on from NC_139020.1 coordinate 35,690,516, forward strand.
CTCAACCCTCATAAATATTTATGTATTCTAAGTGCTACCATTTAAGTTTTTCCATTGAGATTCCATTTTTACTTCAACAACACGCAACACAGATTATCTGACTTCTGAGATACCATTCTAGAATAATTACCCAGTCTTTCCCTGCTTGCCTTCCATGACCCTGGTCATATAGGCCTACAGGTGTTAGATTTTGGTTTAGAACTTTCTTTTATGGTAATAATGTCAGGTGTTGTCTGTACACATATAAATTAGGTTCTGGTCTCAAAGTTCTGTTTGGAAGCTTACTCCTGTTTCCCACCTCTAAAGCCTTGACCTTACTTTCAAATCAGACCTTTGGATAGCTACACATTCTTATTTCAGTCCATCAGCCCACTGCCACAAAACACTATGCTTTACATTCAAGTGGGGCTGGCGTATGGTTTTCTAGTGTTTATTAATTCAAGAGGTTTGTTCCAAGTGAAGAAACAAGCATTTTGTGAATGATCAAAAATCTGTAGAAAACTAGGCAAGTAATTGGGTTTATATGTCTTTGTTTCAGAAATCATTTTTTGAGAGATCTATTTACTCAAGTTATTTAATAGTGGCACCGCAGATCCAATGATGTTAAACTGGCAAGTTTGTTTTGTAGACTAGGAAGTCTATATTAAAGGCATTACCAGAAAATTAAAATGACTTTTGTGATCTAAAGAAAGAACAACTAGGGTGCCTGAGTGGCTCAGTCTTTTTTTTTTTTTTTTAAGATTTTATTTATTTTTTTCACAGAGAGGGAGAGACAGCAAGAGAGTAAACAAAAGCAGGGGGAGTGGATGAGGGAGAAACAGGCTTCCTGCTGAGCAGGGAGCCTGATGCAGGGTCCCTGGGTGGCTCAGTTGTTGAGTGTCGGCCTTCTGCTCAGGTCATGATCCCAGGGTCCTGGGATGGAGCTCTGCATCAGGCTTCCTGGTCCTTGAGGAGCCTGCTTCTCCCCCTCCCTCGGTCTTACACTAGCTCCTCCTACTTGTGCTCTTTGTCAAATAAATAAATAAAATCTTTCAAAAAACCCAACATGTTAGTGTATTCATAAGTTTCATGCCTATTCAATAATTCTCAATGAAAAGAGGATTTTTCAAAGCGTACAGTAATGTTAAATCACAATAAGTCAAATAGTGAAAAGGTAGAAAATACTTTTACTATGCCAATCATATTATTTGCAATTTCCTAAGTCAGAGCAGTGCATTTGATACAAACATGGAAATAAATTAGTAAGATGAAAAAGATCTTGAAATTGGTGTGTGGGGATCTAGGTTCTGGTATCAGCTTTGTCACTAATGATCTCAATGAACCTGAGTTGAGCAAGAGACTTATCTTACAGGTTCCTTATCTTTCAAGATCTGTCAAATCATTTCTTGGATAATTTCTCTCTTGTTATGGGCTGAATTGTGTTTCCTCAAAATCCACATGTCAATGCCCTAATCTTCAGTAACTCACAAGTGACTATATTTGGAAACAGAGAATTGAAAGAGGTAACTAAGAACATTCATTAGAGTGGCCCCAATCCAATATGTCTATGTCTTTAAAAAACAATATTCGGAGACAGAGGGAGAGATACCAGACACATGTACACACAGAAACAGGCATGTTAACATACAGCAGAAAGGCAGCACCTACAAGCGAAAAAAAAAAAAAAGGAGTTGGAAGAAATTAAACCTGCTGACACCTTGATCATATAGCTCTACCCTCCAGAACTGTGAGAAAATAAATTTCTCTGTTTAAGGCATCCAGTTTGTGGAATTTTAATATCTCAATGCTAGGAAAGTAATATCTCTCTCAGTCCCTAGAAATAAGTTATCAAATACCTTTAATCTATACCTATTCATTGTATTTGAGAATAGAAGATGACATGAAGATTCATTTTGATGGGAACTCATATTCATATAAAAATGAATGACTTACAGAAATAGAGAAAGTAAAGGCATTTTGTTTTGTCTACAATTAACATAAACGTAGCAGCACATTAGTCTCCCTAATCTTGTATGCTGGTCCTGTAAAAAATACAGACTACTGAACTGTAAGATCTATTCTCTTATGATAGAAAGGAGAATATTTAGGGAAGTCTTCACAAAGTATAATACAACTCTAATGTATAATGTGTAATCATTTGGCACTAATATTCTAAATAATCGTAAGACCTATGACCTATACAATTATTCTTTTATCATTAACGATGACCTTTATTGTGTGCCATGACCACATTAAATGTTTTCTCTGATATTTTTATTAGACACAAGTCTTCTTTTAGACTTGTTTACTTTTATTACCAAGCATTTCATACAAATAAGCAAAAGCAAAATATAATATAAAACACATTGAGTATATCATTCAGCATGAATTACTCAGGAAAACAGAAGCTACACTAGTTATTTTAACTGAATGGGTTTAACGATATGGAATTGGTTAAATTCCTAAAATTTTACTTGTTAGAAGTAACAATAGTAGGGAACAGTGACAGAAATGAAACAGCTGCAGGATATAGTTAGTCTTTCTAGCATGAAGTGAAACCTAGGGGAATATCAAAACCTAAAAGACAAATACTGTATGGTATCACTTATAGGTGGAATTAAAAATAAAATAAAATAAAAAAGGTCAAACTGATAGAAACAGAAAGTAGAAAAGTGGTTGCCAGGGGGTGGGAGGTTTGGAGAAATAGGGAGAAAGAAGTTGGTAAAAAGGTACAAACTTAAGAGCAATAGGATGAATAAGATCTGAAGATCTAATATAATCTAATATATTTATATAATAAATATAAATGCATATATTTAGGCATCTACTTATGTGAGACTTTTTGGCTAATAGTTTTATACAGATTTCTGTTTAATTAAAATTTAAAAGTTGTAAATGAAGGTAACTTTGTCCAGTTACCTTTTAACTTTTCTAAACAAAAGTTTAGAACTTTATTTTAGTTTAGTTTAGAAGTTTAGAAGTTTGATTATGCCTACCTAGATTTACTTAATAAGTTTTAACTTATAAAAATAAGAGAAAGCATATGGAATAATAGAAATATGGAAAATAGAAAATAATGAAAAAGAAAAGCTTTCAAACAGATAGCCATTATTAACTTTTTTCGAGTTCTGTCTGAGATTTCTCTTTCCTATACAAAAGAGATAGAAATGTTCTCCCAAATGGAATCTTACTATGCCTATGTTCTTCTAACCTGAATTTTAAACTTGAGTGTGCCATGGATACCAGCAAGACAACATACTCATACACACACAGAGTTATTTTTAATAACTGCATGACCCACTGTCTATTGATGGACCATTAGGTTATTTTCAGTTTTCTTTCTTTATTTTTCACAGTTATAGAATATTGAAGTTCTGTTAGGCTATAAATATGGTGGAAAGTTAAACATCCATAACCTTAGACATGTGGACAGGACCTCACTGTTCTGTACGAGCTTTACAAGAGGAAGTTTTAGCTGGGCTTCCATTTCATCATAAGACTTTGCATTTTTTGAAGAATTTCTTTCAATTATTCTTTTGGCTTATAATTAAAAACATGATTAAAACATGATTGAAGAGACTTTTCTCAATGACTATGAATGTGCAGTGTATTCTCTTCACAGACAGTCCTGCTATTCTTAAGGATTGTATTTGGAAGTTTTACTGATTGATCTATTATTTACATTTCCATTTATATTTATATTATGTATATTTATTCATTGGTATATTTCTCTTAATTGGTTGTGACTGTAAATATATATTTTTAGGAAGATTATTTAGATTTAAGATCAGGTTATACTTGTAAATACAGAAAAACTAACTAGAGAGCATATTAATTGCATCTTTGGCTTTTACACAATTGGAACAAGTCTTAAATAACTCTTAGGAATTTCAGTTGGAACTTTTATTTTTTTTTTTTAGAGATAGAGCGTCCTAGCAAGTGGGTGAGGGGAAAAAGGAGAGGAAGAGAGTCTACAGCAGGATGGAACCCAAGGTAGGTCTAGATCTTATGACCCCAAGATCATGACCTGAGGTGAAATAATGAGTAAGATGCCTGACTGACAGGTGCCCCAAGATTTTCTCAAACATTTTAAATACTGCTGCTGTAGTAGTTAAGTAGTTTGTAATATCTTACTCATCCCCCCAAAGATAATAACTCCAGGAAACATCTGCCCATTCTAGGGCTGAGTGAACAAAGCATTTTTATTATGATCTGTATATCTGTAGATCTTTTTGTATTTTTTGTATTTGAACTTCATTGAGTTTTCTGGGTTTGTAGATTATAGTTTTTCAGTAAATGTTTGAAGTTTTCAGGTCGTATATCTTTGAATAGTTTTTGCGTACCTTCCTCTCTCTTTCTGGTATTCTCATTATGCATGTGGTATACTTAACAGTTTCCTCATTTTCTCTGAGGCTCTCTTAATTTTTCCTTATCCTTTTTTCCTTGTTCTTCAACTTAGATGAGTTTCCTCAATTTTTCTTCAAGTTCACTTCTTTCTTCTTTAATTTCAAATCCACTGCAGAGGCACTCTAGTTGTTGGGGTCCGTTATCAAAGGAATGAGACGGAGACAAAGTAAAAGTTATGAAAAGCCTTATTCTATGCCAAGCATTAGAAGTTAGACTGACTGGCCAAGGAAATGAGACTGAGACAAAGTGAAAGTTACATAGAGCTTTATTCTATGCCAAGCATTAGAAGTCAGACTGACCAGCCAGGGCTGCCTCCAAAGAGAGCAACGACCCCCTCCTGATCTCACAGGCTGGTTTTATAGGGCATAACCACAGACCCAAGGTATGTGGTTTCTATTGTTAAGGCGTTTACTCCCAGAATCGATACCTGGAACCATACAAGGAACTATTGGGGCGTTTATTCCCGGAGTTAAGTCCGTGGATGTAAGCAACAATATGGCTACCTAGGCAATATGGAGTTGCTCTGGCTAAGCAGGCCCTAATAGTTAAACAGGTTTTAACATTAAATCGGCCCTAACACTAGTGAATTTTTATTTCAGTTATTATCCTTTTCAACTCCAGAGCTTTATTTGTTACTTTATTATAATTTTAATCATTTATTAATATTCTTTATTTGATGTGATATTAACAACATACCTTCTTTTACTTCTTTAATCATAGTTTCCTTTAGCTTTGCAAAAATATTTCATGGAAATGCATGCCTCAAAATTTTTTGTTGAAAACTGTGCATATTAGATAATAGAGTGTAACAACCCTGGGTACTATTGCCTCCCTATCACTGGCACTTTTTGTTGTTATCTGTGACTGGCTGATTATTTTTGTGATATTTTCTTCTCACCCTCCTACATGCATTGTTAGCCTTCTTATTTTACTGCTCAGGGAGGCAGCCCACTGGGTACTCCCATAGTTGCCCTGAATCTTGAGGTAGCAGTAGATTGGGCAGTGCTTTTTCAGAGGGCATCAGCTATTGAATTCCATTAATTCCCTGCTGATTTCTTTATTATTGTCAAAAGTGCCCTAGAGAGTGAATTGTTCTACATATTAATCCAATCAAATTTAGTCTCCTTTGAAGGAATAGATTTTTGAGGTCAAAGTTTGATATTTGCTCAGCCCGAAGTATGGCTTCTGCCATCTGTTTTATGCCCAGGTTCTCTCCTGAAAACTAGCTAGACTACATTTTAGCCTCTCTCTTGAATGTCCTCCCAAATGCTCTTCACCACATCTCTACTGTCTTAAAATTCTCTGTGCTCTGTTGCAAATGAATTTAGTTTTGGGGAAAGAGATTAGGAACTATCTGTTTTATGATCTTCTTCATCCTCCAGACAAAATTTTCTGGAGTCCACAATGGGGACAATGGCAAGCTTTGCACTGTTGCCCCAGATCTAGACGGTGATTTTTTTATTGAGCGGATTTAGACAATGCGGTTTTCTCAGCTTTCCTCTCCTGTAGTGAAACCACCACCTCATAAGATGGCAAAAGCTGTCATAGCCTTAGTGTTCCCAACAAACTGTGACAAGGTGGGGCCTTCATTCCATGAGGGGAGCTGGCAAAAGGATGTTCCAACCATTCAGCCACTCACCTGGGATTTACTCTTGGCAATAAGTAGCTGGGGACAGGATGTAACACTGACCTCCTACTCCTCCTGAGAATAAAACCCTTCGTTGGAAACTGAGAGGAGAGGGAAAATTGATTCGTAATTGCAGCAGTCAGGAGTGGAGCACCAGATCAGCCTCACTACATGTGTATGGAAGAGAGGGGAAATATTCTGCTGTATACTCTCATTTTCTTACAAAGTTTTTGGAGATTTTCTTAAGTAGGAAAGTGTTTATTTTCTGTATGTTCTTAGAACTATTACCAGAGATGTTAAAGTTTGCTTTATTTTAATTTTCATCAGTTGTACTCTAGAGCAGGTCAGCAGAACTCCTCATACTGTTCTGATGAATTTAGTTGTGCCTTTTTTTGTTAGTTTTTTTTTTAATTACTTGCTTTAAAGAGCTGATAAGTAAAGTGACTATCCAGTAATGTGATATATAACTCAACATGATATTTTTTAAAACAGTATTTTTATAGAAATCTTATTGATAACAAAATAGTTATAAGAATGTCAGATATCGGGGCACCTGGATGGCTCAGAGGGTTAGAGCCTCTGCCTTCAGTTTAAGTCATGATCCCAGGGTTCTGGGATCAAGCCCTGCATTGGGCTCTCTCCTCAGCAGGGAGCCGGCTTCCTCCTCTCTCTCCGCCTGCCTCTCTACCTACTTGTGGTCTCTGTCTGTCAAATAAATAAATAAAATCTTTAAAAATAAAAAAAAGGAATGTCAGATATAATAATGTATACAATCTTACTTTAAATATTACATCTTCTTATTAATCTAGTTAAATTTGTAAGACTTTAAAATATATTTTTAATTTAATTTATTTTTTTTCCACTGTTCCAAAATTTATTGTGCACCACATCCAGTGCTCCATGCAATATGTGCCCTCCACAATACCCACAACCAGACTCACCCCCCTGCCCCCCAAAAAACCCTCAGTTTGTCTCTCAGAGTACACAGTCTCTCATGGTTTGTCTCCACCTCCGATTTCCCCCAACTTGCTTCTCCTCTCCATCTCCCAATGTCCTCAATGTTATTCCTTATGCTCCACAAGTAAGTGAAACCCTATAATTGACTCTCTCTGCTTGACTTATTTCATGTTTTCTTAACAATACTTATTTAAATACATAGTTGTATATGAAAATATACATTTACATGTATGGTTATGTATTGATATTTTATATCATATATATCATTATGTTATAAAAGAAAACAATTACATAAGACAAAACATTTTTTAAAGATTTTACTTGTTGATTTATTTGCCCGAGAGAGAGAGAAAGCACACAAACAGGCAGAGTTGCAGGCAGAGGCAGAGAGAGAAGCAGGCTCCCCACTAGACAAGGAATCTGATGTGGGACTTGATCCCAGGAGCCTGGGATCATGACCTGAGCCCAAGGCACTGGCTTAACCAACTGAGCCACCCAGGTGTATCTCATAAGATAAAAAAGTGTAATAATTATTTTAAACAAAATTTAAGCTGATTATGAGTTTTAAATCAAAACCTCCTGAAACATTATCATTTTGTTAAATACTCTTGAGCTAATATTGTTAAAATAGAAATTCAACTCAGTTTTACCAAGATTAGAAAATCTGTATGCTTATTATTCAAAAATCAGTAGAATAAATCCATAGTTTGTGAAAGATGACTTTGTTCCCATATGGAAAAAAATAATAAAATTATCTTTAAAATTAAGCTTAGAAGTATATAAGTATATTGTATGAATATATGAGGGAAATCAATTTTGGCAAGTTTAAAACAAGAAACAGGGGGTTATTTTTCATTGAATTAAAAAGATAGGGATAATCGTATATGAGTTAATATATAGTGTTATATTGGTTTCAGGGATAGAATTTATCAATTCATAACTTACATATAATACCCAGTGCTCAGCGCAGGTACCCTCCTTAATACCCATCATCATTTAGCTCAACCCCCACCCACCTTCCTCCATGAACCCTCAGTTTGTTCTCTATAGTCAAGAGTCTTATGGCTTGCATCCCTCTCTTTCTTTTTTCTTTCACTGTGTTCATCTGTTTAATTTGTTAAAGTTCACATATGAGTGAAATCATATGGCATTTGTCTTTGACTGACTTATTTTACATATCACAATACACTATCTCCATACATGCTGTTGCAAATGGCAAGATTTCATTCTTCCTGATGGCTGAATTAATGTTTCATTGCATTTTGTGTGTGTGTGTGTGTGCACGCACACATGCATGTGTACCCATTCATCAGTCGATGAGCCCAAATTTGGGCTCTTTCCCTAATTTGGCTATTGTTGATAATGTTGCTATAAACTTCTAATTTCAGGATAGTCATTTTTTTTAAAAAAAGAAGGCTTATAAATATATCATTATTACTTTCAAAATTCAAAATATGTATGAAGTAGTCTTTAGAAAGGTATTAAAAAAAATCTCTAAAACTTTATCAACTAGGTCACACCATATATATTTTGCAACCCTTCCGAAAGAGATAGTATTTATCTTCTGATTCATGTAAAGGCTTATCTACAATCAATTTTAATTTTACATTATGAGTATTTTGTTTCAATGTCCTGAAAGAAAAAATTTCTGGAAAGATCTGTAGAAGGCATTTGATTTTCCACTTCCTTTTGGCAAAATGTTGATTCCTATGTGAATTAAAAGTCAATGCCTTTACATAGGAGCTTTTTATACTATGTGTTCTCTTTCTAAGATTTTTTTTTTTAATTAGTGTATGGACCTATATTAACATCAAACAACAACAGCAACAAAAGCAGGAACAACAAATATCTATTCCCAGGCAGGTACAGAAACACATACATAGGCTTTGTCATTTTTCACTGAAAAGCACCCCTGCAGTGTAACTACAATATTTTTCTAAGAAATACATTTGTGGAAGACTTTTCCCAGAATGCAATATCTTAATCTTAACACACTTAAGACAAAAACAGAATAATGTTATAAAGAAAGGTACTTTTCAGTATAATGATAATCAAATTTTATTAAAACAATCTGAGGGTTTTGAAGGGGCGGGATGGGAGGTCGGGGTACCAGGTGTTGGGTATTATAGAGGGCACGGATTGCATGGAGCACTGGGTGTGGTGCAAAAATAATGAATACTGTTATGCTGAAAATAAAAAATAAATTAAAAAAAAAAGCATATGTACCAAACTTATTCTATGAGGCCAGCATTACCTTAATTCCAAAACCAGACAAAAATCCCACTAAAAAGGGGAATTTCAGGCAATATCCCTGATGAAAGTGCATACAAAAATTCTCAACAGATACTAGTAAATTGAATCCAATACTATATCAAAAGAAGTATTCACCACTGTCAAGTGGGATTTATTCCTGGACTGTAGGGATGGTTCAATAGTCTCAAATCAATCAATGTGATATACTACAGAAATAAAAGAAAGGATAGGGACCACATGATCCTGTCAATACATGCAGAAAAAGCATTTAACAAAATACAGCATCCATTCTTCCATTCTTTTTTTTTTTTTTAAAGATTTATTTATTTGACAGAGAGAAATCACAAGTAGACAGAGAGGCAGCCAGAGAGAGAGAGAGAGGGAAGCAGGCTCCCTGCTGAGCAGAGAGCCCGATGCGGGACTCGATCCCAAGACCCTGAGATCATGACCTGAGCCGAAGGCAGCGACTTAATCCACTGAGCCACCCAGGCGCCCCTACAGCATCCATTCTTGATACAACCTTCAACAATGTATGGATGGAGGGAACATACCTCAACATCATAAAGGTCATATATGAAAGACCCATAGCTAATATCCTCAATGGGGAAAATCAAAAGCTTTCTCCCTCAGGTCAGGAACATGACAGGGATGTCCACTCTCATTACTCTCATTCAATATAGTAGTACTGGAAGGCCTAGCCTTAGCAGTCAGACCAAAAATTGTAAATAAATAAATAAATAAATAAATAATAAAATGCATTCAAATGGACAAGGAAGAAGTCAAACTTTCGCCATTTACAGGTAATGATATTCTGTAGAAAACTCAAACTCTACCAAAAAATTGCTCGAACTTCTACACAAATTCAGCAAAGTCACAGACTATAAAATCAATGTGCAGAAATCTGCTACATTTCTATACACAAATAATGAAGTAGCAGAAAGAGAAATCAAGGAATCTGTTCCATTTACAATTTAAGATACAAAGGAATGAACCTTACCAAAGAGGTAAAAGATCTCTACTTTGAGAACTATAGAACATCGATGAAAGAAATTGAAGAGAAGGGAATGGAATGGAAAGACATTCAGTCCTCATGGATTGGAACAACAAATATTGTTCAATTTATACTACTCTGTACTATACTAATAGACTCTATACTTTATGAATCTATACTATACAAAGTATACTACACTACTTTGTATAGTATAGATTCGTATAGTATAGAGTCTATTAGTGTAGTACAATATAGTATACTACAGAAAGCAATCTACACATTTAAGGAAATACCTAACAACATGTCACGAGAATTTTTCAGAGAGCTAGAAATACAATTCTGAATTTGTATGGAATCACAAAACCCCCAAAGCCAAAGAAATCTTGGGGAAAAACAAAACAAAACAAAACAAAACTAAATGCATCACCTTTCCAAACTTCAAACTATATTACAAAGCTGTAGTCATCAAGACAGTACAGATCAATATGAAGGCACATAGTTCAATGGAGTAAAACAGAACACCCAAGGTTGGACCCAAAACAATATGGTCAACCAATCTTTAACAAAGCAGGAAAGAATATCCAATGGAGGAAAAAAAAATAAACAAAACAATCTCTTCAATAAATCATGTTGGGAAAACTGGGCATCAACATATACAAGAATGAAACTGGACAATTTTATTACACCATACACAAAAATAAATTCAAAATGGATGAAAAATCTAAATGGGAGATAAGAAACCATCAAAATCCACAGACCTGTACCCCTGGGGATAAAAATATATGTTTATAAAAAATAAAAAATTAAAAAAAAAAGAAAAAAAAAGAAACCATCAAAATCCTAGAGGAGAACATGGACAGCAACCTCTTTGACATTATCCATAAAAACTTCTTACAAGACATGTCTCCAGAGGTAAGGGAAACAAAAGCAAAATGAACTCTTGGTGCTGCATTGTGATAAAAACCTTCTGAACAGCAAAAGAGATAATCAACAAAACTAAAAGGTAGCCTATGGAATAGGAGAAGATATTTGCAATTGCTATATCCAATAAAGGGTTAATATCCAGAATCTATAAAGAAGTTATCAAATTCAACACCCAGAAACCAAATAATCCAGTTAAGAAATGGGCAGAAGATATGAATAGACATTTTTCCAAAGAAGACATACAGTTGGCTAACAGACATATGAAAAGATGCTCAACGTTGCTCATCATCAAGGCAATGAAGATCAAAACTATAATGAGATATCAGGGGCACCTGGGTGGCTCAGTGGGTTAAGCGGCTGCCTTCGGCTTGGGTCATGATCTCAGGGTCCTGGGATCGAGTCCCCCATTGGGCTCTCTGCTCAGTGGGGGGCCTGCTTCCCTTCCTCTCTCTCTGCCTGCCTCTCTGCCTACTGTGATCTCTCTCTGTCAAATAAATAAATAAAATCTTAAAAAAAAGCTATAATGAGATATTACCTCATACCTGTCAGAATGGTTAACATTAACCACACAAGAAGCAACAGATGTTGGTAAGGATGGGGATAAAGGGGAACCCCTTGCACTATTGATGGGAATGCAAATTGGTGCAGCTACTGTTAAAAACAGTATGGAGGTTACAAAAAAGTAAAAACTAAAACTACACTTTGACCCTGTAATTGTGTTACTAGGTACTTACACAAAGGATACAGAATACTTATTTGAAAGTGCACATGTACCCCAGTGTTTATAGCAGCATTATCAACAATAGCTAAATTATGGAAAGAGCCCAAATGTCCATCAAATGATGAATAGATAAAGAAGATACACACACACAGGAATATTATGCAGTCATCAAAATGAAATAAATCTTAATATTTGCAACAACATGGATAGAGATAGATTGTATTGCACTATGTAAAATAAGTCAGTCAAAGACAAAGATCATGTGATTTCACTTGTATGTGGACTTTAGAAATTAAACAGATGAACATAGGGGAAGGGGAAAGAAGGTGAGGGAAGCAACACATAAGACTATTTTTGTGTGTTAGTTAGTTAGTTTGTTTGTTTGTTTTATTTGACAGAGATCACAAGTAGGCAGAGAGGCAGGTAGAGAGAGAGGAAGGGAAGCAGGCTCCCAGCAAGCAGAGAGCCCGATGCGGGGCTTGATCCCAGGACCCTGGGATCATGACCTGAGCCGAAGACAGAGGCTTTAACCCAACACATAAGACTCTTAACACACAAAGGAAACAGTCAACAAAACAAAGAGGCAACCCATGGAATGGGAGAAGATATTCGCAAATGACACTACAGACAAAGGGCTGATATCCAAGATCTATAAAGAACTCCTCAAACTCAACACACACAAAACAGATAATCATGTCAAAAAAATGGGCAGAAGACATGAACAGGCACTTCTCCAAAGAAGACATTCAAATGACTAACAGACACATGAGAAAAATGTCCATCATCATTAACCACCAGGGAGATTCAAACCAAAACCACATTAAGATACCACCTTACAGCAGTTAGAAAGGCCAAAATCAACAAGACAGGAAACAACAGTGTTGGAGAGGATGTGGATAAAGGGGAACCCTCTTACTCTGTTGGTGGGAATGCAAGTTGGTGAAGTCACTTTGGAAAACAGTGTGAAGATTCCTTAAGAAATTAAAAATAGAGCTACCTATGACCCTGCAATTGCACTCCTGGGTATTTACCCCAAAGATACAGATGTATTGAAAAAAAGTGCCATCTGTACCCCAATGTTCATAGCAGCAATGACCACAGTCACCAAACTGTGGAAAGAACCAAGATGCCCTTCAGCAGACAAATGGATAAGGAAGATATGGTCCATATACACAACGGAGCATTATGCCTCCATCAGAAAAAATGAATACCCAACTCTTGCATCAGCATGGATGGGACTGGAGGAGAATATGATGAGTTAAATAAGTCAAGCAGAGAGAGTCAGTTATCATGTGGTTTCACTTGCTTGTGGAGCATAAGGAATAACACTGAGGACATTGGGAGAAGGAGAGGAGAAGTGATTTGGGGGAAATCAGAGGGGGAGACAAACCATGAGAGACTGTGAACACTGAGAAACAAACTGAGGGTTTTGAAAGGGAGCGAAGTAGGGGGTTGGGTGAGCCTGGTGGTGGGTATTAAGGAAGGCACATATTGAATGGAAAACTGGGTATCATGCATAGAGAATGAATTTTGGAACACTGAAAAATAAAGAATAGAGCAAGAAAATAATGACTCTTAACTACAGAGAACAAACAGGTTTTATGGAGGGAGGTGGAGGGGATGGGCTAAATGGGAGATGGGTATTAAGGAGGGTACTTGTAATGAGCACTGGGTATTATATGTAAGTTATGAATCACCAAATTCTACTCCTGAAACCAATTTAATAGTCTATGTTAACTAACTAGAGTTTAAATAAAATTTTGAGTAAGAAAAAATATAAAATAAAAAACTGAAGGAACAATTTTAAAAAGCATATGCATCACTATATTAAGTGATAAGTTGAAATAAAATAAATGTTCTTTTTTTAAAAAGATTTCATTTATTTGATAGAGTAAGAGAGTGCATGAATTGGGGTGTGGGGCAGAGGGAAGAGAGAAGCAAACTCCCTGGTAAGGGAGTCTGATGTGGGGCTTGAACACAGGATCCTGGAATCACAACTTGAGTTGAAGCTAGACATTTAACAGACTGAGCCACCCAGGTATCTCTAAAATAAATGTTTTATAGAAGTTTATTTAATATCTATTTCACTGATACTTATAACCCATGAATAAAAAGAAATCTTTATTATCATATGTAAAACAAAATTGATCCGCCAACTTCAAATAACTTAAAAATAACACAATACACATCCTGGGTCAGTAAACCTAGTATGTCAACAATACTATCTTTTGTAGTTTTTTGGGGTAGCATATAAAATTTCTGTGATTTCAGAGTCAGTTCTATAATTAACTGGAAGAAAAATTAATATAGGCAAATATGCTTCATGAGTAAAAACATAGATTTTTGGTTTGTTTGTGATGTGGGAATACACAAGTGGAGAAGAAAACAAAAATTCCAATGCAGAGACTGTGTTTGTGCTTCAATTTAAAACTCTTGCTTTTTTTTTTTTTAAAGATTTTATTTATTTATTTGACAGAGAGATCACAAGCAGGCAGAGAGGCAGGCAGAGAGGGAGAGGGGGAAGCAGGCTCCCTGCTGAGCAGAGAGCCCGATGTGGGACTCGATCCCAGGACCCTGGGATCATGACCTGAGCCGAAGGCAGCGGCTTGACCCACTGAGCCACCCAGTCACCCAAAACTCTTGCTTTTATTTTTTTTTTCTCACACTCCATCTAACATGTAATGGAAATGTAGTTCATAACCAGATTTCTTTTTTTTTAAAATATTTTATTTATTTGACAGATAGAGATCACAGATACGCAGATACAGGCATAGAGAGAGAAGGGGAAGCAGGCCCCCCGCCGAGCAGAGAGCCCGACGCGGGGCTTGATCCCAGGACCCTGAAATTATGACCTGAGTGAAGGCAGAAGCTTAACCCAACTGAGCCACCCAGGACCCCCTCATAACCAGATTTCTGACCAACCAATGCAAAACAGAAAGAGAAATTGTCGCTTATCACCCAAAGATAAATGTAAGACAAAAGAGAAACAAAGTAGAAAAAAATTAAAAATAAAAAATTGGAATGAAAAAAGAAACAAAAGAGAAAGAAAATAAGGAAGAAAGAAGACAGAAAAAGATTATAGAAATAGATGATTATCCTTCAATTGCACTACTAGATATTTACCCAAAGAACACAAAAATACTAATTCAAACGAATACATGCACCCCGGGGTTTATAGCAACATTATCTACAGTAGCCAAATTATGGAAATAACCTAAGTTTCCATCAACTGATGAATGGATAAAGAAGAGGTAATATATACATAAAATGGAATATTAGCCAGTGTAATCTTGCATTTGCAACAATGTGGAAGGACCTAGATAATATGCTAAGTAAAATAAGTTAGAGAAAGACAAATACCATATGATTTCAGTCATGTGCACTTTAAGAAACAAAACAAAATGAGCAAAGGGAAATGAAAGAAAGACAAACCAAGAAAGAGACTCCTACTTATAAAAAACTAAATGGGTAATGGTAGGGATTAAGGAGGGCACTTGTGATGATGAGCGCTGAGTGTTGTATGCTGAATTACTATATTGTATACCTGAAACTGATACTCTGTGTTCACTAAGTGGAATTTACATAAAAACTTAAAAAAAAAAAGATGAATCTTTGGTTTTTTGTTTGTTTCTTTTTTCTTTCTTTCTTTTCCTGTTTGGCATTTTAAGTTAATTTGTAACAATCAATATCTCTATAATTGACTGATAATTCAGAGATAGAGCAGATTGACAGAAGTGATTGTAACCCTTGAGACTATGCTCCTCTGGGTTGATATTGTCCCACAGCTATTCTTTGGAGATATCCAAAGAGATTTGCTTGCAGATATTCTAATAGAAGAATCCACTTTTGCTACCACTTAGCTAGGAGTTAATAATGTAAACCATTTTTTTAAACAATTTTTCTAGAGAAAAGTGAGGTGGGGGATGGGGATATGTGTAATCTGTAATTAACTGAGGTTAAGTAATTTAATTTTGTGCCAGTGGCTAATAGTCTTACTTTGGAGGTGTTTGAATTTAAATTCCAAAACCATTATTAAATACTTCTACTGGTTGGAAACACATCCATAATGTTGCAGTCATAAAAATTACTTAGGAATTAATAAAAATAGGTTGAACTTTCTATATTGCACCATATATGCTTGACTTTAAACTTGAAATGTGATAGAAAAAATCCTCATTTAGGCATTTTATTTTAAATTTTTCTAGTAATCATTTCTTCTAATTTTTTTTTTCTGAAAATGAATAAAAGAGCCACAACGACTTCCCCCCTTTACCTTCTTGACACAAGTGGGTGCAAAGCATGGTTTTTACCTTCTATATCAATCATCTTGCTACACTTCTATGTCTCAAAGTTGTTTGATATTATATTGATGAGCTAAATCATTTCAATATTACCTGCTAGGCCTTTTATTTTGTCCTTGTTTTTAATATTTCATATTGGGGAAAAAAGTATACAGTAAGCCAAGTGACAGAAATTAAGTATTGGGATAAAATGTGGTTTAATTTGTACATACTGTGGAAGTAAAATGGAAAGCCTTGTTAGTTATACATGTGTAACTTAAAGGAAAATATTTATGCATTAAGTTTTGTATTCAGTTTTGAAAAACTCCAACTACCTTATAATTACAGAAAGAGAAACATTTGTTTTAATGGTTAAGAGAACAAAGAAACTTCAGTTTCAATCTTGACTCTACTACCTGGTTTTATTACCTTTCATATGGTTACCCTAAGCTTCAGTATGCTAATATTTTAAAAAAGAGGGCACTAATAAGAATCAAGCAAAAAAGTAACGGTTATTACCTATATCCAGACATGTCCAAGGATTGACTTAAACACTAAAGATTATGCTCCTTTTTAACAGTGAGATTAGTAACTATTTTCACTTATATAAAAAACATTTTGAATGTTGATATTAATACATGACTGGTATAGTTATTATGAGTTGTTAATGAGATAATATTATTCTACAGTAGTTTTCATATTGATAATCTAATAAATATTTTCCAAGCTATATAAGATTAGGAAGTGGAAGATTATATTTTATTTCTCAAACATTTATTACTCATAATCAGTTTGTCATTCTTTTAATATGAATCCGTTTTGCCCAACAGGAAAAGCCTTACTATTTTCCTTTCTATTCACTCCCAATTCTCTGAGTGTTCACTTTTTGATTAAAATTAAAACTGGATTAAAAGCACAGAAATCACAAGAGGCAGACTCATGAACTATTCCCTGCTGTTTATAAATCTCTGCTTTCTTTCCTAATTTTTCTGGGTGTCTTGTTTCTTTTCCTCAGAACCACTTTTTGGATTGTCTTAGGTGTGCCAAAGAAGCACAATTTTAGATTAGGGGAGGATATGTGAGAGGGAAAAAGAAAACTAGGAATCTTCAAAGCATCTTCTTCGTCAACCATCTTCTCCCTTTTTCAGCTAGTGAAAGTAGCAGCAATTACAATGGTTTGTTAGCATGACTATGATGTGTCATAGTCAGTCATTTTCATGGTGATATTTTAGCTTAAATTAATATTGTATTTTACTTGCAAATTTTACTTGACTATATTTTTCAATTGATTATCATTATGCTGTATTATAGTGTATAAATAACTTAGTAAATGTAGAGTTTATTGGCCATATGTTTCTGCCTGACAGGTAAACAGAATAAGCCGTGTATACATTTGTTGACTACTTGTTAATATACTAATAAGAGTTATTTCAGTTGTAAACATGACATAATTAATTACCAGTGAAGCATAATGTACATAAAAGGGGGTAAAACAAGTTAGTAGGCAATTGCTCTGATAATGCTTGGGAAGTGAAGGTCAAATAGAAGAGTCACAGACTGTGGTCCTATTGACTTATGTAACAATGAGTGAGCCATCTGGCAGAAACCTAACAGATTTAAACAAATTCTACGTTAAGAATTCTTTAGATAAAAAAAGGAGTTCCTCAAAAAGTTAAAAACAGAACTACCCTATGACTCATCAATTGCACTATTGGGTATTTACCCCAAAGATACAGATGTAGTGAAAGAAGGGCCATATGCACCCCAATGTTCATAGCAGCAATGTCCACAATACCCAGTTGCCAATCGGAAGAAGCTGAGATGCCCTTCAACAGATCAAGAGATAAAGAAGATGTGGTCCATACATACAATGGAATATTACTCATACATCAGAAAGAATGAATGCTTACAATTTGAATGGATAGAGATGCGACTGGAAGGGATTATGCTAAGGGAAATAAGTCAGAGAGAAAGACAATAATATATAATTTTACTTATTTGTGGATCATAAAGAATAGCGTGGAGGACATTAGAAGGAAGGGGAAAATGAAGCGGGTGGGAATCAAACTATGAGAGACTATAGACTCTGGGAATCAATCTGAGGGTTTTAGAGGGGAAGGGGTTTGGGTGATGAGTGAGTCCAGTGATGGGTATTAAGGAGAGCATGGACTACATGGAAACAATGAACCAGGGAACACTACATCAAAAACTAATGATGTACTGCATGACAACATAACATAATGTAAAAAATAAAATAAAATATGTAATGGGTGGGGCGCCTGGGTGGCTCAGTGGGTTAAGCTGCTGCCTTCGGCTCAGGTCATGATCTCAGGGTCCTGGGATCGAGTCCCGTGTCGGGCTCTCTGCTCAGCAGGGAGCCTGCTTCCTTCTCTCTCTCTCTCTCTGCCTGCCTCTCAGTGTACTTGTAATTTCTCTCTGTCAAATAAATAAATAAAATCTTAAAAAAATATATGTAGTGGGTACAGTCACTCCTCATTAATCTTAACAAAAAAAAAAAAAGGAGTTAACTAGGCTAAGAAGGTGCAGGAGAGTTTTGCAAGGATAAAGAAATAGCTCAAACTTTCAGAGGCTAGAGAAGATCATAATCAAGGAGTTGAAAAGAGATCCAGCGAGGGACATGTGAAGAAGTAGCTGTGAGAAAAGAGGGTGAACAAGTAGGCAGTGACATGAATGATTTTGGAAGTCGGGTGAGTAGTTTGAATTTTATTCTGTTCATTGCTTTTTAGGAAAAAGCAATAAATGATGCCATTTGGCAAGGACAGTCAAGTTTTAGATATCCTGAAACAGTCAAGGAAGAGATTATGTACCCACCAGATGTGCTATTTACAGAGAAACATAGAAAATGAGTATTTATTATTAATTATATTATATGCTTATTTCAAATGGAATTCAAAAAATAAGTAATAGGCTTCAAAAAGAGAATGAAATAAACAATTTCTAACAACTGAAGAGGCACACCATACAGAAGTTACTTGAAACCGAGTAAATCATCTCTACAATTAAGATCAAGAAATAGAATAATCTGGCAAGGCTAAGGTGATCAGAGAGTATCTATCCCGATATCCACGACAACTACTTTTAGGTAGAGCACATTAGGTGGCAAACCATTTACACAGACAGTGTAGTGAAGCAGCATATTGTCCGTGGACTCAGGAGTTAACTGCAGGGATCAAAGTCTGGCTTTGTAAATGACTACCTATGAGACTTGAGTTATTTAAACTCTTTTTCTATAAAATGGAGATAATAATAGCACATATTTCATCCTTGGGTTACTGTGATAATTAGATTAATTGGCATCTGTAAAGATCTTGAACAGTATGTTGAGTACAAGGAGAAGCAGATGCAATTTAAGTTTGAGCTACGACTATTATTTCAGGATCTGAGAGGTACATTAGGTGAACTCACTTTGAAATTATTTATCACATTATCCTTAGCTAATGAATTTTTTAAAAAATTCTTAAGTACACGTGTATTAAATTTTTGTGGGTTGAGCAATTGGATATGCAAATAAGGTCATCATATACTTTATTACCTAACAGAGACACTTTTACAAGGAAAGTGGGTGTTAGTAACAATTAGGGTTGAAGAATAGTGACAGTAGGACTACCTTCAATAAACAGGAAAACATCAGAAACATGTCTGATGCTAAATTTGTTGCTCTAAGAGCCAAAAGTACTTGATCACATCCTTTTAGTAAATTTTACATGAAGTTTTCAATAATGATAATAATGATTGATGACATTTATACAGTCCTTCAATGTTTCATACATATTACATGTTTCATTTCCCAAATAACCTCATAAGGCAGGTAGTATTTTTTATCACTGCTTCACAGGTAAGAAAATTGATATATAGTAAATATAAATAAATATCTCCAAAGTCAATGTTATTTAGCTAATTAGCATTGAAGCTAAAATTTGAATGCTGAAGCTTTGTTAGTTTCTCATAGGCCACATTCTTTTTTAAAAAGTTTTTATTTAAATTTCAGTTAGTCAACACAGTGTAATACTAGTTTCAAGTGTACAATTTAGTGACTCAACACTTACATACAATATTTCATGTGCAATTTAAAAAAGAGAACAAATGAGCATAGAGAAAAAGAGAGAGGTAAACCACATTCTTAAATGGTATGCCATAGGCTCTTGAAGGATTTTATCAGGTGAATGACAAGACCATATTTATGTTTTAGAAAACCAATCTAGTTCTAAAGAAGAGAAAAACTGGAGGGGTAAAGAACTGACGTAGACAGAAGAGTTACAATATTGTTGAGGGAATTATGGCAGGTCTAGAGTGGATAAGTGGAAAGAAAGTGAAGTAGTATAATTAAAATTAATATGGATTTAGTATTAAATACACATTAGTGGAAAGGAAGGGAAAGGAGAGGGAGTGTGGCTGGACTCTTAGAATCCCTTAGAAAAATGTGTACATAGGATTACCATCCATTCATTGATTATCAGTTGGTGGATATTTTCTCTGTTCCTCCCAAAATATGTGAACTTAGATTTAGTAAAGTATTAGCTAGAGAAATGAATGTTCTTATTATCATAATTATTCTAGGAAGAAGAAATTTTAGAGTAATCAATTTTGAAGCTTCAGATTATGAAATATGCTAAAATGTTATAAAAACTTGAATTTTAATAATTATGTAACAATTGCTTTCACTTGCTTGAATATATATTGTTCTTTTACATATATAAATAAAGATATTTTAGGGAAAAACAGAGATATTTTTAATTTTTTAGTAATAATTGTTTTCTCATTTTTTATATATATTTTTAAATAGGAATGAAAGATGTTCATTTAAAAAAAAAACTTTCTTGATTCCAATTTATTTTAGCAGCCACTTATAACAATTTCAAATTTTAAGTTTAATAACAGGTCTTCTTCTTTTCTCAAGGAGATTTAAAACCTGGTATTATGGGTTAAATTATGTCCCTTTGAAATTCGTTTGTTGTAGTCCTAACCCTGGGTACTGCAGAATGTGATCTTATTTGGAAATGAGATTGTTGCAAATATAATTAGTTAAGATGAGGTCATTAACGTGTTCTGGAATGCTATATGACCAGTGTCCTTATGAAAAGGGGAAATTTGGAGATGGAGACACACACAAAGAGAACAGCTTGTGAAGCTAAAGGCAGAAATTGGGCTGATATTTCTACAAGACAAAGAACACAAAAGATTGCCAATGAACTACTAGAAGCTAAGTAAAAGGCAAGGAACAGGTCTTTCCTCCGATTCCTCACAGACACCAACCCTGTTAATACCTTAATTCCAGGCTACTAGCTCCCCAACTGAGACAATACATTTTTCTTATTTATTCACAGTCTGTGGCACTTTGTCAAGGCAGCCTTAGCAAATAATTCACCTGGATATATATCTATATCTGTATCTATCTATATCTACATATTTAATGGTGGTTTTAAAAATATTAGTCAATTAAAATATTAATTTTTGGTTTCCTCTATTTTACAATTTATAACATTCCTTCTCTTTTCTATTTATATATAAGCTAGATGAAATATAATAGTACAACTCTAAGTTTCATACTGAATATGACAATGCTTTTGAAATATTAAAAGTTAAAATTCTTAAACTACCTTGGGACAATCCATCATTATTAAAACAGTTATAACTAGTCAGCCATGTGGCTTGAAGCAATAGCTTAACCCTTCTGGGTCTCAATTTCTTCATAAAGTATAATGTAGTCTTTGAAGTAAATGATCTCTGTAGATCTTTCTAATTATAAATTCTGTAATTTATAATATTTTTAGGGATCTTTACAAGTTATGAAGTTAAATATACTCTGTAACCTATTTTAGTTCTTCTCAATTTGATGTGTATAAGAATTACTTGAAATTCTTGTCATAATGCAGATTCTAACTCACTAAATCTGGTGTGGTCCTGAGATTTTTCAATTCTAACAAGTTCCAGGTGATACCCATGCTACTGATTCTGGACTACATTTGTGTACCAAAGGTTTTTAACCTCCGCAGGGTTATTAGATGAATTGTAATCTCTAACTTCATCTAGGTTGTTATTATTAATGACAATAGTATCAAGATTTTCATCTTTTTAAAAAGCTTAGAATTGAAATTCCTTGGTCTACTTATTTGTAATTATGCTAACAATAAAATAATAAATAATAAAAGTAACAATTATTAACCACTTATTGACTATTTATTATATTCTAAGCAGAGTAACCTGGGTGATGGTATCGTTGCTAGAGTGGTTGAATTGGGATCCAACCACATTTTTTTTTAAAGATTTTATTTATTTATTGGACAGACGGAGATCACAAGTAGGTAGAGAAGCAGGCAGAGAGAGAGAGGAGGAAGCAGGCTCCCTGCTGAGCAGAGAGCCCGATGCAACACGATTCCAGAACCCTGAGATCATGACCTGAGCTGAAGGCAGAGGCTTAACCCACTGAGTCACCCAGGCACCCTAATTCCAATGAATTTAGGATGTGCATCTCTAACTTTTTCACTTCTTCTTATGACTTTAGCCTCTGCTTCCTGCTTCCTTGTTCCCTCATAATTCCAGATTTACCAACCAGGCACCACAGTCAATTAAATTCTACCCTTTGTGGACAGGGTGGGTTGTGGGTGCACTTGAGAATACAGTATTGTGTCCTTTCCTTGGGCTGAGGACTGAACATCATTTCATCATTCTGAACTATCTTCTACCCTGTTGTCTTGTTTGTTGCTTATTCTGTTGTCACAAACAATCTTGGCTGCTGCAACACTGCTACGTTTTATTTTTTCATCTTATCTTGTTCGTTATCTGCAGCTTTCCTCTTGCTTTATCACAAAAATTTAGTCTCTTCCTCCTCCTCCTTTCTCTTTTTCTGCCTCTCTCTCCCCCTCATTTCTTTCCTTCTGAATCTAAGTGTTTTTTATCTCAATATGAAATATGAATAAAAATTGGAAACCTGTGTGTGTGCATTGACTAAAATTGCCAATAACAGCTCATATTTTTAAAAGTATAAAAGATAGTCGGGTAGGGTGCCTGGGTGACTCAGTGGACTAAGGCTCTGCCTTCAGCTCAGGTCATGATCTCAGGGTCCTGGGATCTAGCCCCACATAGGCCTCTCTGCTCAGTGGGAAGCCTGCTTCCCCCTCTCTTTCTCTGCCTGCCTCTCTGACTACTTGTGATTGCTGTCAAATAAATAAATAAAATCTTAAAAAAAAGAGAGTCTGGTAAAATTAATAATTCAGTTAATGAGGTAATGATAAATTGAGGCATAGTCTGTAGATTGCAAAGGTAAGAACACATGCAGAGATTTGGTACTCAAGTCATTTATTTTTCAAATACCAACCTTTACTTAATTTCAGGCCTCAAATGAATCAGCCCCTCCAATCCTGAATTAACACAACTACTGTCAAAAATTAATTTTTTTAATAAATTGTGTTGAAAAGAAATATGTAATTACTACTTTCCCTATACTTATTTTATTTTATTATTTTATTTTATTTTTTCAGTGTTCCAAGATTCATTGTTTATGTACCACATCTGGTGCTCCATGCAGTAAGTGCCCTCCTGAATACCCACCACCAGGCTCACCCTTCCTCCTACCACCCTCCCTTCCAAAACACCTCAGTTTGTTTCTCAGAGTCCACAGTCTCTCATGCCTATACTCTTTAGGAGTCTCAGAGGTTCTGCTAGATAATATTGTGTTGTTTCCTTATTATTTTAACCTGAATAATTTTTTTTTCGGGCAGTCTTTGAGCTTCTTTTCTAACCTACCTTGTTGCTTGGTTTGATATTTAAATTTGTATATGTTTTAATAGCACTTAGATTATGTCTTTTATACAATAAAAGCTCTAAAAGGAATATTTATGTTTTTCTTGTCTATTACTAAAATTCTTATTATGTAAGTTGGAAAGCATTATTTTGCTCTTATTATTAAACAGGAATATAACAACTTAAAAAATATGATGGTAATAATGTCTAAACTGCTAAAGCCAATCTATAAAGAGCAGTTTCATGATGAGGAATAAAAAGAAATTATATGTATCTGGAATATATTGTTGCTGCCAGAAGGCAAGTATGCTTGCAAGAAAATCAAGAGAGAGTTACCAAAAAGCCAAGGTAAGTTATATTTATGTATTTTTAGTCTTTCAAGGGAAAAAAAAGAATATTATTTAATGAGTAAACCTGGTAATCTCTAAAATAAAAAGGTGATATGGTAAGACCTACAGCATTCGTTGGCTTTGGTGGCCACTTATCATTATATATGTAGAAATAAGCAGAAAATAATCCAATAATTAGTCAAGAAATGATGAAATAATCTAGTGCTTAGAAGAAAGCTAAATCCAAAAATAACCTCGTATTTCCTAAGACAGTGTAGATGACTCTTCTAATTATAAAAAAGTGTTTAAGAAAAGAACAGATTAGGACAAATAATAAATATAACACAATGGATTAGATACTATTATAAATGCAAATATGAAGTAAATTTTCATTCTGGGAAAGACCTATTTTTCAGATATTGAATTTAATAAAATAATCTCAGATATCATAATAGTGTATAAAGGTGAAATTCTATTTTTAAAATGATCTAGTGGCAGGGGTGCCTGGGTGGCTCAGTGGTTAAGCCACTGCCTTCGGTTCAGGTCATGATCCCGGAGTCCTGGGATCGAGTCCCGTATAGGGCTCTCTGCTCAGCGGGGGGCCTGCTTCCTCCTCTCTGTCTGCCTGCCTCTCTGCCTACTTGTGATCTCTCTCTGTCAAATAAATAAATAAATTCTTTAAAAAAAATGATCTAGTGGCTGGTAGATTGGTACAGTATTAATTTATAAGATTCATTCATTCACTAATAAACAAAGTAACAATAATTATGAATATAATTTCTGTACACAAAACCCTCCTAACTGTGAAATAATCTATTCAGAATGTAGTCCAGTTGGGGCAGCACCTGGGTGGCTCAGCCGATTAGGCAACTGACTCTTGGTTTTGACACAGGTCGTGATCTCAAGGTTGTGAGATGATGCTCCTCACTCAGCAGGCAGTCTGCTTGAGATTCTTTCTCTTTCTCCCTCTGCCCTTCCCCCAATTCATGCTCTCCTTCTAAAATAAAAATAAATTTTTAAATAAAGAAAATGCAGTCTGGTTAGTAAGAAAAGTCTTCTTTGAAAAAAAAGGGTGTTATTGTTTTTCAATTGTTTTCTTTCAATTCATGAAAAAAAAATCATTTTTCTATTCTCAAACAACGATTCAGAATACCAGTGAATACCAGTGAACAGTGATAAAAATCCTGGGTCGCGATAATTTTCAACATCATTTATTTTTCAAATATACTGTTAATTGCCAAGCTGGTGAAATGTCCAAATTTCAGTCATTTGCTTTTACTTAACACATCCCTCTTTATGGGCCATTCCATACTAGCAAACCCTGCTGCGTGGGGTGATTTAAACAAAGATATTTTCTATCAGATGATTCTGCCACTTTGGCTGTAGCTTATTGGTTCAAAGTGGAGTGCAATGAATTCAAGCACAGCTACAGATTTGTAAAATTAATGTGATATGGGACTGAAACAAATGTGTAAAAGAATTAAAGAATGACCAATTTGAATTGTGATAGAAATTAGGAGAAGAAAAGAATTTATAATAAATACTCCTGATCTCAGCAAAGACTAAGCTCAGTTTATACACAGATGATTGTGGTGGAAGTAGATACTAGAATCCCAGATTTTTGAGAAGTAAAGGGAAGAGAGTTGTTGATGACACAGGAAAAAAGGAGTGCATATCATTAGGGGTAGAATGAAGAACACAGAGATAAGTTTCTGCAGCAGGAGAGTCATTTATATTAAGTAGGTAGACTTTATAAAGGAGTGAAAGTAACCATATACAGAGAGTATTTTTACCCTTTGATCTGAAGTTTCAGCCTTTTCCTTTTTCATTTTAAAGATTTATTTTATTTTAGAGAGAGAGAGAGCACACAAACAGGGGGAAGGACAGAGGCAGAGAATCTCACACTCTCCACTGAGCATGGAACCTGACTCGGGACTCCATTATTAGGAGTCAATGAGATCATGACCTGAGCCGAAATCAAGAGTTGGCCACTTAACTGACTGAGCCCCCCAGGAACCCCCAGCCTTTTCTTTTAATATGGCTATAATCTACTTTCTAAGCTTTAGCAAATTCAGACATCTCATTCTAACATTTTATTTTATTTTTATATTTTTTCACTCTCACCTTTTAGATTATGATAATTCCTTCCTCAAGAATGTCTATTTGGATCATCTGTATATTTTTTCTTGTATCCATTACTTTTGGCCTATATCTGATAACATATTCATCAGTGTTTCTGAAACTGACAGCCATCAATCTTTATTCATACTTTATAGTTTTGATGGATGCTCATCAAATGTAAGCTCATTGAGAGGAAGGCTTTTCTTTTTTTTAATCGTTTTCTCCAATACTTCAGAACACAAATATAAACTTTAAGTATATTTTTTTCACATTCAGGGATCAAATACATGATTTAATATTAAGATGTTTATTAAAGTTAAGTTGCCTGTAATGTCAATTAAAATTGCATACCTATCTACATTAATATCATGAAGAAATTCAAGGTGAAGTTGTTTATAGGTAAAGGAATTAGTTATTAGAGAGCAGGTGTAAAATTTTCTGGGCAAAATTCATATTGCTGACAAAAGTAGTCTAAGAAATTTGGCACAATAATTAAGATTCTCCATGGTTGCAAAGAAAAGCATTCTACTTAGATTTAAGATAAGAAATGGAATAAACCATAATTAGTAGTAGCTATGTAATTTTCAAGTTGAAATTATTTTCATTTTGAAATGTTTTCATTATAAGCAGCAGCACTTGTTCATTGTTTAACATAAAAGCCTAATAAAGTTAAGTTTATATGTTAAGAGTGTAGATATATCTATATATACATATGATATACATGTGGTATATTTGCTTATGAGTGTAAGCGAAATTATGTTCCATCCCAAAATTTCCCAACCCGAATCACTGGAACACATTAGTTACACATCAGAAGGGATTTTTTAACATGAATTAGATCTGTAAATTAGCTGACCATTAAGTAGGTATATTATCTTGGATTATCCCTGACCTCTATGTAACCACAGGGGTCCTTAAAAATGGAAGAGGTAGAAGAGTCAGACAGAGAGACACTGCAAAAGAGAAGCAGCAGAAAGGGAGGTCAGGGAAATTGAAGCATAACAGAATTTGATGCAGTTTTGCAGTTCTGAGATGAAGAGGGCTATCACCCAGGGAATGCAGGCAGCATTTCGATACTGAAATTCAAAATTTCAAAGAAATCCCAGGCAAAGTTCAGCAAAAACAAAAACAAAAACAAAACAAAACAGGACATCAGTTTTACAATAGCTTAGGACTGAATTCTGTCAACAATCTGCATTAACCTGGAAGCATATTCTCCCCTAGAGCCTCCAGAAAGGAACATAGCCCTGTGGACCCCTTGATTTCTGTCTTGGGAGACTAAGGTAAATCCTAGCTGAGCCCACTGGACTTCTAGAAATGTAAGATATTAATTGAGTGTTGTTGAAGCCACTAACTTTGTGGTAATTTGTAATGGCAGCAATAGAAAACAGCTTTTAGATTTAGATCTAAATATTTTTACAGTTTAAAAATAAAGTTATAACATTCTTATGTTCTGTTTTCTTATCATGAAGTTTAAACTACAGAGTTGGCAGTCACCTATGATCAAGTTGGTCAGCCTACCTGATTATGGCTTTGGAATATGGTACAAACAGTTTTTAAGCGGAAAATATGAATCTAAACAGATTAAGTACTGTCGGTGCCCGAGCAGCTTTTAGCACATGCACAGTGATGCTTCTGGGCTCCACCGTGCCCGCTGGTTGCCTCGGCTGCCGCTGCCTCAAGCCATCACTGCCGCCAGGTGGCGACGGTGCAGAGCTGCTCCAGCTGGGCCCGCGGGGGGGCCCCAGGCACCGCACGACTTTTTCGGTGTCCGAAAGTAAACACGCCATTAAGATGGCGGCTGGATGCGAGCCAGTAGGCGGAACTTAGGATTTTGTATCTATGTGGCTGCGAATGATTGGTTGTGCAACTTTGGTATATATAGACATGCACGGGCGGGGGGAAGAAAAGATCCCAACAGCTACGCAGAAATAGCAGAAATAAAGCTTGCTTCGCTGAGGTCTCCTGGTCGTTCTTGCTGGCGAGAGCGACAAGTGGTGCCGAAACCCGGGAAACCCGAAACCTACACTGAGGAGTTCTCAGTGAACGCAACGATCCGGTAAGTGTGCACAAAATTTCAGATAAGAAAGTTCCTAAGTATAGGACGAGAAGTGAGAAAGTTCCTAAGTATAGGACGAGAAGTGAGAAAGTTCCTAAGTATAGGACGAGAAGTAAAAGGGTTCCTAGGCATAGGACAAGAAATAATGGGATCAACGTTTACTAAGATGGGAGGATTACTGACGGAGGTGCTTAAGGCTAATGGCACTCCACTAGACTCTAACCATAAAATGGTTAAAAATGTTATTGAGGAGCAGGTCAGAGAAGCCTCTAAGACAGGATCTAGCAGAGGGGGAGAAAATTCAGAGGAGAGCTCCTCTGAAGATGAGCTTGGGGAAGCCATGACACACTTAAAATTAAAAGAGAAACTCCCTAACGAACCTTTAAAGGGAAAGACATACAAAGAAGCCAGGAAAAAATATGACTCCCTAGTGCCCTCTGTCAGAAGGTCAAGAATTCCTACCCCTGAATGTAGGCCTATAGTGCCACCTGCAGAATGGCCGCCACCATATAACACTTCATGCTCCCAAGGGGCATGCGGTTGTCCAGAATGTAGAAATGGAGGATGGAGGGACATTACGGACTTTACTAAACCCTCCCCTCTTGCATACCCAGTGTTAGAAGATCAAAATCAACAGAGGTTTCATCAACCACTAGACTTCAAACTTATTAAACAGTTTAAGGAAGCAGTCACTACTTATGGGCCACAGGCTGCTTATACACTTTCACTTTTGGAAGCAGTCGGTAGCATGAACCTTACCCCAGATGATTGGACTAACATGGCAAAAGCAACTCTGTCTGGTGGACAATACTTGATATGGAAAACTGCTTGGCAAGAGTGTAGCTCAGAAACTGCCCGGCGTAACACCGTGTCAGGGAATCCCCACTGGAGTATTGACATGCTCATGGGAGGAGGTCAATTTGTGGGACAAAACAATCAGATTGGGTACCCCCCAGGGGTGTATGTACAGATAGCAGCTGCAGCCACTAGGGCTTGGAAGACCATACAGGGTTCTGGCGATTTGCAGGGACAACTTTCCAAGGTGTTGCAGGGGCCTAATGAACCCTATGCTGACTTTGTAGATCATCTGCTCCAAGTAGCAAGGTGCATATTTGGGGATGTGGACCAAGCAATGCCCCTTGTTAAACAATTAGCCTATGAACAAGCGAATAAATGGTGTAAAAAGCCTATCCGCACTTGGAAGTCTAAGGACCTGATTACATATATCAAAGTGTGTCGAGACATCACTGATACAGTTGTTCAGGGCCAAGTTGTGGCAGCAGCAGTAGCCCAAGGGATAAGAAGTTTCAATGGAGGAACCAGGAGTTCTTCCAAGGCTTGTTTCCTTTGTGGAAGGGACGGTCATCTTAAGAGGGATTGTCCAAAGGGTAAAGGATCTCCTAGACCAGTCAAGCCCGCACCTGGGTTGTGCCCTTGTTGCCGTAAAGGGAATCATTGGGCTAATGAATGTAGGTCCCAGAAAGATATTCAAGGAAATCCCCTGCTGCCGAATAACTGGATTCAATCCAATTACTCAAAAAACGGGAAGCAGGGCCCCGCGCCCTGGGGCCCAACACAAATTTATGGGGCACTAACGCAAATGCCAAGGACATGGTATCCTCCCTTGGAGAAAGGCGCGCAACCTCTGGATCAGCAAGGCTCGATATCAGAGCAGCCGCCCGAATGGTCCTAACTCCAGAGATGGGCACTCAAGCATTGGCCTCCGACTTAAGAGGGGGCCCCCCTCATGGTACTGTAGGTTTATTACTTGGCCAAAGCTCCACTTACCTCAAAGGTCTGATAGGTCACCCTGGGGTAATAGATTCAGATTATGAGGGAGAGATCAAGATACTGGTGTCTTCACCAAGGGGAGTTACTGCAATTAGCCCAGGAGATCAGACAGCTCAACTTCTCATACTCCCTAGCCATCATGAAGCCTTTCCCAGTAAAGGAAAAGAAAAAGGTACGAGAGGTTTGGGGTCTATGGGAGT
The DNA here is from genome assembly GCF_964662115.1 of Mustela nivalis. Classification (NCBI taxonomy): domain Eukaryota; kingdom Metazoa; phylum Chordata; class Mammalia; order Carnivora; family Mustelidae; genus Mustela; species Mustela nivalis. The sequence continues at coordinate 35,720,916 of NC_139020.1, forward strand.
TGACCTAACATGCCTGACCCTGGATATGACTGATAGGCCCATAATTACCCTCAAGGTGCAAGGAAGGAAATTTTTAGGGTTACTGGATACGGGTGCCGATAAGAGCATCATCAGCCAACAAGAGTGGCCTCCGAGATGGCCCCTAACACAAGCAAAACAAACACTCAGGGGTTTAGGAATCGCTCAAAGTCCTGATCAAAGCGCAGCTACCCTTGAGTGGGAGGATGACGAAGGCCATAGGGGAAATTTTCAGCCCTATGTCTGCAATATTCCTATTTCCCTCTGGGGACAAGACGTTTTGGAACAGATGAGCGTCCGCCTGACAACTGAAACTATATACAGCCCCCGATCAATAGCTATGATGCAAAAAATGGGATACATACCAGGAAAAGGGTTAGGGAAACAGGAGCAAGGTAAAATAGACACCATCCCTTTCACCTCAGAATATAAGGGGCAAGGCCTGGGTTTTCGGTAAGGGCCACTGAGGCAATGAAAATAACGTGGAAGACAGATATGCCCTGCTGGGTGCCTCAGTGGCCCCTTACTAACGAAAAACTATCAGCTGCTAAAGCCCTGGTACAGGAACAGTTAGAGGCGGGCCATATGAAACCTTCTACCTCACCTTGGAATACACCTATCTTTGTTATTAAAAAGAAATCTGGTAAATGGAGACTTTTACATGATCTTAGAGAAATTAATAGGCAAATGCAGAACATGGGACCAATTCAGCTGGGATTACCCATGATAACCCCCTTACCGAGAAACTGGCCATCAATAGTGGTTGACATAAAAGATTGCTTTTTCTCTATCCCTCTGCATTCTGAGAATACAATTAAATTTGCCTTTACCCTACCTTCTATTAATCATGCAGAGCCTAACCAAAGATATGAGTGGACTGTCCTCCCTCAGGGCATGGCTAATAGCCCCACTATGTATCAATTATATGTTTCTAAAGCCATACAGCCTATTAGAGAGACTTACCCTGATTTAATGTGTTACCATTACATGGATGACATATTGTTGTGTGGATCTGACTCTACTACAGTTTTGGAAGCCTTAGTAATGTTACAAAAGGAGCTAAATTCATGGGGGTTAATTATAGCCCCCCAAAAGATACAGGCTTCCAACATCAAAGACTATTTAGGCATGAAACTATACAATAGCATGGTAAAACCTTCAAAAGCCTCCATTGGAACTGACAAATTACAAACACTCAATGATTTCCAAAAGTTATTGGGGGACATAAATTGGATCCGACCCTACCTGAAAATAACTACAGGAGAATTACAACCATTGTTTGATATTCTGAAGGGTGATGCCCATCTAGACTCTCCTAGGAGCCTTACTCCGGAGGCGAAACAGGCTTTGAAAATTGTGGAGGACAGGCTTACCTTGACTTCAGCAGATAGATGTGATCCTAACCAGATAGTCCAAGCCATAGTGATTCCATCCCCTTCTTCACCTACTGGACTGCTATGGCAAGGTGGGCTCTTACAATGGCTGTACCTCCCAAACACTATTCCTCGGATAATCACAACATATCCAGTTGCAGTAGCCATGCTAGCTAACAAATTGATCACTGTTTGTATTTCTACTCTTGGAATCATGCCTGACAATTGCATTGTGCCGTATACTAAGGAACAGATTCGCCTACTATGTGCTACCCTAGATGATTGGGCGATACTGACCACCTCTTACTCAATAGAATTTGATAATCATTATCCTTCACACCCACTTATAGAATTCACAAAGGGTATTGAATTCATACTACCAAAAATTAGTAGATCGACACCACTAAAAGAAGCCTCTACTGTCTTTACAGATGGAAGTAAAGAGGGCACGGGAGCTTATATCATAAATGGAATCGTGAACCCAGTCATAGTTCCTGCCAGGTTGGCTCAACAAGTAGAGCTACTAGTAGTGCTCCTAGTGCTCCAAAGATTTTCAGATACACCCCTAAACATTATTTCTGATAGTCAATATGTGGTAAATGCAACAAAAAATATTGAAACAGCCATCCTCTCCTAAAGTGATTCACCTATTCCGTGGATCTTAAGGCAACTACAAGAGGTTGTGCAACTGCGCACTGCACCATTTTTTATAGATCACATCAGAGCCCATATGAGCCTACCAGGACCATTATCCGAGGGCAATGCTCTAGCAGACCACAATAGTCATTTCCAACTTATTTGCCCTACCTTAGAACAGGCGAAGCTGTTCCATAGCAAATGGCATGTGAATTCTAATACCTTAAGATATAGATTTCATATCACCAAAGAACAGGCAAGAGATATAGTAAGGACCTGTGGGAATTGTGCCACATTACTCCCTCAGCCTTCCTTAGGAGTAAATCCCAAAGGCCTTCAAGCTAATCACCTATGGCAAATGGATGTCACACATATACCTGAATTCGGGCAACAAAAGTACATACATATATCAGTGGACACTTATTCGGGTATCATAATGGCTACTCCCCTCACGGGGGAGGATTCAAAACAAGTCATCACACACTGCCTACGATGCTTCGCAGATTGGGGTATCCCAAAACAAATAAAGACAGATAATGGACCTGCATATACATCAAAATCTATCCATCAATTCCTAAGTCAATTTGGTATAGTCCATACTACAGGTATACTTTACAATCCACAAGGTCAAGGAATAATTGAACGTGCCAATGGCACCTTCAAACGATGCTTACAAAAAATAAGAAAAGGGGGAATAGGGAATGACTACAAGTCACCCCGTGATCTTACATCTCTCACCCTTTATATTTTAAATTTTTTGTCCTTGGACCATAATGGTACATCTGCAGCGGACAGGCATGCGGCGGTTACCGAATGCACTCTAGCCCAGGCAAAGTGGAAGGATATACTCATGGGCCAATGGAGAGGCCCTGACCCAGTCCTAAGATGGCACTGAGGTTCTGTTTGTCTTTTTCCACAGAATGCCCAAGTGCCTATCTGGGTCCTGGAGCGACTGATTAGAAGAATCGATCAACATGGCCCGCCCCGTCCTGATGCTCAGCCTGATAGCAATCCTGGCGACACCAGCATCCCTTCAACAGATGCACCAATGGGCAATAGTGAAAGCCTGGCCATTCCCCATGCCACTGACGAATGAGTCTGCCATCCTCCCTCCTGTATACCTACTTTCATTCCCATGCCCGTTTCTGTAAATCCTAACAATTTGCCTGTATTGCTCTCAAGACATAAAAGAGACTTTGGGATCACTGCAGCCATTATTGCGGCTGTAGCAGCCTCCGCAGTTGCAGCAACTGCAGCGGCTGTAGCTCTCACCACATCTGTAACAAGTGGACATTCTCAAGAAACTATTGATGACCGGATGCATCCAATCACTTTCTGGACTTTGCATAACCTCCGTGGCCTATAATGATCTTTCTATTGCTGCTAATCTGTCGAAAGAGTTAAGCAGATGAGATTGACATAGCTCCATTACGGGATTGGGTATCTGTTATAAATCCTTATGTTTCGCCGTTTTGCATCATTACGTAAACAACAATGTAGGCAACAGTTGGCGCTAGTACAAGCTTGCATGGCACTGGAAGCTGGTACATTTCCCCAAATCTGGCTGGCAGCGCTAGATCGGTAGTCAATGACGGTTAAGATTGGCTGCATGCACATAGCAACCTAAGCCAGGAGTTCTCCAACCAGGGGGAATTATCCGATGACGGGTAAGCATGTTCATGGCAGCTGACAACCTAAGACAGGCAGGATCTCTTGCCTTGCATGCCTAATATAAAAGAAAAGGGGGAAATGTCGGTGCCCGAGTGGCTTCTAGCGCATGTGCGGTGATGCTTCTGGGCTCCGCTGTGCCCGCTCGTTGCCTCAGCTGCCGCTGCCTCAAGCCGTCACCACTGCCGGGTGGCGGCGGTGCAGAGCTGCTCCAGCTGGGCCCGCGGGGGGGGGGGGGGCCCGGGCACCGCATGACTTTTTTGGTCCCCGAAAGTAAACATGCCATTAAGATGGCGGCTGGATGCGAGCCAGTAGGCGGAACTTAGGATTTTGTATCTATGTGGCTGTGAGTGATTGGTTGTGCAACTTTGGTATATATAGACATGCACGGGCGGGGGAAGAAAAGATCCCAACAGCTACGCAGAAATGAAGTTTGCTTCGCTGAGGTCTCCTGGTCGGTCTTGCTGGCAAGAGCGACAAAGTACTACAAAGCTCTGACAGGATTGTTGAACATCATATAAAATGCTGACTATTTTGTAATTTTAATTTTCAAACAATATCCATTTACTTACTCTTGCTAAATGTCAAATTGTGGGCAAAAATAATGTAATTTTTAAATGAAATCTAAGCAATATCTATTCATTTTCCAAGACTACTTCCTTCTTTTTATATTATTTCTTCTTCATTTATTCCTTCAGTGAATACCTTATTCATCTTGATTTTTCATTTGCTGTTTTTGTATTTTACATGTTTAAAATTTTATGTTACAAGTGTTTGCGGGTTTTGCTGGGAAGGTAGTATAAAATACAATAATAAATTTTATATATAAATATATAAAAAAAATATATATATATATATATATATATATATATATATATATATATAGTGGTCCTTTTAAAAAGAAAGCTTTTATGACATGGTGAGATCTACAAATGTTCAATAAATATTCACTTCTGCTGTATCAGCATATTTCAAGAAGTCAGGTAAAACCATATACTTCAGACTAAACATTATAAAAGGAAAGAAATTACTTAAGGCACAGGTGTCAGAGTAGTGACTCTTTCCAATGCAAAAAGATAGAAATAGTAGCTAGTCAATGGATTTTATAAAATGAATACACAGCCCAGAGAAGTAGAACTTATCAGTGGTTGTATTCTCAGGTCACAATTGTCAAGGAGTTCTCTTAACATTTGTCATTCCCTAATAGTACAGTGTGTGTACTATTTTTGTGAAAAAAAAAAACTGCCCCAAATTAAATTTAAAACATAATTTTTATAACATAGTACATGATTGAAAAATATTTGTGTATTGAAAGATCAGTTTTTATTGTATACATTTAAGAAAAAAAAAAGAAAAACAAGTCTCAGAGAAAGAATACTTCATTGAATCTATTAATCTACAACTGTCTAAAAATTCTGTATTACTTTTTTAAGCATACAATTTGCTGTGCTGGAAACAAACCACACTATTGTAATACATGTTTTATATTTCCTTGAATTTAATACTCTTAACATATGTTAAAATGACCCTAAATATTTTGAATGACTAATATAATAATTTTTTTCTGGAGACATGCTTTTATATTGTCACAGTACATGGACTGTGAAACATCCATATATTTGAATTGCCATCAGAAGTCTTTGAAAGTTTCCAGCTTCTAAATCTCCCAATGACTTCAGATGTGTTTGCCACAGTGAAAAACAGTCTCCTTGCCATTATTAGTACATAAAAATTAACTAATATTTAACTAATGCTACAATGAGTCAAACTTGGGGTATTTAGTTTCTATAAACAATCTTCAAGTCCTTGCTTTTTTTTTTCTTTCTTCTCCATTTATTTCTTTACCCTCCATGATGTTGTAATGAGATATAGATTTTATAGAACAAGATATCATGAAGAGATATTATAGAGAAATAAGATGTAATAAGAATTAAAATAGAGCATTTGTCCTAGCTGTAAGGGTCATAAAAAGTATCCATGAAGAGGCAATGGTTGGCTATAAAGGTATAAAAAATGAGTAAAATTTTATCAGGCAAAATAAAGAGAGCCTAATCAAGATATTAGAAGCATGAGATTTTGTGAAAGATAAGTATGATTTTTTTCTTTCTCAGATCTGAGAAAAGAAAAGTGTGGCTAAAGCACAAAGCGTACTTGATAAAGTAGGGTGAGAACTCCATACAGGCTTTTATGAAGTTTTTTAATGATTTTGTTTTTAAAAAAATAGATGGAAACCATGTAAGAATTTGAAACCACAGGAACAACATAATTAGGTTTATAAAGGTGAGATACTGTCTACTTGGGTAACCACTGACTTCGAGATTAGGACCTTCTTTATTTTTTATTACCAAACTTTTTTTTTTTTTTAATATTTCAGCTTTCAGTGCACTAAACAAGACTCATTTATTTTCTTTCTCTCATTTTTGTGGCTCATGCAGTGAAACCTTGGAGATCGCCATACATGTATTGTTTTTGTATACCATGTAACAAACTACCATAAAATTTGCAGCTTAAAATAATGCACATGTATTATCTTAGAGTTTCTGTGGGTCAGAATTTCAGACAACATTTAACTATGCTCTCTGTAGAGTATCTTCCATGGTTGCAATCTAGGTGTTGGCAAGGTCTAGTTTCTCATTTGGAGAACCATCTAGGAAAGCTTCTGCTTTCCCACTTCTGTGGCTATTGGCAGAATCCAGTTCATTGTGATTGTAAGATTCATGACAGCTTCCTTTTTGCCAACAAAGAAAGAGAGGGAGACTAGAACGAGTCTGCTAGCAAGACAGAATATCATATAAGGCAACTTAATTATGAAAGTGACATCCTATATCACCTTTTCTATATTGTTGGTTAGAAGCAAGTCCTGCCCAAGCTCAAGGTCAGGATGGTGTGGAAGAGGTGGTGATTATACAAGAACATTAACACCAAGAGGTAGAGATCCTGGGGCCATCTTGAAGTCTATCTGCCACACTGTGGCTTTCTGTCTGTCTTTGAATGCTCTTTCCTCCCACCAGGCAACATTTGTGTCTTGATTTACTGCCATGGCTGCATATTAGGTGTACAAATACATTTTCACTGCCACCTGTTATTTTCTAGATTCATTCTCCTGGATGTTTATAGCATGAAATAATTTCATGATTTAAAGTGTTAAGATTAGAGACTTAGAGCTTCATGTTTTAGTAAGTAGGAAACAGAGAAGGATCTTGTAGAGAATTTCCCCATTAAGATGTTAGATCAACTTCCTCTTTGTAAATCACATATTTAAGTAATTATTTATTAACAAAATAACAAAATGAAACCAAAAATACCTCTACTTAAAAAGCAGAAACAGGATGATTGTATTTTGTTTTGTTTTATTCACCAAAATATATCCACGCCAACAGCATTGCTCACTCAGATCAAGGTGAGTAGTAGGCAAATGATTGACAAATGCTTGAATACATGCACGTTTAAATAATAATAGAATAAATGGGTGAATCATTCTGGTTAATATGCCTCCAAATGAGAGAGCATGATGTCAATACCTATGCTGCTCAAAAGAGTGATCATTTCAGGTTCCCAGGCTAAAGGTCAAGTCATTTGAAGTATAACAACCTTGAAAGATAATCAATGTTTTCTCTGGAGATTTGTTGCATTAGGAACTTACTGAATGCATTTTCTTTCCAGAAACAAATACACATGTTACATCTCTCTCTCTCTCTCTTTTCCCAAACAAAACTTTAAAAAAAATAGAAACTATTTCTTAGCATAAAGTTGGAAATACCTTACCTAATTTGAGAATAGTCACAAGAACATTGCTATCAAGAGTCTCACAAAACAAACTGAGGGTTGCTGGGGGGAGGGGGTTTGGGAGAAGGGGGTGGGATTATGGACATTGGGGAGGGTATGTGCTTTGGTGAGTGCTGTGAAGTGTGTAAACCTGGTGATTCACAGACCTGTACCCCTGGGGATAAAAATATATGTTTATAAAAAATAAAAAGTTAAAAAAAAAAAAAAAGAGTTATGTTAATTCGCCAAGTGTTTTACATACTTCTCATACTTTTCTCCAGTGTTATAAATTACTTTGGATGCCAATTGAGAAATCGAGTTCTTAGAGCCATTCAAATGGCATTAATTTGTAAATAATAAAACTGATTTAATAAGTATATTACAAAATAAAACTAAATATTTATAAACCACAGAAAATTTCGTGGTTAAGTACAGTGAATAACCCATTGATTTCTCCTCTCATGATATGAAATCGTTATAAATACTTTTCAAGTTGATTGAATAATTTTTCTTTCTTGGGCTTTATTTCTCATCAATAATCACCTGAGGGAATATGTATAAAAAGGATTTTTCTGTCATCTTTTTCACAGTAGTAGAAAAAAATCAAACAGCACAAGAGAAATATGAATAAGATTATCTATAGCTCTTAATGCTGCAGTTGGTCCCAAGGCCATAATTGACATTCATCATTGTCATCTTAAACCCATTCTAGATCCCCAACTAGTAATTCTACTGGTCTACATAGTGTATTTGTTGGAGCGACCCAGACTCTCATCAACAAAAAATCAGTGATTTTGTGCCACAGAAAAGAAGATAAGAGGTTTGGGGTCCAAGATTTATATTAAGGATAACCCTTGTGAAAAAAGGAAAAGGGAGCAGATTAAACAAAAAGAGAACACGGGGTGCCTGGGTGGCTCAGTGGGTTAATCCTCTGCCTTCAGCTCAGGTCATGATCTCAAGGGTTCTAGGATCTAGCCCCACATTGGGCTTTCTGCTCAGCACAGAGCCTGATTCCCCCTCTGCCTTTGCCTGCCTCTCTGCCTACTTGTGATCTCTCTCTGTAAAATAAATAAATAAATTCTTCAAAAAAAAAAAAAAGAGAGAGAGAGAGAAAGAGAGAGAGATTGAGAGATCGAGTGAACAATGCAGAAATGATAAAGTCTTGGCCAACCCAGCAGTGAGTTCTGGGGCAAAATTTACCTGCTGGAATTATCCTTTGTTAGGACAAAATGGCCAGGCTTCTACACCTGCAGGTGTAGAAGAGTGGCATCTTAGAAGAGATTCTATGCAGCTGAAGTTAACACTGAAGGAGTTGACAGCTACAGGCTATTTGCTAACTACATGGCCTGAAATCATCCTTAAAGGGAGAACTGGGTGCCACATCTTCATACCTACCATATACTGATTCCCATACTTTTAGCAGGCCAAAACTGCTGTATGATCATTTACAGTTACAATTGGCCAAGAGAAGCTGTAGGGGATCCCTTGTATGTAAAACATTCTTTTCTGCCTCCCTTATGTAATAGTAGCTCTATATCCTCACAACGATTAGGGTCAATAACCCATGTAACTCACTACCAATCTTCCACTACCAATGTGGAAACCAAGATGTGATGGTAGTAGAAGGAGGGTGTTGACTGGGAAACATCTGGACATGTAAAGCTGCAATGGTGATATAGGAAATATCTAAACAACTGTAGTATCCCAAGCTTTTTTCTGTAATTATAGCTTTTTTCTCTCTGATGAAGATTTTTTGGGGGGGGAGGGGTTTGGGTAGGGTGGGGAATACATTTTAATGACTTCACTAAAGTTTCTGCATTTAGGATTAGAGCCTAATGTTATCACATTTTATTTATGTGAATAAATCATATTATAATAAATAATATTTATTATTATTTGTATATTTATTATTATTATTATAAATAAATAATAAATGAATGAATGAATGAATTTGATCACAAAATTAAATTCAAGAAAATTGCAACCAAAGATTTGACAGATAGATCTATATAATATGCAGTTATCTATATGTGTATAATCACCATAAAATTCTAGAAATACATGTAGAAACAAATCTAATCCTATTATCTAACCCTATTATATCAAGAGAGGAAAAAATATGACTAGTTTGAACATGTCATTGTGATATATTTAACAGCCTTGCTCACATGTGTAGAGAAGTAAACACTTTTTCCCTATACTCTCCTTGATTCTCCAGATAGGGCCCTGAAAATCAGACTGTCAAAAGACAGACTGACAAAATAAAAATGATTTATTAATGCATGCAGTGCTCATCAGCAGAAAATCTTGATGATGAGTAACTCAAAAGGATAGTTAGAACTTGGGCTTAAAATAGCATCTTAACAAAGAACAGTAAATTTATTGAGAGGAGACAAGACAAAGGAAAAGGCTTTTAGAGTTTTAGGAGCAGGAAGCCATGGGAAATAAATACATGCCAAAATACATGGGGAAACTATGGAAGATAAGGCCTAGTTAGTAAGGTTTGTTTATGTAGCCTCTTTCTCAGTGCCATCTCAACTCTAGTAAGAAGGATGTTATCTCTACCCTGATACAGGAAATAGGAGAGGGACACCTTTACAGGAGAAATTTATGTTCTGCTTTCAAGCAGATAAGGGGAGGGCAGAGAGCTTATCCTGTGTCTGCTTCTTTTCAATTGCCTTCAGTTCAAAATTATTCTTGTGTCCAAGTGACATATTTTTGGGTGTCGTGCTCTGAACCCCTTCACATGTCTTTTGCAATTACCCGATTATGTTTCTAATAGTTTGCTTGTTGGTAGTCTGAAACCTGGACTCAATAGTGGCCTATTGTGGCTGAGATCCCAGAAATACCTTGATGCAGGGCCTGCTACATGATTTGTGGTACCAAGTTCAAAATGAAAATGTGAAGCACCCTCATTGAACAAGTAGAAAAACTGTCCTGTTTATATATAAATCCCGCCCCCCCCTTTTGGGGGCTTTCTCTTGACTGTAGTGGTTTTTTATTTGCTCTTTGAAATTTTAAATTATTAGCATTGATTTTACACTTAATTTTGATATTGTGAAATGCCAGTTTTCAATACATATATAAGAGCATTTAACTCAAAAGAATCACTGAAATTTGCATTTCATTGCTCTTGATGCATATGCATTTCATTTTCCCAGAACAGTGGAAACACTGCACAAGATTAGCTCGACTGCTTTTATTTCATTCCTTGATACTTTGCATATTATCTCAAAATGCCCTTTCTTTGGATTACTGATAGGTAAGGAAAATCTGAGTGTTGCCATGTTTCCCTATTCCTTGATGATGTCATATTCAGCGTGAATTTTCAGCAAAAATGGGGAAGTAACAGAGGCAAGATAGGAAGGGATAGGGTTCCTTGGTCATTCATGTTTTTTAAATTCTTTTGCCTTCTTCAGCATTTGACTTAGTTTGAACAGAAAGTTAGCACCCCTGCTTACTTAATTATGGATGTAACAACTTACCTTATACTTGCTTTGAGTCTTATTGAATTCCATAAATTGTGCATCACCTGGAATTCAGTGCTCATGGGCCCTCAAAAATGCTATATGAAAATAGGGAGGTAAAGAAGAGAGAATATAAATATTATACATATCTGCTTTGTTTACATGCATGCTGCATTTATTCTGGGCAGCAGATCATTAAGCCAATTGTGGGCACCTTCTGAGTGCATGTTCTTGTGGGACTACAGAAAGCTGATCCTGTCTTTCTGAGATGTAGAAAAAGAGGTTTAAAGACATAGAACAATAGAAATAATATCATGTTTTATCATATATAATATGTAGCATACCACAGGATTCAAATACAGACTAGAGAAAGTACTTCATTAGAAGAAATATATTGGAGAAATACATTGTTGAAAATTAAATCAGTGTTTCCAAAAAATGACCTTAGTTACTCTTTCCCATATATGATAAAAATGAAAGATGCTGCCATTGGAATAGGTTCTCTAATTAGTAGAAGCTAATTAGGAGTATTTAATAGGAACAGAAAGAATAAGGTTACTGTCATAAGTAGCAAGGTGAAATGGTATTCAGAATGGTCTGATCCAGGAGCGCCTGGTTGTATGGTCTCTTAAGCATCTGCCTTTTGGTTTGGGTTTAGGTCATGATCTCAGGATTGCGAAATTAAGTCTGAATAAGGCTCTGCACCTAGCATGGAGTCTGCTTGAGATTTTCTCTGTCTCTGCCCCTCTTATGAGTCTCTCAGATAAATAAATAAATCTTTTAAAAAATGGTTTGATCCAGTGGCATCATCTGTTCCCTAGGAATGAATGAGACATGTAACTGACCTTTATAACCAGGAAAATCAGTGTTGTTGAAACCATGATTAAGAAAACTACAGTAATATTCCTGAGAAATATGGAACAAAGTCTGTCTTTTTATGCCAAATAAACCTTGACTTGCTATTGTGCTCTATTGGAAGAAACAATCACCTGCTCATGAAATCAGAGATTTTGATAAAATAATAGACCTCTGAAAATAAGCCTAGGGTTTGAGAAGAAATCTTGAAAAGGATTTTGAAATCAAATGCACACTATGAGTTGACCTGTGGATATCAGTTCCTTTTACCCCAATGTTATTAGTCTGCTAGAGCTGCCATAATGAAGTATCACACACTGAGTGGATTAAACAATAGAAATTTATTTTCTCACAAGTCTGGAGGCTAGAGTTCCAGGATAAAGGTGTCAGCAGGGTTTATTTTTCTTAGGGTTTCTCCTTGGCTTGCAAATGGCTGCCTTCTCCCTTGCCTTCACTGGTTTTGTCTCTGAGCTTATCTGTATTTGAGTCTCTTTTACTTTTTTTTTAATTATTTTTATTTTTATTTTTAAAATTTATTTATTTGACAGAGAGAGAGTGATCATAAGTAGGCAGAGAAGCAGGCAGAGGTGGGGGAAGCAGGCTCCCCACTGAGCAAGGAGCCCAACACAGGCCATCCCAGGACCCCAAGATTATGACCTGATCCAAAGGCAGAGGCTTAACCTGCTGAGCCACCCAGGCACCCCCAAATCTCCTTTTCTTAATATCTCTCTCTTTTAATAAGGACAGCCATCTTATCAGAATAGGTCTACTTATGTGAACTTATTTTACCTTAATTACCTCTACTTAGGTCTTGTCACCAAATAAAGCCACATTTGAGAGTATTGGGTGTTAGAACTTCAAAATTTAAGCTTTTGGGGAACACAAATTGGCCCATGACTTACAGCCATGAATTCAAGTACAAAGCAGCCATGGTGGGCAGGAGGTAGGTTAAGCAGAAACTCAAAGACATGGCCTCTTTTACCAAATCTATCCTGGTCGGTGGTTGGGTGACACTGGCTGGGTCTCTTTTCTTACAGAAGCAGTGACCAATGTTGTACATTAGACATATCATAACTAATGACTCCAGCATTACATCTAATGGCATAGTGATTTGATTATACTCTTTCCATGACAACTATTGCATGTGTTACAGAGCTATTCAACAGCCTATTAAATACTCTGTGTACTTACTGAGTGAGTGAGCATAATCATAAGAAGTGGGTTTTCAGTCCTATATGCTCCAAAATAGTGGATGATATGTCATGCATGCTATTTCTTCCAGAGCCAGAACACATGAGTCCTAAGGAACTAAGGAATAGAACTGGGGGTGGTATATTTCACTATTACAACCCCAAACCACTTGTAATTTTTTTCTGATCATAAAATATGGACTGCTGGTTTAAGAGGCTCTACTGGTTTAAAAAGTCTGACCCTGAATCTCAGCTCTGCTGGTTTAAAAGATCTTATTGGTAACCAAGGGAGTAATCTTTCTACCAGGAGATACAAAAAATTTCTTTTAAATTGGAAGGTAGGATTATCAACCTGTCCTTTTGGCTTCTAATGATATGAGATTAAAAAAGAAAACAGTATCTGGTATAATAAAAGGAATCTGAAGACTTTGTACTCTCTCAAATGAAGTTGCAGCTCAATATGTGACCTGATCATCTTCCCTAACTAGACCCTGTCAGATAATATTTCAAATAGCAAAATTGTAAAAAATAAGTCTGCTTTGGTTGATTATTTCTGTAATTTTTGTTATATGACAAACATTTTCCATAACTCGGAAGAGCTAAGTCTGCATTTTTAAATTTAGCCAAAAATGTAGGGAAAGCACTTGAAAATATAAAAATATTTTATTTTATTTATTTATTTTTAAAGATTTTATTTATTTATTTGAGAGAGAGAGATCACAAGTAGACAGAGAGGCAGGCAGAGAGAGAGAGGGTAAGCAGGGTCCCTGCTGAGCAGAGAGCCTGACATGGGGCTCGATCCGAGGACCCTGGGATCATGACCTGAGCCAAAGACAGAGGCTTTAACCCACTGAGCCACCCAGGTGCCCCTAAAAATATTTTAAATCAAACATGATTTAAATAAAACATGATTAAAGGTATTTTAAAATTAATATTTTAACTTTCTGATCCTTTTTGAGTATGGCAGCTTTAAAATGTGCCAATAAATAAAAGGTCAACAAATAAAATTAAGTCACTTGATGAGTATAGGTAAACCTTTTCTTATATACTTCCTAGAAACTATGAAAATGAACAAATGATGGGGTTTTCAAATATTTTTGTGATTTATCTGGTTTCCAATTCTCTGATTTCAACACATAAAATAAACCCTCAGTAATCACTAGCCAAAAGAATGTTATTTTTATATTAGTCATGATGTGATTCTTGTTATATAATTCTGAAGGAATTCAAAGACTTCAATGTCCAACAAAAACTCCTCAAATTGACACCATTTATTTATTTATTTATTTATTCTAACATACAATGTATTCTTTCCTTCAGGGGTACAGGTCTGTGAATCATCAGTCTTACCCAATTCACAGCACTCACCATAGCACATACCCTCCCCAATGTCCATAACCCAGCCACCCTATCCCTCCCCCACCACCCCCAGCATCCCTTAGTTTGTTTCCTGAGATTAAGAGTCTCTTGTGATTTGTCTCCCTCCCTGGTCCCATCTTGTTTCATTTTCCCTTCCCTATCCCCCACAAGAAAATAAAATTTTCCTGGTGTTTAAATCTATATAAATGGAACATAAAAATAGAATCCTGTATCAACCTATCATAACCAAGATTAATGCATGGATAGATGCTCTGATATGTTAAATAGATCCATCCATTTCATTAAGAAGTGAATTTTAAATACGATGCTATTCTTTGTGTTTCAACCTTACATATCAAAGTGTGCAATATATTTATATTGTTTTGAGTAACTCCAACCTGATAATTTTCTAGGAAGGTATATTTTTTAACATATAGGAATTTATGATAATGTAAATTTTCAAAAATAAGTTTTAGTTTATCAACATATTTTTGTGGCTGAAAATTGTATAAGATAATCAGTAAATGCATTTCTAGAGTGAGTGATTTTTAGGATAAAATTTTGTTGAGGAAGTGGAATAAAATACAAGCTTAAGGAGAAAAAGCATTTAATTACTCTTTACTTGTAAGGAAGAACTGAGTGATGTATTTATTTTCAAGGGGTGGTGGTAAATATTGAATATCTATGCATTAACATTCTAAAGGATGTATTTTTTAAAAGTGTAGCACAGTTTAATTTTTAATTTTTATTTTTACCATAGCTTTATTTTTAAAGGTAAATATTTAAAATAGTATTTATTTTGCAACTTTTAAAATTATGGCATTAATAAATTTGGCGACAATCTAGGAAGAATAAGTAGGACCAGCATTGAAATTTCAAATGGGTAATCTCGGGGCATAGGAGTAAAATTAAGTGCACGTCATATTTTGAAAATCAGATGCAGAGTTTCATGAAGTAGAGAATTTCTAGTACTGTCAAACACTATTGGGAAGCTAAGTAAGAAGACAGAAAAACAGCCATTGGTTATGATAAAATAAAATAGGTTAACATTGACCTTAATAAAAGCTATTAATTTGAATCTACAGTATACTGGTAGACTAATTATAGTGCACAAAAGAAAAATTAGGAAATGAAATGGAGACAATGGGCAGGCACAACTTTTTGAGTCCTGGAAAGGGGAATAGAGAAACAGGACAAAAGTGAGTAATATTGGGGGTTACAAAATTTTCTTTAGGTGTGTATTGGCCACTAAGGAATGGTATATGACAATGGTAATAGTATGACAATAATGATGGCAATGGTTCCATGAAAGGAAGAAAATGGTGCTAAAGGGAAAAAAAATTGATATTTCATTTTGCTTTGTTTTGCTTTTGCTGGTAATAAGGGATGAATAATATAACAGGGGGTGGTAATAGGGGCAATACAGGTGTAATAGAGGTGTAAATACAGGTGTAAATAGAGAAGTTTTCTTTAGATTGGTACAAGCACTTATTTCTCCATTCTAGTCAGAGTGAATGCACAGTGTATGGTTTCTGTTATAGGAAACTGAATGACAGGATATCAGCAGAGAGTGATGGGGAAGTTGGCTTAGAGGAGATAGGTGAATGTAAAACAGATGTTGTAAAACAGAAATTCAGGAAGTAGGGTGCCTGAATGGCTCAGTTGGTTAAGTGTCTGCCTTTGGTTCAGGTCATAATCTCAGAGTCCTGGGATAAATCCCTACATAGGCTCTCTGCTCAGCAGCGAGCCCTCCAGCCTGCCTCTCTGCCCACTTGTGATCTCTCTCTCACTCTCAAATAAGCAAATAAATAAAATCTTAAAAAAAAAAAAAGAAATTCAGAAAGTAACTTTAGTAAAGAACTGCAGTATGTCTGGCAGTGGTGATAAGTATTTCACATTTTTCAGAATTAATCCCCATTCCCACCTCTATTCTCCACTAACCACTAAACTGACTTTTCTATCTAAATATTTACTTTTCCTGAATATTTACATTTTTCATGTGGTCTTTTGGATCTGGTTTTTTAGCATAATGTTTTCAAAGTTTATGTATATTGTAGAATTTATCAGTACTTTAATTAATATAAATAATATTCTAAATAATATAGAATATCATACCAAATTTTGTTTATTCATTCACAAGCTGATGGATATTTGGACTATTCCCACTTTTTGACAATGATGGATAAAAAAGGAAATATTTGAAATCAATAATGATAAGACATAAACATAAATAAGTGTTTTGGGGGCCTATGATTTTGTCAAGAAAGATTATTGTCCTAGATATGGAAGTAAAGAAGCGGAATTATAAGGTTAGATGGTTCCTTGATATGATGGTTTAGGTCACCAATGATAATGAGAAGAGTAGTGGAGAAGAAAGCTAAGGTGAGTTAGGTAATGAACTTATAAGTGAACTTCAATAAATGGCAATAACATAAAGGGATAAAATGAAGTGAACTCTGATGACCTTTCCGTGTACTGGACTAGAGATTAAGAAGAAAGGTATGAGACCACTGGTGAGCAGTAATGTGAAGCAAAGTTTTACCTATATTTCCTTTTTGCCATTGGTACATAGAATATGAAAGAAAGAAATTAATAATTTCTATTTAAGAGGAAAATAGATAAAATAGCATATTCAGGAACAGATAGATTTACATTAGAGCAAAAATGTTGGAGTGGTGGGGAGTTTACTTAGAAATGACACTGTGGAACCATTTGGGTGACAAATGAGAATGACAGAAATTTGGGAGCACTATTTCTTAGGACTCATATCGGTATCAAAGTCCCATTTTATAATAACTATTATGTGATACCACTTTAATACTATAAAATGAAATTCATAGAATATGAATATCATTATAATATCCTATGAGTAGTATGGATAAATAGAAGGAAATAATTTATTTTCAATAATGTGCATCAATATATAATAATGCTCAGACATGATTCTACTACAAGATGTAAGAGTCAGAAGCTTGCATTTCTACTGAGAATCATCCTAAAGGAGGTAAAAATGCAGACTGCCTGTGGTATACTGCACAACTCCAACACCATGAGAGGCTATTGGTGAACCAATTTTCCAATATGGTGAACAACTCTCGTAAAGTTCCATTTTTTGAGAAGTGCAGTCTTCCCTTGAATGGCATGGTTAAAATCTTGGAGAAAAAATGAAGTTCCTTATATGTTCCTTAAGAACATATGAAGTTTCTTATGTCTATATGTAAATCATAGGGTCCAGTTCATGAATATCTAAATGTCACAGGTGGCTAGAAAATCATATTATACTTATTTCTAAATGAAGACTATCAAATAACAGTAGTCCTTCTCCACAATAGTTGCAGATACAAAACACAGCTTCATAGTAAGAGATAAGCACATATTTAGTGCTTGTAATTCAAGGGACTATGCAGAGTAGTGTGGGAATTAGCCCTCAAAAATGAAGGATTATTTTTGATATTTTTACACTAAATGATAAAAACGAGAGCAAAACAAAGCATGACAGGATTGGCTCTGGAAATCAGAGTATGAAACTATTAAAATCCATAGAAAGCTTCCACTTTTTCTTAATCCCAGGGACAGGTGGGAGAGGAGAATCTGAAGAACACAGGGAGGCTGGCCCTGCCCATCGGAGACAGGCTTCGCTGATCTGAGTATTTGGTAAAATAATTATCAATACAAGTATGGATCTTTCAGGTATCTAATGCTTTTGTGGCAATTGTGGATGCTTCACAAATGAAGAGACATGTAGTTAACACATTTATTACATCTTCAACCCATAGCATTTTAGAGATGATTCAGAGCCATTCAAACTAGTACACACTCAAACAAGCTAATAATGGGTTGTGTCTGTTGAAGTGGCATTTATTAAATATTTTTCTTATGGAGAAAAGAATGTAAGCACTATGAGGATGAGAGCAAGGGGGGAAAAAGAGAGAGCTCCTGGTAGAAGTACTCAGCTTCTAGCATATTGTCCAAAGCAAATAAATTATAGACCCAAATCTGTATATGGTCCTTACCCAAACAAATGTTGCATAGGTGCTAAAATACAACCTTCTTCGAAGCAGCTGAGCAAACTTGTGTTATTTGACCATGCTCATTGAGAGATCCTATGGGCCTTTACCCTAACTGGCTTTTCTAAGTTCTTCTTCTAGTTCCATGTTTCTTTTCCCTTGAGAGGCATTTGATTAAAAAGGACATTCTTTAACTCATTTATTAACTTTTTTAAAATTTAAGTTCCAATTAGTTAACATATAGTATAAATTAGCTTCAGGTGTACAATATAGTAACTCACCACTTCCATACAATACCTGGTGCTTATCACAACAAGTGCATTCCTTAATCCCATCACCAATTTACCCATCCCCCCCACCTCCCTTCTGGTAATCATCAGTTTATTTTAAGTATGTAATGATCTTCCATTTTTAACCTGTTGCCAATGATCAATCCTTAATGCAAATGGGTGTCCAGGTAAACCCAGAGTTTTAAAAATCTTCATATAGAGACAATTTTCCACTGCAAGAGACTCTTTGGTTTATATAAGTTTAGTATATATTAAGTCAATGAAGGTAGAGCATGTTTTCCTAATTGGCTCTCCCCAAAGTTTTTCAATCACAATGTTTAAATTTCAATTATATTGGTTTATGTCCATATATGAATGTTCAATCTATGTAGATGAATATAAATGTGTAACATTATTATAAATAGTTTGAAAAATATACTTCAAAGCATCTGATGTACAACTGATTTGAATAATGTATGACTTTAGAGTGATTTTTCCTAGAAGAACTTAAAGTGAATACAGTTATATTAAATATAATAAAATTATTTCAAAGAATTAGCAGAAGCATTTTAATTGTTACTCTACTTCTTTACAAAGGCTGAGGTTTCTTAAGCAATAAGATCAGCCATACTGTATAACTAAAATCATCATGTATGCTATTACAGGATTCTCAAAAATGCTTTAGAACACAAACTGAAAGCAAATCACATTATAGATATTTTAAATTCTAAACAATATATAAACTCATTTACATCAAAGATAACTACTGAGAAATTATTTGAAATGCGTTTTTCAAGGTTTTTATTAGATGAAAAATATTTCCTTTCCTTGAAAGTAGCTTGTAAATTTCACAACTATATATTTGATTCTTTAATTTTTAATACAAATCTAAAGTCTACCACAGCAAATTAATAATGAAATGATTCACTACTTGTTAAGCATTCCTTAATTTTTCCACAGGTCATTTTTTTCCTTTCTCTGGAGGAACACACCATTACATTTTCTAAATCCTTAACATGTAATGATCTTCCATTTTTAACCTGTTGCCAATTATCAGCCCAACAGACACTATCTGAACATGTGGTTAGTGCACAGATTAATAGCATTGCCCAACTGTTTTCCATTTCATCCAGCACTCAATCTAGATTCCATAAACAGAAACAGTCTTGCATTGAATTACTCATAAATTGCATATTAAGGTGCTAACATTACACTCTTACTGCTTCTTGACATTCCACAGGCCTTAGGAGCTATCAACCATGGCATTTATTATTATACTTGCTCTCCATTTTAGGTCAGCTGTGGAATAGCTTTCAGTGATACCTTTCTAATTGGTTTCAGCTCCTTAAGTATGGTTGGTTTCACATCCTCTCCACTGCTACTCCTTTTTTTCATCCCTTCATGTTTAGTTCTTGACCATTTAGTATTCATAATGTAAAAGTTTCGATTTTAAAATTTCAAAAAAATATTGCTAGCAACCACCTACGACTTTATCATTAAAATACAAAAACAAAAACATGATTCCACCAGTGGACATTGCTCTATTGTGTGTTTGTGTTCAAATACATTTACATTTTAAAATAGCAAGGACATTCTTGATCATAATTAAAACCTTAAGCAAAGTATTTAACATAGAAATTTTTTCTGAATACCATGCTTCTTAAGCATAATACGTAAATGTTTAATTCAATGACATTCTAACCACATTAAAAAGATTATTAGATTGAAATGATGACCATCTTATTTTTTTACATGTAACGTCTTTAATTTTTATATATTGTTTCTCATAACATGTATCTTCATATTTAAAATAATTCCTTCATCACCACAAGGAAATTATAACATATTGCCACTCTTTTTAATATATTAAAAAACTTGAAGTTCAGTTTAGGATAGACATTTTTATTAGTTGCTTCAAATGTTAAAATAATATCTTCTGGAGGCGCCTGGGTGGCTTAGTGGATTAAAGCCTCTGCCTTCAGCTCTGGTCATGATTTCAGGGTCCTGGGATCAAGCCCCACATCGGACTCTCTGCTCAGTGGGGAGCCTGCTTCCCCCCCACCCTGCCTTCCTCTCTGCCTACTTGTGATCTCTCTCTCTCTCTCTGTTATAAATAAAATCTTAAAAAAATAATAATAATACCTTCTGCCTGCTCAATAACACTTCTCAGAGGCCTGGAATTCATTCATTCATTCATTCTTTCTTTCTTTCTTTCTTTCTTTCTTTCTTTCTTTCTTTCTTTCTTTCTTTTTTTTAAATTCTTAGTACTTTTAAAATTCTGACTGAACATTAAGAACAAGAAAATGTATTTTTAGAACATCAATAGCATTTTTCTAATTCATAGGAAGCAGGGAATATTGTCACTTTGTTAATGCTTTCACTACATTAAAATCTATTCAGCTGCATGTAGTCATGTTACCTAGTAAAATGGACTACCTATGTAATTACATATCATATTCACTGGTCTAGAAGTTAAAATTTTGAGGTCTAAAATAAAGGATTTGGCATCTTTATCTGGCAAACTACTCTAATTTCTTAATATATTAATTGGTTATATGTTTAACATATTAATCTTTTGAGGAATATTATTTGTCTTAGTGTGTTAATGTTTTATGGTCATCCCTCAGAAGTAATACCAGATGTTTATTTTGCTTACTTTATGTTTTAGTAAAAACATTTTGGTTTACTTAATATTTTGTTTTATATAAGTATCATTACAATGAATCTTGAGATTTAAAGATGAATCTGGTAAAGCACATTTTCTAAGTTAGTGTAAAACTACCTTGATATAGAATTCCATTGCATTTGTCTATATGTCCACTTCATTTCTTGCATTCTGGTGCTCTTTCTTTTGGTGTCACTGGAATCATTCTATAATATCAAATTACTTCACACTAAGGATTTTTTCCATAATTTTTTGGATTTATTGCAGTATTGGATGCCGATGCCACTTTTTTGGTTTTTTTCCTTATATTGATAACATCTCTGATTCTCCTATTTGTATGATCCACATTCTATCTAAAACTCTTTTTATATATATATTTTCTACTGGGAGCAGCAATTTACAGTTTTTCTTTTCTTCTCTTTCCTTTCTTTCTCTTGCTTTCTTTCTTTTTTCCTTCTTTCCTTTATCCTTCTTCCCTTCCTTCCTTCTTGTCTGGTTTGACAATACACCATATTCTCTCTAGTCTTCTAAGTCAGTCATTTACTTTACTCATTAATAATTTTGTTGATTCATTCACAAATTCACAAATACAAAACAGTCTGATTTATATAATACTATAAATTTAAAACAATAAAATAATAAAGTAGTGTGTATCACATATTTTCCTTGAAATTGTCAGTCCCATCTAATGTCTCCATCAGCCTATCTGGATTTTCTAATATTTGACTTAGAATCACATATATCCATAGATTTCATAACTTTCCCAATAATAAATCTTGGCAATTTTGTCTTTAATAAATTTGCCATCCCCTACCTACTGATCTTTTACTTTATAGAAATCAACTGTCTTCTCTCATTTCAGTCATTTAATTTCTCAATTTACACCCAACCTTAATATAGTTATCGGAATTTTTTTTTTCAAATTCTGTATACTCCACATTCCTCTTTGAGAAATTAGGTTGATTTTGATTCTGTGAAATCCAAATTCTTCATCCTCTAGGTAAGACTCAAGGTAACTGTTAGCTCTCTGCCATATACGTCTGTGTGCATCTTCATTTTAATTTATACTATGTGGTACCACATTAGATACATCAAATTATCTATGCTAACTAATGAGCATTTAATGACACTTTTCTTGCTTCTAAATTTAAATTTAGCAAAACTCTAAAGGAATAGTTTATTCTTCTACATACAAAATGATAGTAGGTTATAATATAGATTATTTAATTCCTTTCTGTCTGTTTTTCCTTTACTTTTCCTCTTCTATTGAGTCAACAGCACTCATAATGTCTTTGAAAAATAGGTTGTTATATCACTAATGTTAAAAGAAAATAATATTTAATCTTCTTTTTTGTTTGGTTTTGCAATAGCTTATTTACCAAGTCTTTTTATGAAAACCATAAGAAAGTGATCATGTGAATGTGTCCCTGCTAAGGGTCAAGAAGGAGCTAGCAGACACTATAGTAAAGTCACCCAAAGGATGCCTTCATGACTCAGTCAGTTAAGTGTCTGACTCTTGGTTTTGGCTCAGGTCATGACCTCAGGGCCAGGTTGCGGGATTGAGCCCTGCCTAGGATCTCACCTCAGCAGAGTTTGAGATTTTCTTTCCCCTTCCCCCCCATTCCCTTCTCTGCTCACACTCTCTCTTTTTCTCTCTAAAATAAAATAAATAAAATCTGAAGAAAAAGAAAGGGGGGAAAAA
Source organism: Mustela nivalis (assembly GCF_964662115.1). Taxonomy (NCBI): domain Eukaryota; kingdom Metazoa; phylum Chordata; class Mammalia; order Carnivora; family Mustelidae; genus Mustela; species Mustela nivalis. The sequence goes on from NC_139020.1 coordinate 35,743,890, forward strand.
AAGGGAAGATTACCTGAGCAAGGGAAAGAGAAGATGAAGGTGAGGCATGAGCATCATCTGTGTTCAGCATTAGGAAGTTATTTTAGAGCAGAACAACTCCGACAGACATCTACCAACTGGAATGAACAAGGCATTTCATCTGGGTTAAGGAACAGATCTTTAAGTCACTGGTCATAAGGGCCTCTGAATCTTGTACATCTTCCAGGAAAAAGTCAAATTCTAGTTTTGGGCCTCTCTATCTGAATGATCTAGGGAAACTGCCTTACTTTTCAGTATCCTTAGTTTCCTCAACTATAGAAGGGAGCCATAATAATATCTACCTTTAGAGTTATTGTGAACATTAATATTACAATATATGCAAAGAGCTAAGAAGAAATTCTTGATATATAGTCTTCAATAAATTAAGATCATTTAAATGTGTTTTGATATTAATAGCATCTATAGCAAACCATTTTTACAGTTGGTATTTCTGTATGATTTCTAGTGCCTATGGCTTTCCAAATGATCATCCAGAAGGTTTAAAAAAAAATGGTAGTTGTGTTTGTTACTGTTTATATACCAATTCAAATCTCCTAAGTCCCACCTTTGACTCCAGAATCCAGCAATTTTGGTTATAATTTGACAATGCCTTGACACAGCCTCATGCCATCTGACAGACTTGTTTTTTTTTCTCTTACATAGAATGGCCAGACCACAGTAATCTGGTCAACATTCTCTTGTGCTCGGAGTGCCTGGGTGGCTCAGTCTTTAAGTGTCTGCCTTTGGTTCAGGTCATGATCCCAGAGTCCTGGGATTGAGCCCTGCATCTGGCTCCCTGCTTAGCAGGGAGCTGGCTTCTCCCACTACCACTCCTCCTGCTTGTGTTTCCTCTCACTCTTTCTCACTCTCTGTCAAGTAAATAAATAAAATCTTAAAAAAAAAAAAAATCCTCACGTGCAAAACCCTAAACTTTGAGGTAGCCCAGGAGAGCGGGAAATAATCCTTAGACATTGTGGAATGAAAATCAGTGTCTCCCCTTTCCTCCCTCAGATGTGGATCTCTGAAAAAAAAATATTTCAGAAGGATCCCCAGAAAGTATTGTGGGATCCAGTACTAAGCAGGAGTTGCCTACCTTATTGCTGGATTTCCTACTTTCCCTATTTTACTACTTGCCCCTCCCCACCCCAACTCACCATTCTGTTCCTCCCTTCTGCTATCTGGGCTCAAATTCCAAATAAACTCAACACATGCAAGCTGGCCTCAGGCATAAGAATCTGAGCTATGACAAGCTGCTAATCCTCTGCCTAGGTAGCTGAAATAATTTATCATGCAGATTTTAATATTAATTTGTACCTTACATTTGTTCAAACATACTTTGTAAGGGTGTGTTTTAGCTGTTTCAGATAGCAGTGTTTTGCTTTTAGGCAATATTTTCAAAGTCTTAAATTTGGGAATTTTATTTTCAGTAAGCACTTTTAGTGTTTTTTTAACAGTGTGCATGTGCATATATATAAGTGTTTTCATAATATTTTTTCAACACATTCTTAGAAATAGGAAATGACTACAGAATGGTTGTAATCTCACAATGTAGCCAAGACCAGACCACAGCTACATGACCTCAACAATATCTCCAGATGCGTCTCTGTTGCCTGCCAGTCAACGATTAAGAAAGGGAGCCAACAGAGGTGACACCAAGGAGTTAGCAACAGGCCCTGATGCTTTGAATAGAACATACATTCAGACTTTGGCATCTGGTTCCTACTTTTGCCAAATGTGCCTTGTTTGTATCCACAGCTGTTAAATGTGTTTGCTGAAAAGGGATAGATCAGGGAGAAGAGATTGGCAAGAGATATGCCGGCTTCTGTGGGAGGCAGTGTCAAGCCAAAGTGCAATTTACTCACAGATAATTATTTGCTTTAGAAATCTGGTGTCATTTATTAGAATAACTGTGGTATGTGGTAAGCACAAGCCTCATGGTATAGCAAGAAGCTTTACACTTCATTGTAAATTAAGAATTTAAAATTGTGCTGAAATAATTAACACCTAAAGAGCAACTATATCTTTGTTTACTTCAAATAAGTAAACTGATTGTTTAGACTGAGTTATTAAGGGCAAAGATTTATATAATTTTCTAATCATGCTCATGATTTTTGGCTTTCTCAAACATATTAGCAAATAAAATGCCTTTCTATTAACCATGTTAATATAGTTAGTGGGTGGTACTCTATTAACTATATGAAATTATTAACTGTTGAAAAACAACTGAATAATATAAGTAATATTTAAATCTTTAGAAGTGTGCATGTTTAGTCCTTCTCTATGTTTTATTACTATGGCAAAAATTTATTTAAAATATATTTTGAAAATATAAGATCAATTATGTATTAGAGTAGGTGGCCTGATGAAAATTCACTGAATTCAGTTTTTCTGTTATTAAAATCACTTAGAAAAATAGTATAGTTTACCATAGAAAGGAATAAATAAGTTTGAGAATGTATTCAAGCAACATATATTATTACTTATCATTTTTTTCTTAACTACAAATAAAGTAATTGATGGGTACCAAAACTTTAATCATAAGTGGGATAATTTGAATAGTGTATGTAGTGTAATAAGAATTGTAAAGTATAGTTTGTCCACTAAGAAGTCAATTTTCACTTGTCATTTCAAACCAATGACTGCTGACTAAATTTCAAGGGTTTTTACCTTAAAGTCTTACATTATTTTACATAGCACCTATTGCATACTTTAAGATTTTATATTGTCCTATCTCCAGTATCTAAGTCCTCTTGGAATGTTATGCTAAATCAGGGAATCACAGGAATAAACAAACTTATAAATCACTGTATTTTTCTATTTTAATTTTTCTAATTCCTTTGCCATTAGGGATTAAAATATTAGGATGATTTTTGCAATTGTAAAAGAAATCTTAGAAATTAAACATTTTTTTCAAATTAGAAAATATGCCTAAGAGTTCCAAATTGTCTCAGAATCATAAAATTTCCTAAAATTTATGATCCTCTATTCCATACGTGATTCAAGAAGAGAGATGAGAAAAGAGATTCACTTTACTCAGGACAGAGGGAGAGTCCTGCTGCTCTTATGATAAAAGATAAAGACTTCTCTCATCATAACTTTCATCTTCCTTTGTGATTAAAGTATCTCCAATGATTATAGAAAAGTTCCTCCTGCTCTTGTGATAATAAAAACTAATGCCAAGGACTGTGATAATAAATGATAATAATAATAATAATAAAAAGAAGAAGAAGAAGAAGAAAGAAGATTTTTCTTCACCTAAGCTCTTTTTTTAGAAGTAACACGTAAATGAGAAGTCTAAACTAACATTCTATTTCAAAATATGGTAACTAAAGAATGCTCAGTTCCATGGATAAATTAATTTTAGGTAACTGTGCTGGTATGGACCATACTGTAGAATTGGGAAAAAAAAAAATAGGGTGCCTGAGTGGCTCAGTTGGTTAAATGACTGCCTTCAACCCAGGTCATGATCCTGGAGTCCCAGGATCAAGCCCCACATCGGGATCCCTGCTCAACGGGATCTCACATCGGGAGTCTGCTTCTCCCTCTGACCTTCCCCCCCACCATGCTCTCTCTCTTTCTCTCATTCTCTCCCTCTCAAATAAATAAACTTAAAAAAAAAATAGCCAACATTAGATCCGATTTTTACTAGTTACTGTAGAGGTCAGTATGCTGTTAGGACCAGCCAGTAGTGTGTGTGTATGTGTGCATATTTCCCACCTTTAGACTATTGCCACTGGAGTACCTTAATTACTCATGATTTTATCATAATCTTTAAAAATAGTTTATGGGGTAACATAACTATGAATATCTAGACTTACACAGATATGAAGCACACAAATAAATGAAAGTGATATAGTTGAATTTAAAAATGAAATTTAGACTACCAGCTTGAATGCTTTCATTTGTAGTTAATGACACCCAAACTAAATTGGTTTAAACAGGTTTCACTAGCCATGTAACTGAAAAATGGAAATTTAGATTGATCTTCAGAGCTTCAGTTCCCGCTTTGAGAGGACTCTATCACATTTTCATGTGTCTTAGATTATTTTATGATTGGCAATTTGCTGTCACAGTTGCAGCTACATGTTTCCTCCTTCATTTGTAAGGGAAAACAAATCATTACTTTTCACAAGTCAGAACGAACTCTTAAACTTTGATCTAACTAGATCAACTGGAACCTATCACTGTGGCCAGTGTATGATTGGTTTAACTAACTGGGTAACCTGGATTACTGCTCACTCCAGATCTAGCCATTTTTGTATTGGATATTTCATTAAAATGTTTGGCTTAAATAACACACCAAATAGTGTCACTGCAACAGAATGGTTCATCTTCTAAAATTTGGTTAAAAAGGGAGATATATATTGTTTAAGTAATTATTTCTCTTTCTAACATTTCAAACAACAAAAACTAAAAGGGTGTTAGTTCCTGTTTAGAAAATATGAATTTTCAGTCTTCTTTGTGCCAATGAAATAATTATTATTATAATTCTTTTTGCATTCAGCTAACTTTGAAAATATGGACTTTATATGCATATTTCTAAATTTGAGTATGTTCTGATTATGTTTAATATTTTGTAAATATTTAGTCAAAAGTGATAAAAATCATTATTTGATCTTGAGTAAAAAAAAATACAGAATAAAGCATTATTTAGATAGCACTAAACTTGTAGTTGTTTTTCTCATTACTCTTCTAGGGAAAAATCAAGATATACACACATCCACACCCATACATGCACATATATACATTACACTTACATATATGCATGTGTATGTGTGTATACACACACACACACGGATATATAAACATATATGTATGCATATATATATAAATGCATATATGCAAGTGACAGGGAATGCACAACAATTGATTAATTTACTTTTCAGTTATTTTCAGTAAGTGCCCATCTCTATTTTATAAGGAAAAGATAGACACTTGAAGGATTGTGAATTTTCAAAGTATTAAATGTTCTCACTGGGACCCCTACCACTGTTTGTTATGCAGTGCTAGTTGTTAGGACCATAAATCTGGGCATATAATATTAAGTACAGGGTTGGAGCTGTCTGATTTGAAGCATATAAAGTCTTAACTGCCACAGATAATGTCAACCCAAATTATTATTTCCATTTCAACACAGCTTATAGGACAGAAAGACATAAATGGAAATTAAAAAATAAATTCACCACATATTTCAGAAAGTACCTTTTCATGTGGAGAATAATAAATGCTTAGAAGAGCCTGCAGGCAAAGTTGTTGAGGCAAAAAGCAGGAATGTCATTCAAGAAACAATTAGATGCCATCCTTGGGGAAATGGAGTACTAAAAAGGATATGCCTTGATGGACCAAATGACCTTTATTCTCTCTCCAAAAATCTCTCATGTTCTTATAATTCTAATCGAGAAATATTTCAGCAATTTGGCCTCCAGCAATGTCAATTCTTACTTGAATTATTCACCTCACCAGTTCACTGCTGAGGAAGAACCTTTCTCATAGTGCTACAAAGATTACATATTGACCAGATGTAATTCCCAACATTGTTGTTCATAGGCATTTTATTCACAAAGATGCCTTAGGTCTGATACTGTAAAGTGGTGATTACAGAAAAAGTGTCTTTTAAATCCAATGTGATTGCACACAGGCCCAAACTGGAGAAGGGGGCTTAATTAACTTCATTAATTATGGATGGGAGAGGAGTTTTAAAAATAATTTCTTGGCAAAAGTTATTTCAAAATATAGTTAATTCTTCAGGGATGTGGCATATATAAATCTGTTTCTTAATTATTTCGGATATGTTAATGGACTGTCTCTTGCTATTGACTTTATTTCAATAGAATATTATAGAAGTAAAAAAATAAAAATAGGGACATAAAAAGGTTAATTACAGTTGATCTAAAATCACAAGAATTCAATAATTACACACTTTTTAAAAAGATAGCAATGGATACTGAATACATGGAATGTACAAAGTTGATTCTATACATTTGAGTCAAGTTGGAGAAATCGGCTATCTACAGTCTTCTAATTTCAATAGATTTAGCTAAACACAGAATTCTTGAGAATCTGGGGATATTATGAAAGCTACATTTCCCCTATTATGTTCTTAAAGTGATATTCAGCAAAAGACAAAGAATATGTTTCTATCTATCATCTAAATGGACTCCTAAAGCTCCCTCTGCGTATAACAAATTGGAACTCAGTGGTGAACTGACTGTTGAGAGCATATTTTCAAAAGCTTACAGAAGGTCACATAAATTGGACAGTTCAAAGCTAAAGAAACTGGAAACTTGAAAAATGCCAGTATATTTAAGTGTTTTTTAAAACAAATAAATATTTTATGAATTGTTTCCAAAGATAAAAGTTACATCAATTATACTAAAAATATGTATGTTCATTATAGCACAAATTATTTTCATAATAGATTAAATCTGTTAATGATTTGTAAATTATAAACTCTTATGAAGTATTATAAGAAAACATGTACTAATAAAGTAAATGATAAAATTTATAAAACAGTCTGTGCTAAAGAGAAAATAGGTGAAAATATTACTTGAAATAATATGTTCTGTGGACTAGCTCTCATAACCTTTTAAATCATGCAACCATAGCTAAAATAAGAGTTCAGACTGAACTTTCAATTGATGGAAAGATTATCTCCTATCTAGAAAGTTAATTTTTAAAATGGTATTGGATATATAGAGAATAATCTTATGATATAAATATAAACAAGGACAAAAAATAAATAATAAATAATCGAATCAAGTAACTCTTAAACCACCCATAATCAAATGAGAACTGCTATAACAAAAGTAGCAGTTAATTACTACTCTGTTGCCTGTAATAATTATATCTATCAGGCTATTATTTTAGTCACTTATGTGACATTTAAATATCTCTTATAAAATGAAATATTATTGAAATTAATCAATCCAATAGTCTGTAAAACTGCTCTTTTCTTGCTTACTTGCATTAAAAATGGTTTTTGGTTAACTATACATCAATTAAAAAAATGATATTTGGCCTTTTTAATGGTCAAGCTAGTTGGAAATTATTCAGAGGTCTGTTTGTGAATAATGTGAATGATCACTCTTGATAATCAACCCAGTCTTTTTGGATAACATTCTATGATTGTAATATAAAATGACCAGTTGTTTGCTACTCTGGTATAAAAATTAATATCAATACTTGTTTAGACTGACACTTTCTGCTTAGCACAGAATATGGTATGTTGTCATAGCTAATTCACCAGGTAAGAGTCTACCCAAGCAATGATCAATATTTCATTTAGATTTTGTTCTTATTTAACTTCTAAGCTTATTAGTTTTATAGGTGTTGGAATTGTTCTAAAAGCACCAAAATTGTTAATACTAAAGAAAAACTGCATCTTAATAAAATTCAATTCCATCTTTCTATAAGGGATTAACATTAATTAAAAAATTTAAGATGATTAAAAATATTATTTTATTCCATTGTATGAATAAAACAGGGTTGACAGTGGATCCAAAATTATAAAATTGGGAAATTAAAAATAAATTTTTCAACACGTGCAAATTGGCAATTGAAAATTTTAGACAATTAATTCTAGAAATAACAAAAGCACTTGACATTGAAAAGTGAATTGTGTGTTCTGTTTCTATTAAAGGAGGTCTAGGTAAATCAGATTAATAGATTTCCACTGAGAAGAATTAGAAAAAACCTGGAAAACTATTTAAAAAAAAACTTATTTTTAAAGATTTTATTTACTTATTTGACACAGGGGTAGGGGAGAGCAAGCACTAGCATGGGGAGAAGCAGGCAGAGGAAGAAGGAGAAGCAGGTTCCCTGCTGAGCAAGGAGCCTAATATGGGTCTCAATCCCAGAACCCTGGGATCATAACCTGAGCCCATGGTAGCCACCTAGTCCACTGAGCCACCCACGTGCTTACCCCCCCCCCCGCCCCCCGCACACACAAAACTTTTTGACAGCATCAGAGAAATTACACTGAAGAGTGACAGATGGAGTCAATACCTTAGAGTAGAGAATAGAGAGAAGACTTACCCCTAGAACACTTCTAATTAAAATGGGACACATGGATCAGCTGAGAGTCCTTGAACTGCTTGTTCCAGTCAGTGACAGAGAGAGTAGGGAAACACTTCATCTGGAAAAAAAAAAAAAAAATCCAGATGGGCAATAATCATACAGAGAAATGCTTTACTTTTTTTCATCTTCAGACAAATGCTAATTAAAATTATAATGAGGAGCCCTCATACATTGCTGGTGGAATGTAAAGTGTTTATAGAGATTTTTAGTGAACTATTTTACAATATCTAGAAGAGCCAAATTCATGCCAACTTTTGATTCAACAACTCCAATCATTGACATATACCTGTCAGAAATTAATATATACTGCATAAGAGACTTATACAATAATATGAGCATTATTTATAATACTGTTATAAAACCCAAATCTTCATCAAAGATAGATGTATTCATAAATGGTGTATATATATAGAATACATTATAGCAATGTAAAATAACAAATTAATATACCTGAATAACATGGATGAGTCTCATAGGACATTAAATTCATGAAATAAGCAAGATGTAATATTGATTGTATATTTCATACTAAAAACTAGACAACTTGTTGAGCTATTCTATAATGTTAAATGCCATGTAATGGTTACCTTTGGTGAGGAGGGATGGGGTAGTGACTGAATATGAATGAGGATTCTGGTTTGCTAATGATGTTGAGTATCCTTTTTCTTTTTTTAAACAAAAAACAGTATTTATTTATTTATTGCGTTTTTTTAGTTACCATACAGTACATCATTGTTTTTTTAAATTTTTTAAAATTTATTTTCAGTGTAACAGTATTCATTGTTTTTGTACTACACCCAGTGCTCCATACAATCTGTGCCCTCTCTAATACCCACCACCTGGTTCCCCCAACCTCCCACCCCCACCCCTTCAAACCCCTCAGATTGTTTTTCAGAGTCCATAGTCTCTCATTAGGTTTTGATGTAGTATTCCATGATTCATTGTTTGTATACAACACAGAGATATCCAAGCAATCAGTTCCCTTCTTAATACCCATCACCAGGCTCACCTATCCCCCACCCCTCTCCCTTCTAAAACTCTCCATTTGTTTCCTGAGTCCATAGTCTCTCATGGTTCGTCCCCCACTTCAATTTCTCCCTCTTCATTTTCCCCTTCTCCTAATGTCCTCCATGCTATTCCTTATGTTCCACAAATAAGTGAAACCATGTAATAATTGGCTTTCTCTCTTCCACTTAATTCACTTAGCCTAATGTCCTCCAGTCCCATCCAAGTTGATGCAAAAGTTGGGTATTCATCCTTTCTGATGGCTTAGTAATATTCCATTGTGCACAAGAACCATATCTTCTTTATCCATTTGTCTCTTGAAGAGCATCTTGGCCCTTTCCACATTTTGGCTATTGTGGCCATTGTTGTTTTGAACATTGGGGTTCATGTGGCCTTGACCTTCTTTTCACTACATCTGTATCTTTAGGGTAAATACACAATATTGCAATTGCTGGGTCATAGAGTATCTCTATTTTTAATTTTTGAGAAACCTCCACTCTGCTTTCCAAAGTGGCTGCACCAATTTGCATTCCCACCAACAGTGTAAGAGGGTTCCCTGTTCTCCACAACTTCTCAAACATTTGTTGTTTCTTGCCTTGTTGATTTTTTACCATTCTAACCTGTGTAAGGTGGTATCTCAATGTGGTTTTGATTTGAATTTCCGTGGCTAATGATGATGGACACTTTTTCATGTGTTTGTTAGCCATCTGTATTTATTCTTTGGAGAAGTGTCTGTTCATGTCTTCTGACCATTTTTTGACTTGATTATCTTGTTTTTTGGGGGTTGAGTTTGAGAAATTCTTTATAGATCTTAGATACCAGCCCTTTGTCTGTAGTGTCATTTGAAAATATCTTCTCCCATTCCGTGGGTTGCCTCTTTGTTTTGGTGACTGTTTCATTTGCTGTGCAGAAGCTTTTATCTTGATGAGGTCCCAAAAGTTCATTTTTTGCTTTTGTTTCCCTTGCATTTGGAGATGAGTCTTGAAAAAAGTTGATATGGCCGATATCACTGAAGTTACTGCTTATGTTCTCCTTGGGGATTTTGATGGATTCCCATCTCACATTGAGGTCTTTCATCCATTTAGAGTTTATCTTTGTGTATGGTGTGAGATAATGGTCCAGTTTCATTCTTCTGTATATAGCTGTCCAATTTTCCCAGCACCATTTACTGAAGAGACTGTTGTTTTTCCCATTGGATAATTTTTTCCTACTTTGTTGAAGATCATTTGGCCATGGAGTTGAGGGTCCATATCCGGGCTCTCTACTCCGTTCTATTGGTTTATGTGTCTGTTTTTGTGCCAGTACCATGCTGCCTTGGATGATCACAGCCTTGAAAGATACCTTGAAATCAGGTAATGTGATTCCCCCAGATCTGTTTTTCTTATCCAACATTTCCTTGGTGATTCAGGGTCTTTTCTGGTTCCATACAAATTTTAGGATTGTTTGTTCCAGCATTTTGAAAAATGCCATTGGTATCTTGACCAAGAAAGCATTTATACTGTATGCTCACTTTTGCCTTGTCCTTCCTTCTTTCCTTCCTTCCTTCCTTCTTTTTTTGTAATACCTCAATAAAATGTGCCTTAGGGTTAAGAACTCTGCCCTGAGATTCATACTTACCTGGTTGTAGATTTTGTTCAGAGAAGAAAGTTGTGGGTCAAACACTAATTCCAGTACATCTAATGAATATCCAAGTATATTTCTTTGCTAACATTGCAAGTATGCAAACAAATTAGAAATGCATGGCTTCTGAGTCAACCTATGAATACAGTAACTATAGTCTAAAATAAATAGTTTGTACAGCTAATCATTAGATAACATTAAAGTTTCCTAGAATGTCTTCTTTGTTGATTGGGGAAGGTGAAGGAAACAAGCATCACCCAAAAGAACACAAATAGAAACAAAACATAATGAATTACAGAAACAATGTAAGTCATAAAGGATAAACATATCAGGGTGATTCAAAATTTAAAATAATTCCCTCGAAATCACCAGTACAAAAACAATTTAATTTGTGGAATTAGTCTAGTGATGGCTGCAACTGGAAGTGCATACATCTCAATGAACTGTGACACTTTTTCTAAAATCCACACATTGGGCCCAAGTTCGTCATACATAAATAATGTATAATGAACCCCAGGGGTTAAACTCAAGATTTTCTGACTTTAAAAGCTCCAAAGGTAATTTATGATTGTCATAACAGGTTAAGAGCATTAGTTTAGTGTATCAGTGTATCAGTGCAATACTTAAATTTATTTTTATCTCATTCAGTCATACATACTAATAATTCAAATAACCAGTTATTTGACTTAGTTAATTGGTCTCCACAGATTCTGGGATGGTCCCCAATGATTACTTTTCATTACTTGTTTCTAAACAATAGAATAAGACAAATCTAATAGAATGACACTTGCATGATTCTGTTATATTATGACGACTGCTAACAGACTTGCTACATTGCTGATTTGATTAAGTTAAGTGCAAATGCTGGGGAAGCCCTCATGACAAGGAAATGAAGGCAGCAATTACAAACTACAGGTGATGGCTAGGAACGATATGTGACCTCTAGGAATGAGGACAGGTGCCTTTTTTTTTTTTTTCTTCAGTAAAAAAATTGAAGATCTTATGCCTACAACCACAAGGAAATAAATTCTGCCAACAATCTGTGGGACATCTTCTCTAGGTGAGACTCCAAATGAGAAGCCAGTTTTTAATTTTGATAAAGTTGAGTTCTTTAATATTGTCTTTTATGAATTATACATCTTGTGTGATGTATAAGAAATCTTTGCCTAATTAAAGATCACACAAAATTTTCCTGCACTTTCCCTATTAGTTTTATAATTTGAGATTTTATATGTAGGTCACTTATTCATTTTGAGATGATTATTATTATTATTATTATTATTTTTTTTTTTTTTAGCAAGATGTGAGGTAGGAATTTAAATTCAGGTCATTTATATAAAGTGTATGTATGTTTTGGATAGCCAGTTGTTCTAGCATAGTTTGTTGAAAGCTAACCCTTTATCACTGAATTCTTTGGCATTTTTTACCCCAAATCAACTAATTGACCATAAATATGCCTGTGTTTTCCTGGACTTCCTATACTTTGCCATTGATTTATGTGTTCACCCTTATGAAAATATTATGCTTTATTAGTAAGAATTAATTTGGTTTACAGTAAATTTTGAATTCAGGTAGACCTTCGATTTTGTACTTATTTTTTAAATATTATTATACCTGTCCTTTGCTTTTCTAAATAAATGTTATGATCAGCTTGTTAATTTACAAAATGAGGGTTTTGGTAAGAATTTCATTAAATTTGTAGATCAGTTTGGAAAAATTCCCATTAATATTTGTAGATCAGTTTGGAAAAATTCCCATTAATAACAATATTTGTTCTTCCAATCATGGAGCATGATACACCACTCCATTCATTTAGAGTTATTTCATTTCTCTCAGCGGTGTTATAGTTTTTGGTATACCTGTCTTATACTTGTTTTGTTAAAATTGTTCTTAAATATTTTATTATATTTGAAATTATGGTGAATAAGAATTGCTTTATTAATTTCATGTTTGGATACTTTTTTGCTAGTATATAAAAATCCAATTAACATTTTAAAGGAATCATATCTTGCAACCTAGCTAAAACTTTCTTATAACATATAGTCATTTATTTGTAAATTATTTTAAAATATCTACATAAAAGATCATATTGTTTGTGCAAAATGACAATTTTTATATCTTCTATTTCAATCTGTCTGCTTTTTCTTAACTTACTATCCTCTAGAATCTCCATTACAGCATTAGGTAGAAATGCTGAGATAAAATGTCCTGCATGCCACTTATCCAATCTTAGCAGTAGGAGAAATATTCAAAGTCTGCTGTTAATTGTAGTTTTGTGGATGCCGTTTTCAGGTTAAGAAAATTAAGTTTATGTTATTAGTTATTGTTTTTTCTTTAAACTGTGAATGTTTTAGATTTTAGCAAATGATTTTTCCACATCTACTGAGATAATCATCTATTTTTTTTATTTTATCCTATTACTGTGAAGCATTTTTTACTTTATCGTATTACTTATCCTATTACTATGAAGCATTCTAAATGTTAAACTGACCTTGCATTTTTGTCACTCATTCCATCTAATAGTGGCATATAGATTTTTATATACGTTGCTGTGCATTATGATTTTCAAACTTGTAATAACTGTTAATTTTATTGCTATAGTTAAGGTATCCAAGTAACTTGAGACTTTTGCTTTCAATTGCTGCATTATGAGACTTTGCAAGTCTTTATAAATTGATAGCAAGGAATGTGTCATTATAAAGTACATATAGCTGAAAAAGAAAAGAATAAGATTAGAAAAAAAATAACACATCTCAATGTTGAAAGAAAATCATGGATCATTATCGGTAAATATAATTTAGTGTTTTCATCCTACTTGCGTGAATAGGTTCTAAATACATTATTTTATAGCTCGGTATTTTGCACAAATATTTTTTTTTTAATTTTTTATTTTTTTATAAACATATATTTTTATCCCCAGGGGTACAGGTCTGTGAATCACCAGGTTTACACACTTCACAGCACTCACCAAAGCACATACCCTCCCCAATGTCCATAATCCCACCCCCTTCTCCCAAACCCCCTCCCCCCAGCAACCCTCAGTTTGTTTTGTGAGATTAAGAGTCACTTATGGTTTGTCTCCCTCCCAATCCCATCTTGTTTCATTGATTCTTCTCCTACCCACTTAAGCCCCCATGTTGCATCACCACTTCCTCATATCAGGGAGATCATATGATAGTTGTCTTTTTTTTTTTTTTTTAAAGATTTTATTTATTTATTTGACAGAGAGAGAGCACAGTAGAAGAGAGGAAGGGAAGAGATCACAGAGAGAGGAAGGGAAGCAGGCCCCCTGCTGAGCAGAGAGCCCGATGCGGGACTCGATCCCAGGACCCTGAGATCATGACCCGAGCCGAAGGCAGCGGCTTAACCCACTGAGCCACCCAGGCGCCCCGATAGTTGTCTTTCTCTGCTTGACTTATTTCACTAAGCATGATACGCTCTAGTTCCATCCATGTTGTCGCAAATGGCAAGATTTCATTTCTTTTGATGGCTGCATAGTATTCCATTGTGTATATATACCACATCTTCTTGATCCATTCATCTGTTGATGGACATCTAGGTTCTTTCCATAGTTTGGCTATTGTGGACATTGCTTGCACAAATATTTTTAAACAAAAATTAAGTATATAGCAATACATGCCTTGAGAAAGGATGTATCGCTATATACTTTCCTTTTAGGACCACCTTTGCTGTGTTCCAAAGATTTCAAACAGTTGTGTTTTCATTTGCATTTATTTCCATGATTTTATTTTTTTGATTCTTTAATTTCCTGGTTGATCCATTCATTCTTTAGTAGGATGCTCTTGAGCCTCCATGTATTTGAGTTCTTTCTAACTTTCCCCTTCAGGTAGAATTCTAGTTTCAAAGCATTCTGGTCTGAAAATATGCAGGAAATTATCACAATCTTTTGGTACTGGCTGAGACCTGATTTGTGACCCAGGATGTGATCTATTCTGGAAAATGTTCCATGTGCACTAGAGAAGAATGTGTATGCTGATGCTTTGGGATGGAATGTTCTGAATATATCTGTGATGTCCATCTGGTCCATTGTGTCATTTAAAAACTTTATTTTCTTGTTAATCTTTTGCTTGGATGATCTGTCTGTTTCAGTGAGGGGGGTGTAAAAGTCCCCTACTAATATTGTATTATTGTCAATGTGTTTCTTTGATTTTGTTTTTAATTGGTTTATATAATTGGCTGTTCCCATGTTAGGAGCATAGGTATTTAAAATTGTTAGATCTTCTTTTTGGACAGACACTTTAAGGATGATATAGTGTTATAACCATCCCTCAAAACAACATACTGCTTAAAATATAATTTTTGAGAAATTACACTAGTTACCAAGCATGCTTAGATATAGCCTTAAGAAAAACAAGTACCGACAACAGGCCTCTTGGGGAGAGGACAATATACATCCTTGAAACCGAGCAGCTGGGGATGTCTGGCTCACTCTGGCCAGAACACCGTCTGCTTCATTTTTCCACTATCTCCCCTTCTCTGAAGCATCCACAGTTAGTCAGACAATCCTTTAGTTTGGGCTTGCCCACTGTAAATCATATACTATGTGACGAGACACATTTTGCCTTTCTTCTTATGTATTTACAACTCATGGTCAATGTGTAATCTACTCCAGTTTTTTTGTTGGTTATTACTCACTTTCTAATAAATATGAGACTGAGGAGTTGTTTGGTGTGACAGTCATTTCTACTGCTGCCTCCTGCTCCCATTCTCTTGCAGCGGATTTGTTTGTGCCTCATTCTTCTCCGGTGCACCACCATCAGGAGGTGGCATAGTGTCCTTCTTCATTTCTTATTATAGTCTTTGGCTTAAAGTCTAATTTGTCTGATATAAGAATTTCCACCCCAGTTTTCATTTGCTGTCGCTTAGCATGGAACAGACATTTTTGCAAATACATCCAAATGATCAACAGACACATGAAAAAGTGCTCAACATCACTCAGCATCAGGGAAATACAAATCAAAATCACAATGAAATACCACCTCACACCAGTCAGAATGGTTAAAATGAACAAGTCAGGAATTGATAGATGTTGATGAGGATGCAGAGAAAGGGGAACTCTCCTACACTGTTGGCAGGAATGCAAGCTGGTGCAGCCACTCTGGAAAACAGGACAGAGGCTCCTTGAAAAGTTGAAAGTAGAGCTACCCTATGACCCAGAAATCACACTACTGGCTATTTATCTTAAAGATACAAATGCAGTTATCCAAAGGGGCCTGTGCACACAAATGTTTATAGCAACCATATCCACAGTAGCTGAACTATGGAAAGAACCTAGATGTCCATCAACAGATGAGTGGATAAAGAAAATGTCACACACACACATACACACACACACACACACACACACACACACACACACAGAGGATACTATGCAGCCATCAAAGGAAATGAAATCTTACCATTTGCAATGGCAGTAGATGGAACTAGAAGGTATTATGGTAAGTGAAATAAGTCAATCAGAGAAAGACAATTATTATATGATGTCTCTGATATTAGGAATATGAGAGGCAGGGCAGGGGATTATGGGGGGAGAGAGAGGAAAAATGAAAGTAGATGGGATCATGAGGGAGACAAACCATAAGAAACTCTTAATCTTGGGAAAAAAAACTGAGGGTTGTTTCCTCAGGTCCAAACTGGACCTTGGGGATAGTATGTGCTATGGTGAATGTTGTGTGTCATATAAGACTGATGATTCACAGACTTGTACACCTGAAGCAAATAATACATTATGCATTAATAAAATTAAAAAAATAACTTCAATTGGTTCAAAAATAAGTATCCAATGAGAAGTTACCAAACAAGTAATAAATGAAATGTCACATATAAATAGCTCACATAAATAATATAAAAAAATTAAAAGTAAAATTCAGGATAAAGATAAAGCAAATACATGCCAACATAAAACAAAGATCTAAACTTAATCTTAAAACTAAAATTATTTTTAATACCTAATCACTGAGCAACATATTGGCTTTATGAATATTTTTACTTACAAATATTAAAGAAATATTCTTAAGACTTTTCAACTCCTCTTCATATCTGATCCATTCTCCAAGATTCAAATACCTGATAATTCTGTTATAAATTTCTGTACATGTTGAGCAAAATTCCCATAGCATTAATCTACTACCTGATAGAAACTTCCTTACAGAGCATGATTTTTCTTGGTCTTTGAATTTTTCTGCAGCTTTTTTGCAGAGTTCTGGGAAAATTCTCCTTTATAGCAAAAAAGAAATATGAATTGCATTCTAATCCATTTTATTTTGTTGTTTTATCTACTTTAACTTTTCACACTTTACTAACTAATAATACTCAAATTTATTACTATAAACCAAACTTAACAAATACACTGATGATCAATGACTATGGAAAAATTTCCTTTCCACTGCATGTATGTATATATATATATATCAAAATATTTTAGTAAAAAATAAAATCACCCATAAAAATGCCAAGATCCAACCATTTAAATTAGAAAACTTAGGGTTGTGAGCAGTGCACCATATTCTCAGAAAGTTATCCAGAAACTACAGTAATGAAAGAGAGAGAAAAAGAGAATGGTTGGTTGATGGTTAAGAAATTACCTCACATGAGGGGATGGGGAGGCTGGGAGGTCTAAAATCTGCAGAATAGTTAATCAGTTTGAAGACCTAGGAAATAAATTATATTGCAGTTCAAATATATTGCAATTAAGTTCCAGTGGCTGGCAGAATTCCCTCTTCCTCAAGGGAATTCAATTTTTTTCTTAATACTTCCAACTGATTGGATAAGGCATGTCCACATTAAGGAGGATAATCTGCTTACTTAAAGTCTAGTCATTTGAACATTAACCTCTTTAAAAAAATCCCTTCATGGCAACATCTAGACACATTTGACCAAATCTCTCAGTACTATGGCCTAATCAAGTTGACACATCAAAATAATTAGCACATCAACCTATATAAAATATATCAGGAGGGTGAAAAAACATGAGAGACTCTTACTATCAGGAAACAAACTGAGGGTTGCTGCTGGGGGAGGGAGAGAGATAGGGTGGGTGGGTTATGGACATTGGGGGGGTATGTGCTATGCTGAGTGCTGTGAAATGTGTAAGCCTGTTGATTTACAGATCTGTACCCTTGAGGCAAATAATACATTATATGTTAATTAAAAAGTGTGTGTGTGTGTGTGTATAATTCTACAATAAACAATAAATAAATCTTAACATTAACAATTCATGTTTGTTTTATCACATAACTACTAATCTAGTCATCCTTCTAGTTACCCATTAGTCTATCTTATTTTAGGAATAATTTCAGTAAATTTCAGGAATAAGCATATTTCCCCCTACATTTTTCATCACAAATATCATTAACTGTACTTCAATGGTTGTTTACAGTTATAGATTTGAAGTAAAGTTTACCTAGGATGAGAAATATTGAATTACTGAGTAATTATGAGTTATTGCATTGTTACAAATGTGTACATCAGTGTGCACAAAAATTATACAGAGATATAGAATATTTCCATTACATCCTAAGTTCCCTCATTCTCTCTAACAGTCATTCCTCACCCTACTATAAACTGTACAGAGTTCTATGACTCTGGATATTTTTTTCTACAGTGGATTAGTTTTTTTTTTCTTCTCTTCTGGAACTTCATAAATATAGCACTATATAGTATATAATCATTTACATAGGGTTCTTTGAGTCAATATACGGTCTTTGAGATTCATTAATGATTTTTTTTAATTTTCTGTAACAACATGTTTTTAAAAAATGGTGAATAATATTGTATTATAGAAAGGCCTCACTTTATTTTCAACTCACCTATTGATGGATAACTGTGTTGTTTCCAGTTCTCAGGTATTATGAATTAAGTTGTTATAAATATGCCCTGTGTGGACATGTCTTTTCATTTATCTAGGATTAATACGTAGGAGTGGAATTTGTAAGTCATATATTAGGTATGTGCTTAGTTTTAATAAGAAACTGGCAAAGAATCTTCCAAAGCTGTTGTGCTATCTAGGGTCCCCACTAAAATCTATAGGATTTTCGATTGCTCCATAGCTTCAAAATGTTTGGAGTTCATAGTTAACATCAAAGAACAGTGATATATAATATATACATATTATATAAATATATAACATATATACTAATATATAAACAAATATACTAATATATAAACAAAAAGAGACTTAGAAAACTAAAGTGAAATGTGTATGGGAAATGACCTGGAAATTCAACTATAAAGGATTATGAATGGCTAATAAAAATATGAAATCACATTTCATATTATTAATATAAGAACATTACACTGGGTATTTTGGCTATATCCTGTCAGAATTTTTGATGGACAGATAGTCAATGTATAGCTTGCAGAATGAAAATTGATAATATTTTCTGGAGGGCAATATGGTGTGCTTGTTAATATTTTAAAAAATACATTTGCCTTGGAACATCTAGGTGGTTCAGTTGGTCAGGCATCCAACTCTATTTTGGCTCAGGTCATGATCTCAGGGTCATGAGATCAAGCCCACATTGAACTTCAAGCAGGATATGGAGATGCTTAAGATTCTCTCTCCCTCTCCCTCTGCCTCTCCACCACTGCTCACAAATACAAGTGCTCTCACTCACTCTCAAAAAACAAAAAAACAACAACAACAACAACACAAACACTTGCCTTTTAAGTTTGTAATTCCAAAGCTAGGATAAAATGCTAAGTAAATTATCAAATATTGTTTGCAAAACTATGAAAGGTAGGTCTTTAAAGTATTATTTGTCATAGGAAATAATTTGAAACTAAATGAATTATACAAAGTTTGATTAAATTCTTTTGTTCATAATTGTTACCATTAAAAACTGTGTGGAGTAAGAAAGTAAATGATTATGTGAAGTATTTAATTGTATATGGTTGTAGAAGGCAGGGTTTAATGTAGTGATAAGTTGTTATATGAACTTAATATCCTTTCTCTTTTGCTTGAATATGCCCTTATTTTATTTCTTTATTAAAAATCTGAGAGTTGTATATCATTATTACTATTATAATTAATAGCAAGGAAGAAAAATTGACATGGACAATTTTTTGTTTGTTTTAATTTCACCGTGAGTGTGTAGCATCCTGTAAAATGTGAATATTAGCTAAGAGGGATTATGAGTATGTAGCTTAAAAAAAGAAAACATTTCTATACCTTTTTTTTAAAGATTTTATTTATTTATTTGACAGACAGAGATCACAAGTAGGCAGAGATGCAGACAGAGAGAGAAGAGGAAGCAGGCTCCCTGATGAGCTGAGAGCCCAACTCGGGGCTTCATCCCAGGACCCTGGGATCATGACCTGAGCCAAAGGCAGAGGCTTTAACCCACTAAGCCACCCAGGTGCCCTTCTATACCTTTCTTTAATGTCAAAGGAATGTACTGAATTTTTCCACTAATTTAAGAGTTTATTTACTTTTATTTTAAACCAGTGACATGTTAAAAAAAAAAAAAAGCCATAAAGAAGTAAGAACTATGACACTATCTCTAATTCATTTTAGTAAAGTTTGTCTAGTCACACCAGAATTTTTTTCTGTCTTTCAGCTTTAACATTAAAATATTTGAATTTTTTTATCATTATGTTTATTTTTGGTAGCTAACTTGTGCATAAATAAGTTAAACATAGAGGGGCCCTGGGTGGCTCAGTCAGTTAAGTATCTGACTTCAATTCAGGTCGTGGTTCCAGGATCCAGAGATTGAGTCTCACATCAAGCCTTGCATGGGCTCCCTCCTCAGCAGGGAGCCTGCTTCTCCCTCTCCCTCTGCCTACAGCACCCCCTCTCCTTGTGCTCTCTCTCTCTCTAATAAATAAAATCTTTAAAAAAATGAATTAACAACAAAGAAAAGAATTAACAATGGAAAATACCATGTTTTCTATTTATTTTCTTGTGCAGCATTTTTCTAAAGAAATCATGAATCAAAAAGTAGTTTTATAAGTACATTGATATATCTAAAAATGTAATACTTCTCAATTTTTAATTTGCTAATGGATTTACAAAAGAGAGATGTGGAAAAATAGCTATCTCTTTCTCATGATAAAATAATGAACAAATTATTAAAATCATGTAAAGGATCATCCTCTAATGTTCAACATTTCATTTTTCACTGATCAATCTACTACAAATATTTTGTTTGTACAAAAGGGAAAGCAGATAACCCCTTGCTGCATCCATTTGTGTCAAGCACATTATCATCTAGCATCTAAAGAGGTAAATAGCTATAAGGTATATTTTTAAGATTGAAGGGAGCCTTAGATTCCATGGGCCCCATGAAAAAAATGTGTCTATGAAAAAGTACTATAATCCTTCACAGGCTAACCTAACTAAAAACAAACAAACAAACAAACAAAAACCCAGGTAGGTGTCTGGGTGGCTCAGTTGGTTAAGCAATTGCCTTTGGCTTTGGTCATGATCCCGGAGTCCTGGGATTGAACCCCTCATTGGGGTCCCAGCTCCATGAAAAGTCTGCTTCTCTCTCTGATCTTCTCCCTTCCCATGCTCTCTCTCTCTCAAATAAATAAATAAAATGTAAAAAAAAAAAAAATACAGGTGGGAGAAGCAAGATGGCAGAGGAATAGCAGACTGAAACAGCATTAGGTCCCAGGAGTTCAGCTGAATAGTTATCAAATCATTCCAAACACCTACAAACTCAACAGGAGATAGAAAAAAAGAACAACAATTCTAGGAACAGAAAATTAACCACTTTCAGGAAGATGGGATGTGTGGAGAAGTGAATCCAAACCAAGAGGAAGATAGACCACAGGGGAAAGGGCCAGCTCCTGGCATGTGGTGGAGCAGTGGAGCACAAAATCAGAACTTTTAGAAGTCTGCTCCACTGAGGGGCATCACTCCAGAGTCTAAAGTGGTGGAGCCCTTGCTGGGTCAAGGTGGTCTCAGGACCCACGGAGTCAAAGAAAGACTGGGGGTGTCTGAGTATGGCAGAGCTTCCAGGTATCAGAGCGCAAGAAGCCAGTTACAGAGAGGGAGCTGGAGCCAAGAAGTGAGCTCTCAGCTTGGGGCTACCTTAAGCCATGATCCAAGACACAGTCAGACCACTGCTCTTTGAGCAGGGACTTGAGAAGTGACAGATCTGGAGAGACCCCCTGCTTCCTCCTCCAGGAGGAGCAGTGCAGGAGTACAGGGAGGAATAGGCTGGGTCTGGAGACTCCTAACAGGGAGGTGCACAAGAGATAAAATCTCTAAATGGTCACAGACTGTAAGGCAGATAACTAGAGGTGCCTCCACAGGGTGCGGCCCAGAATAAAGATGGCGCCAGCTTGCCGTCTCTTCCGGCCAACAAGGCGCCAATTTCACAGTTTCGGTTCCTGAAACCTATGGCACTTCCTCCTCTCGCCTTACCCAGCAACTGCTACTTGGCATAATCTTATTGGCTCTTCCCCCTCTGTCCTCACTTCCCTTCTGCTGCTCTATATAAGGTGTGCCCCCGCACAATAAAGTGAGATCCTGCTTCAACAGATCCCCCGAGCCCGGTGTCTTCTGTGGGTGCGTTCCGGGTTCGCGACACTAGCCATCCCGCTCAGCCCCAAGGAGAGGCCTCCAGCTGGCCCGGGCGCCTCCTCCCCTCGGCGGGGAGCCCAACAACTGGTGCCCTGTGTGAGGAACCTCGCTCTTCTTGCTGACGGGCCAATCGGTCTACGGGTGAGTGTACCCCCATAAGCTATGGGGCAGTCCTCTTCTAAAAATGACCCTTCCTTAGAATCCCTACGCTTCCTTCTGAAGAGCGTGGTCTTTCCCTCACCGACTCCCAGGCTCTCAAAACATGGGAAACCCTTATTAAAGCCGCTCCTTGGCTGCCTGAAAGTAATCTCTTTGACTGGGACACCTGGGACCGTATCAAACAATTAGTTCACAAAGCCCATGTCAACAGGGGTGAAGTCCCCCCCCTGGGTACATACCCTACCCTTGCAGCATTAAAAAGTTGCTTTCCTCCCCGACCTCCCAAGGGGTCAAAGGAGACATCCTGCCCCCCTAGATCCCAAACTCCTCTCCCCACACAACCTGAGGCCACTAAGGACCCTCCCGAAGCAGCTGCCCCAAATGAATCCCACCAGCCCTCAAAGGAGCCCGCCTCCACCGTCTCAAACACCACTGGAGACCCCCCTGTTAAACCAAAGAGGCTCTATCAGCTCTATCCCTCGCTAGATCCCTTTGATGCAGCTCCTTGGCCCCCGGATCTCCAACCCAAATCTCGGGCTGAAGGCCCTCCTACGCGCCCCCCTTCTACTAACCCCTTCCTCCAATCATCAGCGCCCACTCCTCCGCCTCCTTATTGCCCTCCCCCCTCCGGAGCATGCCTCCCCTGAGCCTTCCAGCTGCTCTCTTTTCCCCATAAACGTTAACCCAGGAGGCAACCGTCCGGCTCCTTGGTACCCATGGGAACCTGGGGACCTTAAGGAGCTCAAAAAGGCAGTATTAGAGGACGGGCCCAATGCCCCATGGACAGAAACCATCCTCCGAGGTCTGGCCCATGCCCCATGTACAGCAGCTGACTGGCGGTCGCTAGCTAGGGCCGTTCTTCCAGGGGCCTTATATATAAAGTGGACAGCCCTATACAAGGAGGAATGCCAACAAATTGCAGAGAGAAATGCTCGAGCCAATCCCGCCATCCCTCTCTTTTGGGGGCTCGGCATCACTGCCGGGGTAGCCACTGGGTCGGCCGGTTTGGGCACCTCTCTCCATTTTTATAAAACACTCTCCCAACAAATGATTGATGATCTCCAAACAATAGGAGGAACCATCTTAAACCTCCAGGAACAATTAGACTCCTTAGCCGCTGTAGTACTCCAAAACCGCAGAGGTCTTGATCTTTTAACTGCCGAAAAGGGAGGCATCTGCTTGTTTTTGCAGGAGGAATGCTGCTTCTATGCCAACAAATCGGGCATAATTCAAGATAAAATTAGAAAACTACAAGAAGACCTGGAAAAGAGGCGTCGCGAGATGTGGAACAGTCAGTTCGGGACCGGCTTCGGTGGCCTCCTCCCATACCTCGCTCCTCTTCTGGGCCCCCTCTTAATTCTGCTCCTTGTAATTTCCTTTGGCCCCTGCTTTATCAATAAGCTAACTCAATTTATACAAAAGAGGATGGAAGCCATTCAGCTTATGAGCGTTCAAGTACATTACCAAAGGCTGGCCACCCACGATGAAGAGATATATCACTAATCTCTTTTGGCCAATGACAGGTAAGACTCCATACCGGTTGGAGCGACCTAAGACAGGCCTTAAAAGAGATGCCCCTCGTAGCAGTGTGATATTCAGTGATGGGTAAGACCAATGAAAGACACAGAGCAACCTAAGACAGAGGACATACCTACGCTGTATGACCCTCAATGACAGGTAAGCCTGTTGTCTTGTCACTGGCAACCTAAGACAGAAGTCATGCCTACAAAAACAAAAGGGGGAAAGGTAAGGCAGATAACTAGAGGTGCCTCCACAGGGTGCGGCCCAGAATAAAGATGGCGCCAGCTTGCCGTCTCTTCCGGCCAACAAGGCGCCAATTTCACAGTTTCGGTTCCTGAAACCTATGGCACTTCCTCCTCTCGCCCGACACGCCTTACCCAGCAACTGCTACTTGGCATAATCTTATTGGCTCTTCCCCCTCTGTCCTCACTTCCCTTCTGCTGCTCTATATAAGGTGTGCCCCCGCACAATAAAGTGAGATCCTGCTTCGACAGATCCCCCGAGCCTGGTGTCTTCTGTGGGTGCGTTCCGGGTTCGCGACACTAGCCATCCCGCTCAGCCCCAAGGAGAGGCCTCCAGCTGGCCCGGGCGCCTCCTCCCCTCGGTGGGGAGCCCAACAACAGACCATTTGAGCACAGAGTGCAGCCAGAGACCAGGAAGGCGGGAGGAACTGACTGCTTTTTTCTGAGGGAACAATGATGAGTGGAGCCCCCAGCACTTGGCTCCTCAAGCTGGAGATTTTTGCTCCTTCCTCCAAAGCTCTACAGAAAGCATTCAGGGAAAAAAAGCTCCTGACAGTGAACCCGAGGAGAATACTTAGCCTGGACCTGCCAATGGTGGTGCAATTCTGCCTCAGGCAAAGACATTTGAGAGTCACTGCAACAGGCCCCTCCACCAGGAGCTCATCAAGAACATCCAGCCAAGACCAAGTTCAACAATCAACTAGGACTGTGGAACTTCAGAGCTAGGGGAAAACAACACATAGAATTCATGGCATTTTCCCCATGATCCTTTGGTCTTGCAAAGTTAATTTTTTTTATTTTATTTTTGCTTTATTCTATTTTTTTAACTTTTCTTCTTTCTTCTTTTAACGTTTTTTAACTATTTTACCTTAACAATACCTATTAAAAAAAACTTTCTAAATTTTCGTTGTTATAGTCATATTTTATATCTTAATTGTATTTAACCTAATTTTTTATACACATATAGGGTTTTTTTTCTTTATAATTTTGGGATACAATTTCTTCTGATAGATCCAAATATACCCTAAATCTAGCATATGGCTTTGTTCTAGTCTCCAGTCTGATCGCATTTTTTCCATCTGGTGTTTTTCTTTTTGCTTTTTTTTTTCCCTCTTTTCAACCAATTTACCTTATCAATTCATTTTTTAGAATCTTTTTAAAATTTTCATCTTTATAGTCATATTCCACCCTTCATCGTGTTTACACTAATTTTTCTATACATATACATTTTTCTTTCTTTCTTTTTTCTTTTTTTTTTTTAAATTTTGGGAGGTAATGTCTTCTAAGAGACCAAAATATACCCAAAATCAAGTGGGTGATTCTGTTCTATTCACCAGTCTAAAATGTGTGTGTGTGTGCGTGTGTGTGTGTGTGTGTGTTTAATTTTCATTTTATCTCCCCACTCTTCTCCCCCCAGGTTCAGGTCTCTTCTGATTTGGTTAGTGTATATTTTTCTGGGGTCTTTGCCACTCCTTTAGTATTTTATTCTCTCATTCATATATTCATGTCAGGATAAAATGACAGGACGGGAAAACTCACCACAGAAAAAAAGAACAAGAGGCAGGACTGATGACTAGGGAACTAATCAATATGGAAATTGGCAATATATCAGAGGTAGAGTTCAGAATGACAGTAATCAAGTTGCTAGCTGGGCCTTTCTGAAGAAATAAAATCTCTTTCTGAAAAGAGCTAAAATCTAACCAAATTTAAATTTAAAAATCCATTAATGATTTGCAATCAAAATTGGAGGCTCTTATTGCTAGGAAAAATGAAGGAGAAGAGAGAATTAGTGATATAGAAGACCAAATGATGAAGAATAAGGAAGCTGAGCAAAATAAAGACAAACAACTACTGGACCACAAGGGGAGAATTTGAGAGTTAAGTGATACCATAAGATGAAACAAGATTAGAATAATTGGGATCCCAGAAGAAAAAGAAAGAGAGAGGGGGACAGAAGGTATATTGGAACAAATTATAGTAGGGAATTTCCCTAATATGGTAAAGGGAACAACATCAAAATCCAGGGGGCACAGAGAACCCCTCTAAAATTAATAGAAGTAGGTCCACACCCCATCATTTAATAGTAAAACTTACAAATCTTAGTGACAAAGAAAAAATCCTGAGAGCAGCTTGGGTCAAGATCTTTAATATACAATGTTAGAAATATTAGATTAGCAGCAGACTTATCCAGAGAGACCTGACAGGCCAGAAAAAACTGGCATGATATATTCAGAGCACTTAAAGAGAAAAATATGCAAACAGGAATATCATCTCGAGCTAGGCTATCATAGATAATAGAAGGAGAAATAAAAATTTTCCAGGACAAACAAAAACTGAAAGAATTGCAAACACCAAACCAGCCCTATAGGAAATATTTAAAGGGGACATCTAAGCAAAACAATAGAGCCTAAAAGTAAAGACCAGAAAGGAACAGAGACAATATAGAGTAACAGTCATCTTATAGGCAACACAATGGCACTAAATTCATATCTTTTAATAGTTACCCTAAGTGTAAATGGGCTAACTGCCCCCAATCAAAAGACACAGAGTATCAGAATGGAAAACACAAAACAAAACAAACAAACAAAACAAATAAGACCCATTGACATGCTATCTATAAGAAACTCATTTTCGACCCCCAAACCCCTCCAGATTTAAAGAGAGGAGGTGGACAACAATTTATCATGATAACGGACATCCAAAGAAAGCTGAGGTGACAATCCTTATATCACACAAATTAGATTTTAAGCCAAAGACTATAATAAGAGATGAGGAAGGACACTATATCATACTTAGAGGGTCTGCCCAACAAGAAGATCTAACAATTTTAAATATCTATGCTCATAACATGGGAGAAGCCAATTATATAAACCAATTAACAACAAAATCAAAGAAACATATCAACAATAATACAATAATAGTAGAGGACGTTAACACTCCCCTCACTGCAATTGAAAGATCATCCAAGCAAAAGATTAACAAGGAAATAAAAGCTTAAATGACACACTGGACCAGATGGACATCACAAATATATTCAAAACCTTTCATCCAAAACAACAGATTACACATTCTTCTCTAGTGCACATGGGATATTCTCCAGAATAAATCACATCCTGGGTTACAAATCAGGTCTGAAGCAGTACCAAAGATTGTGATAATTTCCTGCATATTTTCAGACCTCACTGCTCTGAAGCTAAATCTCAATCACAAAGGAACATTAGAAAGAACTCAAACACATGGAGGCTCAAGAGCATCCTACTAAAAAATGAATGGGTCAACGAGGAAATTAAGGAAAAATTTTTAAAAACTCATGGAAACAAATGAAAATACAACTTTTCAAAATCTTTGGGACACCACAAAGGTGGTCCTGAGAGGAAAGTATATAGCAATACAAGCCTTTCTCAAGAAACAATAAAGGTCTCAGGTACACATGTAACCCTACACCTAAAGGAGGTGGAGAAAGAACAGCAAAGAAAGCCTAAACCCAGCAAAAGAGAATTCATAATGATCAGAGGAGAAATGAATGAAATGAAAACCAAAAGAACAGTAGAATAAATCAATGAAACTAGGAGATGGTTCTTTGAAAGAATTAATAAAATTTATAAACCCCTGGACAGACTTATCAAAAAGAAAGAAAAAAAAAAAAAAAAAAGAAGAGACCCAAATCAATAAAATCAAAAATGAAAGAGGAGAGATTAGAAGCAACACTAAAGAAATATAAACAATTACAAAAATATAAGCAACCCTACGCCAGCAAATTTGACAATCTGGAAGAAAACGATGCATTCCTAGAGACATATAAATTACCAAAACTGAGCCAGGGAGAAATAGAAATCTAAACAGATGCATAACCAGTAAAGAGATTGAAGAGTGGTCAAAAATCTCTCAACAAACAAGAGCCCAGGGCCAAATGGATTCCCAGGGGAATTCTACCAAACATTTAAAGAAGAATTATTACCTATTCTCCTGAAACTGTTCTAGAAAGTAGAAATGGAAGGGAAACGTCCAAACTCATTTTATGAGGCCAGCATTAAAAAGAGAATAACAAACCAATATCTTTGATGAATGTGGATGCAAAAATTCTCACCAAAAACTAGCCAATATGCTCCAACAGTACATTAAAAGGGCTATTCACCACGAACAAGTGAGATTTGTTCCTGGGCTGCAACATTGGTTCAACATCCACAAATCAATCAATGTGATACAATACAGTAATAAAAGAAAGGAAAAGAACCATAGTATACTCTCAGTAGATGCTGAAAAAGCATTTGACAAAGTACACCATCGTTTTTGGCCAAAACTCTTCAAAAGTGTAGGGTTTGTGGGTATATGCCTCAGCATCATCAAAGCCATCTATGAAAAAACCCACAGCAAATGTCATTCTCAATGGGGAAAAACTGAGAGCTTTTCCCCTAAGGTCAGTAACACAGCAGAGATCTCCACTATCTCTACTGAGATTCAACATAGTATTAGAAGTTATAGCCTTGACAATCAGACAACAAAAAGCAATTAAAGGCATCTGAATTGGCAAAGAAGTCAAACTCTCATTCTTTGTAGATGATATGATGCTTTACATGGAAAACCCAAATTACTTCACTCCAAAACTGCTAGACCTCATACAGGAATTCAGTAAAGTGTCAGGATATAAAAGCAATGCACAGAAATCAGTTGCATTTCTATAAACCAATAGCAGGACAGAATAAAGAGAAATTAAGGAGTCTATCCCATTTACAATTGCACCCAACACCATAAGACACCTAAGAATAAACCTAACCAAAGAGGCAAAGAATCTGCACTCAGAGAACTAAAAGTACTCATGAAAGAAATTGAGAAAGACACAAAGAAATGGAAAAATATTCCATGCTCATGGATTGGAAGAACAAATATTGTCAAAATTTTTATGCTACCTAAAGCAATCTACATATTTAACACAATCCCTATCAAAATACCATCAATTTTTTTTTTTCAAACAAATGGAACAAATAATCCTAAAATTTATATGGAATTGGAAAAATCCCCAAATAGCCAGATGAGTTTTGAAAAAGAGAGTTAGTGGCAACACAATTCGACTTCAAACTCTATTACAAAGTTGTCACCATCAAGACAGTGTGGTACTGGCACAAAAACAAACATATAAATCAATGGAACAGAATAGAGAGCCCAGAAATAGACCCTCAACTCTATGGTCAACTAATATTTGACAAACCAGGAAAGAATTTCCAATGGAAAAAAAGACATTCTCTTCAACAAATGGTGTTGGAAAACATGGACAGCCACATGCAGAAGAATTAAACTCTACCATTTCCTTACACCACACACAAAAATAGATTCAACATGGATGAAAAACCTCAATATGAGAAAGGAACCCATCAAAATCCTTGAGGAGAACACAGGCAGCAACCTCTTTGACATCAGCCATGCAACTTCTTCTTAGAAACATCGACAAAGGCAAGGGAAGCAAAGACAAAAATGAACTATATTGGCATTTCATCAAGATCAAAAGCTTTTGCACAACAAAGGAAATAGTCAGCAAAACCGAAAAACAGCTGACAGAATAGGAGAAGATACTTGCAAATGACATATCAGATAAAGGGCTAGTATCCAAAATCTACAAAGAACTTACGATCTCAAGACCTAAAGATCAAATAATTTGATCAAGAAATGAGCAGAAGACATGAATAGACATTTCTGCACAGAAGACATCCAGATGTCCAACAGACACATGAAAAAGTGCTCCACATCAATCAGTATCAGGGAAATACAAATTAAAACCACAATGATATACCACCTCACACCAGTCAGAATGGCTAAAATTAACAAGTCAGGAAATGACAGATGTTGGTGAGGATGTGGAGAAAAGGGAACCCTACACTGTGGTGGGAATGCAAGCTAGTGACTCAACAAATAAAAGTGTCCAAGGCTCTGAGTGAGATTTATGAATATTGTATAAGATTAGGCCAACATGTGGTTTTGAGCATGGAGGTTCCTCAAAAAGTTGAAAATAGAGCTACCCTATGACCCAACAATTGAACTACTGTGTATTTACCCTAAAGATACAAATGTAGTGATCCGAAGGGGCATGTGCACCTGAAAGTTTATAGCAGCAATGTCCACAATAGTCAAACTATGGGAATAACCTGGATCTCCATCAATAGATGAATGAATAAAGAAGATGTGGTTTATATATATATACAAAGGAATACTATGCACCCATCAAAAGAAATGAAATCATGCCATTTGCAATGATGCAGATGGAGCTAGAGGGTATTGTACTGAGTGAAATAAGTCAATCAATGAAAGACAATTATCATCTGATCTTTCTGATATGAAAAATTTGAGAGGCACGGTGGGGAGCCATGGGGGGTAGGGAAAGAAAGAATGAAATAAGATGGGATAGGGAGGGAGACAAACAATAAGAGACTCTTAATCTCACAAAACAAATTGAGAATTGCAGAGGGGTTGGGGGGGTAGGGATAGGGTGTCTGGGTTATGGACATTGAGGAGGGTATGTGCTGTGGTGAGTGCTGTGAAATATGTAAGCCTGATGATTCACAGATCTATACCCCTTGGACAAATAGTAAAATATATGTTAATAAAAATAATTAAAAAAAAAACACACAAAACCAGGCAATATTTAGTCCTTAATATTTTTTCTATCATTTATTTTTTTTTACAGTCAGTGTTTTTAGAAGACAGAATTTTAATTTCATTTCAAAAACCTTCTTATCTCTCCTTTCCAGTGCCCTTCCATTCACAGAGTATTCTAAACAATCCCTAATAGGTCACCAGAGGAACTGATCCCTGACTGGCCATTTGCAGGACTAGCTCATGGCACACACACACTTCAGTCTTTGTTCATCATCTTGCTCCCTCTAGTCCTTCCCTCTATTTCCTGAGGACATTTCCCAATAAGCTACCTGCTCCTAACCCCCTGTCTTAGGTTTGCTGTTGTTGATGTTTGTTTGTTTGTTTGTTTGTTTGTTTTTGAATAACCCATTTAAGATAAGAAGACTGGTTTTTGCCATGACTTTTCAGTATTTTTAAGATATCCAAATGGAATTACTTCATAGGCCATTCAATAACTTCTGGAATGAGGAATGAATTAAATCCTTCCTAAACAGGGAAAGACACTGTACAGAGAAATAGTCAAGTACCTGGCTTTCATGAACTAAAAAGTATCGAGGTAGATAGGGGAGAATGAGCTGGTAGAAAGCAAAAAGAATGGCAAAGGAAATTTATAGAGTGATTACAAATGAGCAAAAACGTTTAGCAAAGCAAAGCAGAGGACATTTTTCCATTCTCAGTGGTTAAATAAAATAATGACTAAAAGTATCTCTATTGTATTTAAGACACATGAAAGTTACTAGAATGATGAGCAGAAGCCACCCAGAGTCTTTTTGGTGGAAGATGAAAAGAGTGGAGACCTATCTTCAGAAGAATCTATTTGCTCCTAGTATGATCTTGGATTATTTCAGACAATTTAACTATAATCAGTTTAATAAAATTTACACAAGACTGAATAAACTAATCCATCTAAGACCTTAAAACATCACTTTTGTGGAGTAATATTAACTATTTTAATAAGTGCTTATTATATATCCAACTCTGCAATAACAATATTATACATCATCTCTTTTAAATCACTCTTTAAGCTACTGAGTTTAGTAGGATTGGAGACTAAATAATTTACTGATGAGACTAGGACAAAAGAAAAAGAAAGAAATAGAAAGAAAGAAAGAGAGAGAGAGAAAGAAAGAAAGAGAAAGAGAGAAAGAAAAGAAAGATCTGAAGGGAATAAAAAGGGAGGGAGGGAAGGAGGAAGGAAGGCAGGAATTTTAGAAAGCGTGTTACTTTGAATGCTGCAAATTTTGTTAACTAGAGGCCAAAATGGTTTTTCTCTCCTTTTCCTTTGGGCCCATTACAGGCTTGATTATTACACAGGAATTAGGAATTTAGGGGATATTTGTGGGAAAGGGAAAAATAATAAAAAACAAAACAAAAAAAGCAAAACACAAATATTTTCCAAATTAATTTGTTCATGTGGCATTCAGTCTTTCTTCTCTCTGAAAACAAATGATTGGGAAATTAGTTATGTGTATTCTCTCTTTATTCTTTTATTTAAAGATATGTAGGAAAGATTCAAAATTTAAATCAGGATTACTTTTGTAAAGGGAGAATAGACACAGTGGTCGAGATCAGAGAATGGAAAATAGATTTTCACTCAGTGCAATAGAATGTTAAAGGAGGCAAAGAACAGAAATAATTATCTTATCTTGGGGTATCTGGGTGGCTCAGTCAGTTAAGCATATGCCTTTGGTTCAGGATCTCAGGGTCGTGGGATGGAGCCCAGCTGGCAGGCTCCCCACTCAGTGGGAAGTCTGCTTTCCCTCTACCTCTGTCACTCCCCCTGCTCATGCTCTCTCTCTCTCTTTTTCTTTCTCTCAAATAAATAAATAAAAATTTTTTTTAAAAAAGGGTAAATTTTCTAAAGAATTTATTTATTTATTTCAGAGAGAGAGAAAGTACAAGCAGGGGGGAAGAGCAGGCAGAGAGGAGGGAGAAGTAGCCCCAATGCAGGGTTCTATCCCAGGACCCAGGACAGCTCAATCACAGGACCCTGGGATCATGACCTGAGCCAAAGGTGGCCCCCCAGGTGCATCCCCCACCCCCCAAAATTATCTTATCTCCGTGTGCTTATATGATATGCTTCCTGTTCAACTTGTTAGGTATGGCTCTTCCTTCCCTTATTTTCATATCTTTCTCCACTTCCACACATCTGTCTCCAATTCAACTCCACACACCCTAACCTTATTTTTCAACATCAATAATCAGAGACACCACTGATTTAGGACAGATTCCATGATAGGTATATTGTTTATTTCAGTTGTACCATCCTCCTGCAAAGTGAGGTGGAATTCCTAGTTTTATAGATGGGTCAGTGATGGCTATATAGATAGGTAAGTCGATTATACATAGAAGACCTTCCAGTTAAAATTAAGTATTTCTTTCTTCCTCAAAACCTTGGGTTTTCAATATTATTATTTAAAAATGACAGTGAATCAGATACATGTTTGGGGAATCATAACTCAAGCTGAAACTAATGACTAATGTGTCTTAATTTGCCTTCCAATAATAAGCAAAGCTTTAAGCCAGAGAAATGGACATTGGGTTGTTAGAATTTACTTTGGCAGGCATATAAGGGAGAAATTATTGTGGACTAAGTCCTCCAAGCAGAAGTCTAGCTTTGCTCTGGAGATCATGATTATCAAAAGTGGACCACGGTATTAACTCATAAGGAAGCTTTTATTAGAAAGTAGTGGTTCATATGTCCATAGGTAAGATTTGAAATAAAAATAGAAAGTACAGATAAAATAAAAGGTGAGTGTTTCTTAGATAGTGCTGTGTGCACCTATTTCAGAGTTATTGCTTCATAACCTGTGTGTCTACTGCAATACTTAAATAAGGGTCATATCTAACCAAAGTAAGAGATTAATAAACATCCATATAAACACAGAAAAATTGTGTTTTCTGCTCTAGTTACATATTTAAAATTCAATACATTTTTAGGGTCAAAGACTACACAGAAAACTGTTAATTTTAATTGAAATTATTTCCAAGAAGCAGTATTTACTTACATTGAAATTCGCATTAAAAGGCCAAGTCATCTAACTCCAAGATGCAGAGCAATTCATTGAATTTAGAATTCTCTGTTCATGACTCTTTCAATGTCCTGAAACTATATTTATTTTAATATTTCTCTCACCTTTCACCTTTTCTTCTATCAACCTTTATTCTTTTCCTATGTTAATGTTCTAAATTAAAATCTGAAAATCATGTGATCCAAAACTCCACACGAATAAAAAGAATTTGATCTTAGTTATTCAGAGTACATATTCTCTGACTGTCAAAGTAGTTTTCACTGCTAGCTATAATCACTTATAAAACAGACTATTCAAATATAGTAGTGAGAAAATTATATTCATAACTAATCTTATGGCATCTTTTAGGTAAACTCACAGTACTTTTTTAATTGGGAAATTGACAGAATCTTAAACATATTTAAATAATTTGCAAAGATTCTCTTAGCTTAAAAATAAGAACATGCAAAAATATGAACAGGCAGTTTTTCAATGAATAATAAATGAATAATAAATAGATATATGTTTGCAAATAAACATGGTCAACAGGAGTGAGCCTAAAATGTAGAGTTTCATATGCAGAGACGATTTCCCAGGAGAAACCAAGATAACAATCCAATTAAGCTATTACTGTATGTAAGTGAGGAACTGGAATTTAAGTTACCATAATAAGGAAGAAATCAAAAAGTAAAATAACATATTTCTCATTTATTTCAAAGAAGTCAAATGATAAGTTTTCAAAGGGGTAGGGAAGCTTCAGGTGTTCAGGAGCTGAAGGAAATCAGTTTGTAAAAATATAACGATGGATGGCTTTTGAGTGTTAGCAGAAAGCCATATCATCACTTCACAATTAAAAATTCATTAGAACTTGTGAGATCAGGATAACATTTAGTAAATAGAAGCAGCATGTGAGAAATTTGAATGAGTATAGGGGCTTAATAGAATAATCAGTGCTCAAACTAGTTTACCTCTAAACAACAATTTATAAATATTCATAGTTTTAAAACTAACTAAAGGATAAAATTAAGAATCTTGCTCCAATTATTATTAGCATTATACCATTTATTTCAATGATGTGCCATAGTATTAGTTAAAACTAAATTGTTTAATCAAAATGGAAGAGAATATTCAAGTTTAAGTGCTATATTTAAGTAGAATATTCAACTTCAAATTTAAGTTCTACCTCACGTAAATAGACTTTTCCAGTGTCACAAAACTACTTATAAATTATGGCACTTATGTATACTTAGGCACTATCTGATTAAAGACTAGATGATTTTTAAAAAAAAAACTATTTCTACAACTTAGAAATCAGACAATAGTCTTTTAAACATACCAAAGAATTTTAAAATGTTGAATAAATTTCACACAAAAACAAATAATCTCAGTGAAGAGAATAACACATTCAAAACAAACATTTTATCCCTCTTGTTTTAATAACTTGAGATAAAGAACTGGAGAAATACTTGGCAAACACAGATCTCACCCATGATTTCTTGGTTTGCAAAAAGGTTCAAGAACATATGAATTTGTTGTTTGTATTTAACTCTTGAGACACTTGACATAGAAAATGAATTCATATTCTCTCAAAAAAAAAAAAAGAAGAAGAAGAAGATTTGGCCTCACTGACCCACATTTCACAGGACAATACAATATGTTATACTGAGTTCAGGTTACCCCTTTTCCACAGAACAAAGGTTCAATTGTTGACCTACTAGCTACTTCAATTTACCCTCTACTCAGGGACCCCCATCTCTGCTATGGTTTTTGTTTATGGAAGGATCAAAACCAAACTATTAAAAATTAGCAGTGATATACTTTATAGTACCTCTTCTTATTTAAGTCACAGTTAGTTTTTTAAAAAGTACATACATTAGATTCTTTAAATATTTATAAAGTGTATGTTTATCATATTGCCGAAGGACTTGAAAAAAGAGATACATGATAGAATCAAGTGACATTGTCAACTATGTAGATGTTCTAATAAACGCATAGAATTTAAAGTTATTTTAGGTATTATTTTACTCAAGAAACAATGGAAAAAATTTTTGAATTTTTCATCTTTTTCTCCTGTATGTGACTTTACAAAAGTTTTAAACCATAATGTTCCTGATTTTCATAACTTTTATCACAAAGACTACAATTACACATTCATAAAAAACAGATCTCAAGTTTAAGCTTTTTAATGATGACTTTTGCAATCTTTTAAACAGTTACCTAAAAATTCATTACAATTTTATGCTCATATTTCTTAAGTTTTTATGGATTTTATTATTTTTGAAATGGATTAATGTATTGGGGGGGTGTCAAGAGTTCTCCAAAGTTTTCCTTAAGTTCTTTTATTTATATTATTATGTATTATTGCCTCCCAGAAAAACAGTGTTCCTATCACTCACTAAAATGGTTTAGAAATATAACAGTTCAGAAATCCAATTAATGGAGGACTCAAGATGGCAGAGAAGTAGCAGGCTGAGACTACTTCAGCTAGCCGGAGATCAGCTAGATAGCTTATCTAAAGATTGCAAACACCTGAAAAATCCATCGGCGGATCGAAGAGAAGAAGAACAGCAATTCTGGAAACAGAAAAACAACCACTTTCTGAAAGGTAGGACCGGAGGAGAAGTGAATCCAAAACGACACGAAGATAGACCCCGGGGGGAGGGGCCGGCTCCCGGCAAGTGGCGGAGAAACCGCACACAAAATCAGGACTTTTAAAAGTCTGTTCCGCTGAGGGACATCGCTCCAGAGGCTAAACCGGGGCAAAGCGTGGCCTCAGGTCCCGCAGGGTCATCGAAGGATCGGGGGTGTCTGAGTGTCGCAGAGCTTGCGGGTATTGGGACGGGAAAGCCGGCTACAGAGACAGAGCCGCCAGTAAGATCAGATCACAGCTCGGTGTTACCTTGAACCGGTCACAGGCTCGGTGAGCTCAGAGCGCAGCAGGAGGTCAGGCAGACGAGAGTAACTGGGCGCTGTTCTCTGAGGGCGCACTGAGGAGTGGGGCCCTGGGATCTCGGCTCCTCCAGGCCAGAGACCAGGAGGCTGCCATTTGTATTCCCGTCCTCCGGAACTCTACGAAAGTGCTCAGGGAACAAAAGCTCCTGAAAGCAAACCCGAGCGGATTACTCACCCCAGCCCCTGGTAAGGGCAGTGCAATTCCGCCTGGGGCAAAGACACTTGAGAATCACTACAACAGGCTCCTCCCCCAGAAGATCAAGAAGAAATCCAGCCGAGACCAAGTTCACCTACCAAGGAGTACGGTTTCAATACCAAGGACAACAGCAGAATTCCAGAGGAAGAGAAAGCAAAGCACGGAACTCATGGCTTTTTCCCCTGTGATTTTTTTTAGTCTTGCAGTTAATTTAATATTTTTCTTGTTCATTTTTTCTGTTTTTTTCTCACCTTCTGGTAAAATTTTTTTTAACTTTTACCTTTCTCCTTTTTAACGTTTTGTACTAGTTTATCTAATACATATAATTTTCTTTTTTATATTTTTTTTATTTGGTTTCTTTTTATTAAATTCTTTTCTTTTCTTTTTTCTTTTTTTTTTCTTTCTTCCTTTTTGAACGTCTTTTTATCCCCTTTATCCCCCCTCACAATTTGGGTCTCTTCTAATTTGGTTAAAGCATATTTTCCTGGGGTTTTGCCATCCTTTTAGTATTTTACTTGCTCCTTCATATACTCTTATCTGGACAAAATGACAAGACTGAAAAATTCAACACAAAAAAAGAACAAGAGGCAGTACCGAAGGCTAGGGACATAATCAATACAGACATTGGTAATATATCAGATCTAGAGTTCAGAATGACAATTCTCAAGGTTTTAGCCGGGCTCGAAAAAGGCATGGAAGATATTAGAGAAACCCTCTCGAGAGATATAAAAGCCCTTTCTGGAGAAATAAAAGAACTAAAATCTAACCAAGTTGAAATCAAAAAAGCTATTAATGAGGTGCAATCAAAAATGGAGGCTCTCACTGCTAGGATAAATGAGGCAGAAGAAAAAAATTAGTGATATAGAAGACCAAATGACAGAGAATAAAGAAGCTGAGCAAAAGAGGGACAAACAGCTACTGGACCACGAGGGGAGAATTCGAGAGATAAGTGACACCATAAGATGAAACAACATTAGAATACTGGGATTCCAGAAGAAGAAGAAAGAGAGAGGGGAGCAGAAGGTAAACTAGAGAGAATTATTGGGGAGAATTTCCCCAATATGGCAAAGGGAACGAGCATCAAAATTCAGGAGGTTCAGAGAACGCCCCTCAAAATCAATAAGAATAGGCCCACACCCTGTCACCTAATAGTAAAATTTACAAGTCTCAGTGACAAAGAGAAAATCCTGAAAGCAGCCTGGGAAAAGAAGTCTGTAACATACAATGGTAAAAATATTAGATTGGCAGCTGACTTATCCACAGAGACCTGGCAGGCCAGAAAGAGCTGGCATGATATTTTCAGAGCACTAAATGAGAAAAACATGCAGCCAAGAATACTATATCCAGCTAGGCTATCATTGAAAATAGAAGAAGAGATTAAAAGCTTCCAAAACAAACAAAAATTGAAAGATTTGCAAACACCAAGCCAGCTCTACAGGAAATATTGAAAGGGGTCCTCTAAGCAAAGAGAGAGCCTACAAGTGGTAGATCAGAAAGGAACAGAGACCATATACAATAACAGTCACCTTACAGGCAATTCAATGGCACTAAATTCATATCTCTTAATAGTTACCCTGAATATTAATGGGCTAAATGCCCCTGTCAAAAGACACAGGGTTTCAGAATTGATAAAAAACCAAAACCCATCTATATGTTGCCTACAAGAAACTCTCATTTTAGGCCCAAAGACACCTCCAATTTTAAAGTGAGGGGGTGGAAAAGAATTTGCCATTCTAATGGACATCAGAAGAAAGCAGGAGTGGCAATCCTTATATCAGATCAATTAGATTTTAAGCCAAAGACTATAATAAGAGATGAGGAAGGACATTATATCATACTCAAAGGGTCTGTCCAACAAGAAGATCTAACAATTTTAAATATCTATGCCCCCAACGTGGGAGCAGCCAACTATATAAACCAATTAATAACAAAATCAAAGAAACACATCAACAATAATACAATAATAGTAGGGGACTTTAACACTCCCCTCACTGAAATGGACAGATCATCCAAGCAAAAGATCAGCAAGGAAATAAAGGCTTTAAATGACACATGGGACCTGATGGACATCACAGATATATTCAGAACATTTCACCCCAAAGCAACAGAATACACATTCTTCTCTAGTGCACATGGAACATTCTCCAGAATAGATCACATCCTTGGTCCTAAATCAGGACTCAATTGGTATCAAAAGATTGGGATCATTCCCTGCATATTTTCAGACCACAATGCACTAAAGCTAGAAATCAACCACAAAAGGAAGTTTGAAAAGAACCCAAATATATGGAGACTAAACAGCATCTTTCCAAAGAATGAATGGGTCAACTGGGAAATTAAAGAAGAATTGAAAAAAATCATGGAAACAAATGATAATGAAAATACGATGGTTCAAAATCTGTGGGACACAACAAAGGCAGTCCTGAGAGGAAAATATATAGCATTACAAGCCTTTCACAAGAAACAAGAAAGGTCTCAGGTACACACCCTACCCTACACCTAAAGGAGCTGGAGAAAGAACAAGAAAGAAACCCTAAGCCCACAAGGAGAAGAGAAATAATAAAGATCAGAGCAGAAATCAATGAAATAGAAACCCAAAAACAATAGAACAAATCAACGAAACTAGGAGCTGGTTCTTTGAAAGAATTAATAAAATTGAAAACCCCTGGCCTGACTTATCAAAAAGAGAAAGGACCCAAATAAATAAAATCATAAATGAAAGAGGAGAGATCACAACTAACACCAAAGAAATACAAACTATTATAAGAACATATTATGAGCAACTCAACGCCAATAAATTTGACAATCTGGAAGAAATGGATGCATTCCTAGAAACATATAAACTACCACAACTGAACCAGGAAAAAATAGAAAGCCTGAACAGACCCATAACCAGTAAGGAGATTGAAACAGTCATTAAAAATCTCCGAACAAATAAAGCCCAGGGCCAGATGGCTTCCCGGGGGAATTCTACCAAACATTTAAAGAAGAACTAATTCCTATTCTCCTGAAACTGTTCCAAAAAATAGAAATGGAAAGAAAACTTCCAAACTCATTTTATGAGGCCAGCATCACCTTGATCCCAAAACCAGACAAGGATCCCATCAAAAAAGAGAGCTATAGACCAATATTCTTGATGAACACAGAGGCGAAAATACTCAACAAAATACTAGCTAATGGGATTCAACAGTACATTAAAAGGATTATTCACCACGACCAAGTGGGATTTATTACAGAGCTGCAAGGTTGGTTCAACATCCACAAATCAGTCAATGTGATACAACACATCAATAAAAGAAAGAACAAGAACCATATGATACTCTCAAAAGATGCTGAAAAAGCATTTGACAAAGTACAGCATCCTTTCCTGATCAAAACTCTTCAAAGTGTAGGGATAGAGGGCACATACCTCAATAGCATCAAAGCCATCTATGAAAAACCCACCGCAAATCTCATTCTCAATGGAGAAAAACTGAAAGCTTTTC
The DNA here is from genome assembly GCF_964662115.1 of Mustela nivalis. Lineage (NCBI taxonomy): Eukaryota > Metazoa > Chordata > Mammalia > Carnivora > Mustelidae > Mustela > Mustela nivalis. The sequence continues at coordinate 35,784,353 of NC_139020.1, forward strand.
CGCTAAGGTCAGGAACACGGCATGGATGTCCATTATCACCACTGCTATTCAACATAGTACTTGAGGTCCTAGCCTCAGCAATCAGACAACAAAAGGAAATTAAAGGCATCCAAATCGGCCAAGAAGAAGTCAAATTATCACTCTTCGCAGATGATATGATACTATATGTGGAAAACCCAAAAGACTCCACTCCAAAACTGCTAGAACTTATACAGGAATTCAGTAAAGTGTCAGGATATAAAATCAATGCACAGAAATCAGTTGCATTTCTCTACACCAACAGCAAGACAGAAGAAAGAGATATTAAGGAGTCAATCCCATTTACAATTGCATCCAAAACCATAAGATACCTAGGAATAAACCTAACCAAAGAGGCACAGAATCTATACTCAGAAAACTATAAAGTACTCATGAAAGAAATTGAGGAAGACACAAAGAAATGGAAAAATGTTCCATGCTCCTGGATTGGAAGAATAAATATTGTGAAAATGTCTATGCTACCTAAAGCAATCTACACATTTAATGCAATTCCTATCAAAGTACCATCCATCTTTTTCAAAGAAATGAAACAAATAATTCTAAAATTTATATGGAAAAGACCTCAAATAGCCAAAGGGATATTGAAAAAGAAAGCCAATGTTGGTGGCATCACAATTCCGGACTTCAAGCTCTATTACAAAGCTGTCATCATCAAGACAGCATGGTACTGGCACAAAAACAGACACATAGATCAATGGAACAGAATAGAAGCCCAGAAATAGACCCTCAACTTATGGTCAACTAATCTTCGACAAAGCAGGAAAGAATATCCAATGGAAAAAAGACGGCCTCTTCAATAAATGGTGCTGGGAAAACTGGACAGCCACATGCAGAAAAATGAAATTGGACCATTTCTTTACACCACACACAAAAATAGACTCAAAATGGATGAAGGACCTCAATGTGCGAAAGGAATCCATCAAAATTTTTGAGGAGAACACAGGCAGCAACCTCTTCGACCTCAGCTGCAGCAACATCTTCCTAGGAACAAAGGCAAGGGAAGCAAGGACAAAAATGAACTATTGCTTGACTTATTTCGCTAAGCATGATACGCTCTAGTTCCATCCATGTTGTCGCAAATGGCAAGATTTCATTTCTTTTGATGGCTGCATAGTATTCCATTGTGTATATATACCACATCTTCTTGATCCATTCATCTGTGGATGGACATCTAGGTTCTTTCCATAGTTTGGCTATTGTGGACATTGCTGCTATAAACATTCGGGTGCATGTGCCCCTTTGGATCACTACATTTGTATCTTTAGGGTAAATACCCAATAGTGCAATTGCTGGGTCATAGGGCAGTTCTATTTTCAACATTCTGAGGAACCTCCATGCTGTTTTCCAGAGTGGCTGCACCAGCTTGCATTCCCACCAACAGTGTAGGAGGGTTCCCCTTTCTCAACATCCTCGCCAGCATCTGTCATTTCCTGACTTGTTGATTACTGTGAAGTGTGTAAACCTGGTGATTCACAGACCTGTACCCCTGGGGATAAAAATATATGTTTATAAAAAAAAAAAAAAAAAAAAAAAAAAGAAAGGACCAATACCCAACTTTTGTAGCAACATGGACGGGACTGGAAGAGATTATTATGCTGAGTGAAATAAGTCAAGCAGAGAGAGTCAATTATCATATGGTTTCACTTATTTGTGGAGCATAACAAATAGCATGAAGGACATGGGGAGTTAGAGAGGAGAAGGGAGTTGGGGGAAATTGGAAGGGGAGGTGAACCATGAGAGACTATGGACTCTGAAAAACAATCTGAGGGTTTTGAAGGGGTGGGGGGTGGGAGGTTGGGGTACTAGGTGGTGGGTATTATAAAGGGCACGAATTGCATGGAGCACTGGGTGTGGTGAAAAATAATGAATACTGTTATGCTGAAAATAAAAAATAAATTAAAAAAAAAAAATGAACTATTGCGATTTCATCAAGATCAGAAGCTTTTCCATGGCAAAGGAAACAGTTAACAAAATCAAAAGACAACTGACAGAATGGGAGGAGATATTTGCAAACGACATATCAGATAAAGGACTAGTGTCCAGAATCTATAAAGAACTTAGCAAACTCAACACCCAAAGAACAAATAATCCAATCAAGAAATGGGCAGAGGCTTCCACTCTGTCTGCCTGTGCTTGCTTTCGCTCGCTCTCTCTGACAAATAAATAAAATCTTTAAAAAAAAAAAAAAGAAATGGGTAGAGGACATGAACAGACATTTCTGCAAAGAAGACATCCAGATGGCCAACAGACACATGAAAAAGTGCTCCATATCACTCGGAATCAGGGAAATACAAATCAAAACCACAATGAGATATCACCTCACACCAGTCAGAATGGCTAAAGTCAACAAGTCAGGAAATGACAGATGCTGGCGAGGATGCGGAGAAAGGGGAACCCTCCTACACTGTTGGTGGGAATGCAAGCTGGTGCAGCCACTCTGGAAAACAGCATGGAGGTTCCTCAAAATGTTGAAAATAGAACTGCCCTATGACCCAGCAATTGCACTATTGGGTATTTACCCTAAAGATACAAACGTAGTGATCCAAAGGGGCACGTGCACCCGAATGTTTATAGCAGCAATGTCCACAATCGCCAAACTATGGAAAGAACATAGATGTCCATCAACAGATGAATGGATCATGAAGAGGTGTTATATATACACAATGGAATACTATGCAGCCATCAAAAGAAATGAAATCTTGCCATTTGCGAAAACATGGATGGAACTAGAGCGTATCATGCTTAGCGAAATAAGTGAAGCAGAGAAAGACAACTATCATATGATCTCCCTGATATGAGGAAGTGGTGATGCAACATGGGGGCTTAAGTGGGTAGGAGAAGAATAAATGAAACAAGATGGGAATGGGAGGGAGACAAACCATAAATGACTCTTAATCTCACAAAACAAACTGAGGGTTGCTAGGGGGAGGGGGTTTGGGGGAAGGGGTTTGATTATGGACATTGGGGAGGGTATGTGCTTTGGTGAGTGCTGTGAAGTGTGTAAACCTGGTGATTCACAGACCTGTACCCCTGGGTATAAAAATATATGTTTATAAAAAATAAAAAATTAAATTAAAAAAAATGGGCAGTAGGTATGAACAGACAGTTCTCCAATCAAGACATACAAATGGCTATCAGACACATGAAAAAATGTTCATCATCATTAGCCCTCAGGGAGATTCAAATTAAAACCACATTGAGATATCATCTTACACCATTTAGAATGGTCAAAATTAACAAAACAGGAAACAACATGTGTTGGAGAAGATGTGGAGAAAGGGGAACCCTCTTCCACTGTTGGTGGGAATGCAAGTTGGTGCAGCCTCTTTGGATAACAGTGTGGAGATTCCTCAAGAAATTAAAAATAGAGCTTCCCTATGACCCTGCAATTGCACTCCTGGGTATTTACCCCAAGGATACAGATGTCGTGAAAAGAAGGGCCATCTGTACCCCAAGGTTTATAGCAGCAATGGCTATGGTTGCCAAACTATGGAAAGAACCAAGATGCCTTTCAACAGACAAATGGATAAGGAGGATGTTGTCCATATACACTATGGAGTATTATGCCTCCAACAGAAAGGATAAATACCCAACTTTTGTAGCAACATGGACGGGACTGGAAGAGATTATGCTCAGTGAAATAAGTCAAGCAGAGAGAGTCAATTATCATACGGTTTCACTTATTTGTGGAGCATAACAAATATCATGGAGGTCAAGGGGTATTAGAGAGGAGAAGGGAGTTGGGGTAAATTGGAAGGGGAGGTGAATTACGAGAGACTATGGACTCTGAAAAACAATCTGAGGGGTTTGAAGTGGCGGGGGGGTGGGAGATTGGGGTACCAGGTAGTGGGTATTATAGAGGGCACGGATTGCATGGAGCACTGGGTGTGATGAAAAAATAATGAATACTGTTTTTCTGAAAATAAATAAATTGAAAAAATTAAAAAAAAAAACCCAATTAATAACATGTAAGCACTGGTAATGTTGCAACATGACTATAGCTCTCTGGCAATTGTGCTGATTGTCAGACTTATAGTCCCCACCAGGCACCACACCAAACAGGTTATTTATTGACTGTGGGGCACTTCTGTGGAAATGAAATCTACAGCACTTCAAGCTACATTAGCTTAATACTGAGGAAAGAGAAACAAAAGTATCCCCTCAGTTAAACACTACTCTAGAAGAAAGTCTCAATGGAGTAAAATTAAAAAAAAAAAAAAAAAAAAAAGGCAGTCTAAAGAAAATGTGAGTAAAGTATTATAAACAAGTGTTCACTGCTAATTTTTAAAAGAAAAAAAGAGTAGTTTACTCATCCTAAAACAACAAAACTCAAAATTAACATAATAGCACACAAATGATAATGATACTAACTGGCAATTACTTGAACCCTGCTCACTTACATGATAAAGTGTTTTGTTGTTGTTAATAAGATCTAAACAGGCAAATTAAATATTTGAACAGTTTCTTCCAGACTTCATAAAAATTCTGTATTTCATCTGTTAATTCACTCTTTCTATTTGAAGCATTAGGGACTTAAGAACCAAAACACCACCTGTGGTTCTATTTTATTCCTAACACATCCCTCACTGACTGTTTTAAAGACTGCATCAAAGGGAGGCTCTTAAGGTGAATGTCCTCATTGTCATTCCAGAAAAATAATATGGTATTATCTCCTAGTGATGTGGTTCACATCTTTAATAATGCTAAACCCAACTTATTCCTGTATTTTTTTCAACATCTTAAATGCTTAGCAGGGAGATAGAGTAGGAACCTCATATCTGATTGGCATACTTTATGTTTTGCTCAAGAAATGCAATTTAATTAACCATGTGTACTCTTCATTTACGCTTTACATTATATCCAGCTATCTTGCTGAATATTTTCAAGTGTAATCATAATCTCTTAAATAATTATTAATGGGTATTTTCTTCAAAATAAAATAAGCTTATCTTTTAGTTATGTATTTATAAAATGCTAGGAGCTTTAAAAATGTCCTTTATATGCTTTTGGCTCAGGTCATAGTCCCAGGGTCCTGGGATTGAGCCCCGCATAGGGCTTTCTGCTCGGCAGGGAACCTGCTTCCTCTTCTTTCTCTGCCAGCTTCTCTGCCTACTTGTGACTTCTGTCTGTCAAATAAATAAATAAAATCTTTAAAAATGTCTTTAAAACACAAAATCCAACTTATGCTACATTCAGAAAATATTAACATTAATAAGCTAGGAATCTTAATTATTGGGGTGCCTGGTTGACTCAGTGGGTTAAGCCTCTGTCTTCAGCTTGGGTCATGATCCCAGGGCCTGGAATCAAGCTCCCACATCGGGTTCTCTGCTCAGCAGGGAGCCTGCTTCCCCTTCTCTCTCTGCCTGCCTCTCTGCCTACTTGTGATCTCTCTCTCTCTGTCAAATAAATAAATAAATAAAATCTTTTAAAAAATCTTAATTATCTATATATACTGCATCTAAAACTAATAACAAACTATCATAAATTCCATGTCCTATTTAGATTCTCAATAAATTAAGACTGTATCAAAAGCTGACTTGAAGGAAAATAAAGACTTAAGTGAATTTTTTGTAACATTATGTACAGTAAAACAAGTATTTTTCACATTAACAGGAATGTAAACAGAGTCCAAGCTAGAGAATTAAAATAAGGGCATTCATTATTATTACCCAGTGAACTTTCAGTTAACCAGGAAAGTGGCAAATGTTACAATTCCCTTAAAAACTCATTATTAGGAATTTTCTGAGTTGTCTGGCTTTCAATTCAACATGATGCAATGAGATTTTAATTAAAGAATTGGCATACAAATTAGGAATCATGTTTACATGTCCTTAAAGTCATACATTTATTATTTTAACCGTTTATTGTGTGGGTAACATAAATCTCAAAGGGATAGAGTTGTGAATCACTGTGAAAATATAAAACTTAACCAAATATTTCAATGTCAGAAGCATAAATAAAATTAAAGATACTAATAAAAATGTGAAAATATTAGAAAACAATTCCACTACATTAAAAATCTCAAGTATTACTTTCAGAATTAGTTACACTTACCATTTCAAAGACCTGCTTTCTTAACAGAACCCAAAATTTTATGTTTTTTTTTTAAACTAAAATCTCAAAAGATTGAAAAATTATCATTAGAAATATAAGAAATGTAGGGGTCCTGTAAGGGAAAATAACTCAAAACTTACCCTTTTCTCTATGGCACAAATATCTTAAATTACTTTAAGAGACTTGGAAAAATTTCATCTGAGTATTAAACACATATTTTTAACTCAAAACTTACCCTTTTCTCTATGGCACAAATATCTTAAATTATTTTAAGAGACTTGGAAAAATTTCATCTGAGTATTAAACACATATTTTTTTCTATAAGAAGATGTCATTGATTTTATTTATTTTTGTTTCTTTATCATGGTCATACATTATATTTTTAATTCTTAAAAATCCTACCATTTTATTTTATTACTTTTTAAGTTTTCATCCAGATAGTTAATATACAGTCAAATATAAATTTCAGGTGTACAATATAGTCATTCAACACTTTCATACAACACTGAGTGCTCATCATAAGCTCACTCCTTAATCCCATCACCTGGGATCCCATCCTCCCCCTTCCCTCCCCTCTGGCAATGATCAATTTGTTCTCTATAGTTAAAAATTTGTTTCTTGGTTTTCCTCTCCTTTTTTTCCCCTTTATTCTTTGTTTTGTTTTTTAAATTCCACATATGAGTGAAATCATGTGGTATTTTGCTTTATCTTTCTCTGACTGATCTATTGTGCTCAGCCTAACAGTCTCTACCTCCATCTACATCATTGCAAATTTCATTCTTTTTTATGGCTGATATATATAGATATATATAGATATATATAGATATATATATATATATTTTTTTTCTTCTCTTCATCCATTCATCCATCAGTGAACACTTGGTCTTATTCCATAGCTTGGCTATTGCAGATATTTCTATGAATATTGGGGTGCATGTATCTCTTTGAATTAGCAATCTTGTATTTTTTGGGTAAATATGGAGTAGTGCAATTGTTGGATAGTAGGGAAGTTCTATTTTTAACTTTTTGAGGAACCACCATATGTTTTTCCATAGTGTTTGTACCAGTTTACATTCCTACCAACAGTGCAAGAGCATTCTCCACATCCTTGCTAAGACCTGTTTTTTTGTGTGTTGTTGATTTTCACCAATCTGAGTGGTATGAGGTGATATGCCATTGTAGTTTTGATTTGTATTTTTTTCCCAATAATGAATGATGTTGAGCAGCTATTCATATGTCATTTGGCCATCTGAATGTCTTCTTTGGAAAATGTCTATTCATTTCCTCTGTTCAGGTTTAATTGGATTATTTGTTTTTGGGGTGTTGAGTTTTAGAGCTACTTTATATTTTTGGATACTAATCCTCTACCAGATATGTCATTTTCAAATATCTCTCCCTATTGTGTAAGTTGTCTTTTAGTTTTGTTGATTATTTCCTTCACTGTGAAGCAGCTTTTATTTTCATAAAGTCCCAATAGTTCATTTTTGGTTTTGTTTCTCTTGCCCCAGGAGACATATCTAGAAAGAAGGTGCTATGACCAATATCAAAGAGGTTACTGCCTGTGTTCTCCTCTAGCATTTTTATGATTTCAGGTTTCATATTTAGGTCTTTCATCCATTCTGAATGTTTTTTGTGTTTGGTGTAAGAAAGTAGTCCAGTTTCATTCTCTTGCATGCTGCTGTCCAGTTTTCTCAACATCATTTATTAAAGAGGTTCTTTTTTCCATTGGATGTTCTTCCCTGAAATCTTCATTGAAGATTAATTGACCATATAGTTGTGGGTTCATTTTTGGGCTTTCTATTCTGTTGCATTGATCTATGTGTCCATTTTTGTATCAGTACCATACTGCTTTGATTACCACAGCCATGTAATACAACTTGATGTCCAGAATTATGATACCTCCAGGTTTGCTTTTCTTTTTAAATTGCATTGGATTTTCAAGTCTTTTGTGGTTACATACAAATTTTAGGATTGTTTGTTCTAGATCTGTGAAAAATACTGGTGGTATGTTGGTAGGGATTGCACTATATGTATAGATTATATTGGGCAATATAGACATTTGGAATAGTATTTGTTCTTCCAGTCCATGAGCATGGAATGTTTTTCCATTTTTGTGTGTGTGTCTTATTCAACTTCTTTCAGCAGTGTTGTACAGTTTTTCGAATACAGGTTTTTTGTCTCTTTGGTTAGGTTTATTCCTAGTTATCCTATGGTTTTTGGTGCAATTGTAAATGGGATGAATTTTTATATTTCTCTTTCTCCTGTTTCATCATTCTTATAGAAATGCAATAGTTTTCTATACAAAAATTTTGTATCCTAAGGATTTACTGAATTTATCAGTTCTAGCTGTTTTTGGTGGAATCTTTCAAGTTTTCTATATAGAGTATCATGTCATCTATAAATAGTGAAAGTTTCACTTCTTCCTTGCCCAACTGGATGCCTTTTTTTTTTTTTTTCTGATTATTGTACCTAAGACTCCCAATACTATATTAAATAACACTTGTGAGAGTGGACATCCCTTTCTGGCTCCTGACTGTAGAGGAAAGTTCCAGTTTTTCACCACTGAGGGTGATATTAGCTGGTGAGTTTTTCATAGGTGGTCTTTATGATACTGAGGCATATTTCTTTTAAGCCTTCTTTGTTAAGGATTTTTGATCATGAATGGATGTTGCACTTTGTCAACTGTGTGTGTGTGTGTGTGTGTGTGTGTGTGTGTGTGTGTTTTATGCATCTGTTAAAATGATCATATACTTCTTGTAGTGTACAACCATAAAGGAGAATTACAGCCCAATATCCCTGATGAATGTGGATGCAAAAATTCTCACCAAGATACTAGCCAATAGGATCCAACAGTACATTAAAAGGACTATTCACCATGACCAAGTGGGATTTATTACTGGGCTGAAAGATTGGTTCAACATCCACAAATCGATGTGATACAATACATTAAAAAAGAAAGAACAAAAACCATATGAAACTCTCAATAGATGCAGAAAAAGCATTTGGCAAAGTATAGCATTCTTTCTTATTAATGTGGTGTATCACCTGATTGATTTGGGGATATTGAACCACCTTTGCAACCCAGGAATTAATCCCACTTGGTCATGTTAAATGATTTTTTTTTTTTAAGTATTGTTGGATCCAGTTTGCTAGTATTTTATTGAGAATTTTTACAAACATGCTCATCAGGGATATTGGTCTATAGTTCTCTTTTTTAGGAGAATCTTTATCTAGTTATGGTATCAAGTAATTCTGGCCTCATGGAATAAATCTGGAGGTTTTCCTTCCTTTTCAATTTTTTGGAATAGTTTGAGAAGAATATGCATCAGCTCTTGCTTAATGTTTGGTAGAGTTCACCTGTCAAGCTGTGTGGCCCTGGACTTTTGTTTCTTGGGGGTTTTTTGATTACTGATTCACTTTATTTGCTGCCTATCAGTCTATTCAAGTTTTCTGTATCTATGTGTTTCAGTTTGGATAGTTTATATCTTTCTAGGAATTTGTCCATTTCTTCTAGGTTGTTCCCGTATGTTGGCATATAGTTTTTCATAATATTTTCTTATAATTAATTGTGTTTCTGTGGCTTTGGTTAATGTTTCTTCTTTCTCATTTATGATTTGACTTCTTTGGGTCCTTTCTCTTTCCTTTTTGAAAATTTTGGCAAAAGGTTCATCAGTTTTTATACCTTTTTTCAATTTTAACAATTTTTTCAATGAACTGTTCCATTGCTTTTTAAGCTTCAATATCATTTATTAATGCTCTAATCTTTATTATTTCTTGCTTTCTGCTGGCTTTTGTGTTGTTATTTTTCTAGATCCTTTATGTGTAAGGTCAGGATGATTATTTGAGATCTTTTTTGCTTCTTGAAGTAGGCCTGCATTGTCATAAACTTCCCTCTTAAGATGGCTTTTGCTGTAACCCAAAGGTTTTGGGCCATTGTGTTTTCATTTTCACTTGTTTCCATGTATTTTTTTTTTAATTTTCTCTTTGATTTCCTAGTTGACCCGTTCATTCTTTAGTATAATGGTGCTAAACCTCCATGTATTTATAGTCTTTCCATTTCTTTTTTTTTTTCCTTGTGGTTGACTTTTACTTTCATGGCTTTGTGGTCAGAAAATGTGCGTGTATGATTTCAATCTTTTTCTAATTTATTGAAGCCTGTTTTTTGACTAATATGTGATCTATTATGGAGAATGTTTCATGTGCCTTGAAAAGAATATGTATTATGCTTTTTTAAGATGGAATATTCTGAATATATGTTGGATATATCTGCTTCAATTTGACGTTCAAAACCATTGTTTTTTTGTTTATTTTCTGTTTAGGTAATCTGTCTATTGTTGTGAATGGGGGTGTTATGTCTCTTACTATTACTTATTATTTTCTATTTGTTCCCCTATGTTGTTATTGCTTTATCTATTTGGGGGGTCCCATATTGTATGCATAAATATTTATAATTGTTATATATTCTTGTTGGATTGTCCCCATTATGATTATATAATGTCTTCTTTTGGTCTCTTTTTACAGCTTTTGTTCTAATGTCTAGTTTGTCAGGGCACCTGGGTGGCTCAGTAGGTTAAAGCCTCTACCTTTGGCTCAGGTCATGATCCCAGGGTCCTGAGATCAAGCCCCACACTGGGCTCTCTGCTCAGTGGGGAGGCTGCTTCCTCCTCTCTCTCTCTGCTTGCCTCTCTGCCTACTTCTGATCTCTCTCTCTGTGTCAAATAAATAAATAATATATTTTTAAAAATTCTAGTGTGTTTTATAGTTGTATTGTTACTCCTGCTTTCTTTTGATATTGTGTAATATTTCCCTACCCCTCACTTTCAATCTGCAGGTGTCCTTAGGTTTAAAATGGGTCTCTTGTGGGCAAGATTTCATTGATTTTAAAGGTAGGGCCAGCATATTTTTCACTTCATCAGCAAGAAAATATGTCTTATTTTTTAGGAGGAAGCTATTCAAAATATTCAGGGGCAGTGACTTTCAAAAATAATATAATTTATAGGGAAAATATATATGCAATATTTAAAATACATTACAATGGCTTTTAAAGTTTTGTTTGTTTGTTTGTTTGTTTGTTTTTAGTCTTACTATGTATCATTTTTTATTATTTTAGAAAGCTGGAACTTTAAATTTTCTTACTTATATATAAATATTCTTTTGTAATAATAAAGGTGACAAAAATACTAATTTCTTTAATGAGGATAAAATACAAAGATCAACTTTGTTTTAGACATATAAAGGAGATGTGAATCAATCTGGTACAATCGCAGAAAACCATATTGGCATTAAATGAAATTGTTTACTGTGTTTTTAGTGTTTTTAGTGTTGCTTAAAATCTAAAATATTAAATAACAATTCACTGGAAAGAGAGCAAAGATTAATATCTATGGTACAATATTCATGCTACATAACAGTGCTTAAATGTGGATTACTTCAACTTTTGCTACATTATGTTGCTATTTGTATCATTTAAAATGTATGTGTTGAAAGTGATTTTTTGTGTATATTTGCATAAAGAATCCAGGAAAAATACACAAATATTAGAATTAGGAACATTGACACTTATTTTCTATGATTATTTCTTAATAAGTTCCAACACACAAAACAATAAAAATTGAGCTTCTGTAATTTACAATTTAGGTGTTATGTCACATTTATCTTAACATACTGAAACTGTAATTGCAAATAATTGAACTTCCAATACACAAGTAAATGAAATTGCTGAACCAAAAGGAAATTAGCATTGATTGCACTTTGAGTAAACTGAACAGATTTGGTAGTTCTGATTTATTGAGGTAGGGACTAGTCCTAAGCCTATTAACACAAATATTTAATTAAAGTGTTGTAATTTTTAGTAACAGATGCAAGAAGAGGAAACAACCATAAAAAGACCCTTTTTATTTTGGTAATGAAAATCAATATGAAAATTGTAAGAATAGCACTCTCAAATTAATGCCAGGCAACTAAAGAAAATTAAACACAAAAATTAGATTTTGATAGACCATAATCAATGTTAGAGAAACTACATGGCTGTTATATTGATATTTGTTTAGCCTTCATACCTGGACTTAATACTTTGAGCAACAATGCATAATTTCTTTGAAGAACTCTGTAAAATGGGGAAACCATTTGCTTACTTCCTTAAATAACTAACTCTGCATTTTTATATAACACTCACTGTGTTAACACAATGTAAAATTATATTATGCCTGTGGCTACCTAATATTTCCACCAAAAAAGAGTTTATTTATTTCAACAAAGATAATTTGCACAACTCTCCATATCACTATCTACATACAACAAAGTTTTGTTCAATTGTGTCTTATGGTCTCCATTAATAAGTCATTCCACTAAAAAGATCATTAAGCAAACAAAAATAGCATCTGCTTTCATTCTTTAAGTCAATTCTATTTTATGACAAGTGTTTACAAGACAAATCTAGTTCAGATTAATTAATTTTATAGGTGAGAAATGTATGCAGCCTGTTACTATATTCCTCATGATATAATTTTAATGAATTAATCACTCATTTAAACTTCATTGCTTCCAACCTGAATAAAACCGCTGAAGCTGTCACTGAGAGTAATTCTCATTGAATTTACAAGTGGCCAGTACAAGTCTTCTTAGCAGAACCTATTTTGAATTATCCAAATTGATGAAACAAAAGTGAAGCCAATAAAAGGAATTAAAGAAATTACCCATGTAGTATCCAAGCTAATTAAGACCAATCAGCTATGACTTTTGGCTAGAATTCCCCTTGTGTCTACATTTTACTTGAATTCAGATTATTAGTAACATTACTTCTAATGCTATTATCCTTACTCATTCCCATATTCCTCTTCTTTTTCCTCAACATTCTCTTCCTCTTCCTGATGCTTTTGCTGCTCTTTATACTAGTGTTGTTGCTACTGGCAGTACTATAATTATTGCTACTGAATACCATAGCAAGCAATTCATCTTTACATCTCTATCTGCATAGAGTGTATTGAGCTTTGGATTGATTACTACCTACTGACCAGCATTATTATCTTTTCATATTAAATGAAGCAATGTTCATTTTTTAGATCAGATCTTTGACAAAATCTTATCATTTTATTGGAGACATCTATATATCTAAGCTCCTACCTAGCCATTAAGATTTAGTTCTGTAGGGTGCTTACATTAAATGTAAATAGTGTTAGCATCTCAACTAAAGAAAAATTCTGTTTATGGATTTTAATTTAAGGGTCAATTGTATGTAATAAGGAAGGGGAAATATAATGGTCAATGGATTCAAAATCTGATGACTTTTTTATGTTAAGAAATATACTGTATATAAATAAAACAATAATTTAAGGCCAAACTAAAAGAGAAATTTTACAAAAGTATTATAAAAGGAAAAAAGAAAGTAATCTCTACTGAGAATATGCTAAATTAAGATTAGCCATGCAACTTTCCTAAAGGGAACAGAATAATTGGCACATGATGTTTTCCATAGTTTTACTGTTTTGGGTTGAGTAACAGTTTATGAAGAAAAATCAACTGGAGACAAATCAGAATCTTTGGGTGGTTTATTATCACCCAAATTAAAAATAATACCTTATTGATTTCATGGAAATAATTACAGGTTTAAAATTTATATTATCACTGTATTGACAATAAGAATGACAATGACAAAATCAGGGTTTTGTTTGTTTGTTTTTTGCCTTTAAAATGGAAATATATAGACAAAGATCTCTTTTCCCACCATAGCTAGGGTGATCTCTGAGACAATAGATTAGGTTATTGCAATGGTATGTTTGTTTTCAAATTGGTCCCTGTATACTGAGAGGCAGGTCACTCCAGATTAGTAGGTGGAGGTTTTATAAAACAAGGGAACTTACATATGAATTTTGTCTTGGATGGCTCCAAGACAAGTAGATCTCTGTACCCACCTACCAGAGTCTTCAAAATTTATACGAGGGGGAGGGACAAAATGGCAGAGAAGTAAGAGACCCTGTTTCAATTGGTCCCCTAAAGTGAGCTAATTATCTACCAGAATACTCTGAACGCCCAAGAAATCAGGCTGAGAAGTAAGATTATACATTTCTGGATCTTTACAGGGGCAGAAGACACCAGTGGAGAGGTAAAGTGGAGTAGGAATGATTGGACTGTTATTGGAGGATAAACAGAAGGTGGAAGGAGACATGAGAAGCAACCCATTGGAAAGTAATACCCCAGTACAAAACTGCCCTGTGATTGGGGACCAGCATTAAATTGGAATCTAGTTAAAAGCACTCAAAAAAAGCAAAAGATCTTAAGGGGCAACTGGAGGAATCAGATGATCACAGGCACAGGCCTAAGCCCATGGACTCAGGATGGCCATAGCCTGTGACCACCCATGCCAGAGAGAGTGCTGCAGCGGAGCCTCCAGTTCCCGGTCCCAGAACCCCGAGTGTTGCACAGCTTGCACCACCGCTCCACTGGGGCACATTTCTGCCCCCCCCATGATGTCAATAAAAACTCTTTCAATAATCACTCTCAACGTGAATGACCTAAATACTCCCATGAAACAGCATAAGGTTGCACACTGGATAAAATGATAGGACCCATCTATATGTTGTCTACAAGAGATACATTTTGAACCTAAGGATACATCTAGACTGAAAGTGAAGGGATGGAGAAGCATCTTTCATGCCAATGGGCCTCAAAGGAAACCTGGGATAACAATTCTCATATCAGATAAATTAGATTTTAAACTAAAGACTGTAGTCAGAGATGAAGAAGGACAGTACATCATTCTTAAAGGGTCTATCTACCCAGAAGATCTAACAATTATAAATATTTATGTCCTCAATACAGGAGCAGCCAACTACATAAAACAACTGTTAATCAAGATAAAGAGTCATACTGATATGAATACATTAATAATAGGGGATTTTAACATGCCACTCTTAGTAATAGATAGAACATCCAAGCAGAAAATTCATAAAGAAACAAGAGCATTGAATGACACATTGGACCAGTGGACCTCATAGATATGTACAGAACATTTCACCCTAAAACAGTAGAATACTCATTCTTCTCAAGTGTACATGGAACGTTCTCCAGAATAGACCACATACTGGGTCACAAATCAGGGCTCAACCCTGATACCAAAAGATTGACATTATTCCCTGCATATTCTCAGACAATAATGCCTTGAAACTGGAACTCAACCACAAAAAGAAGTTTGGAAGGAATTCAAACACTTGGAAGCTAAAGGCCACCTTACTTAAGAATGCTTGGATCAACAAGGAAATCAAAGAAGAACTTAAACAATTCATGGAAACCAATGAGAATGAAGACACTTTGGTCTCAAACCTATGGAATACAGCAAAGGTGGTCCTAAGTGGGAAATACATAACCATCCAAGCCTCCCTCAGAAAAAAATTGAAAAATCCAGAATATACCAGCTCTCTTTACACCTTAACAAACTGGAGGATTAACAACAAATTAAGCCAACCCCACACAAAGGAAGGGGAATAATCAAGATTAGAGCAGAGATCAACGAGATAGAAACTAGAAATATAGTAGAACACATCAACAGAACTAGAAGCTGGTTTTTTGAAAGAATCAACAAGATCAATAAACCATTGGCCAAACTAATTCATGAGAAAAGAGAGAGGACCCAAATTAATAAAATTATGAGTGAAAAGGGAGATATCATGACTAATACCAAGGAACAAGCATCAGAAATTATTACCACCAGTTACATACCAATAAATTAAGCAACCAAGATGAAATGGATGCATTCCTAGAAACCTATAAACTTCCAAAACTACATCAGGAAGAAATTGACAATCTGAATAGACAAATATCCAGCAATGAGATTGAAACAGTGATTAAAAACCTCCCCCAAAAAAAGAGCCCAGGACCTGACATTCTCTGGAGAATTCTACCAAATATTCAAAGAAGAAATAATACCTATTCTCCTGAAGCTGTTTCAAAAAATGGAAACAGATGGAAAACTTCTAGACTCTTTCTGTGAAGCCAACATTATCCTGATCACCAAACCAGGCAAAGACTCCACCAAAAAGGAGGATTTCTGACCAATATCCCTGATGAATATGGATGCCAAGAATCTCAACAAGATCCTAGATAACAGGATCCAACAGAACATTACAAAGATTATCCTTCGTGACCAGGTGGGATTTATCCACGGGATACAAGTGTGGTTCAACATTCTCAAATCAATGAATGTTATAGAACAAATCAATGAGAAAAGAGAAGAACCACATGATCCTCTCAATTGATGCAGAAAAAGCATTTGACAAGATACAGCCTCTGTTCCTGATTAAAATGAATCAAAGTATATTGAAAGAAGGAACATACCTCAACTTCATAAAATCTATCTATGAAAAATCCACAATGAATATCATCCTCAATGGGGAAAAGCTGACAGCCTTCCCTTTGAGATCAGGAACATGACAAGGATGCCCACTCTCACCACACTTGTTCAACAAAGTACTAGAAGTCCTAGCAACAGCAATCAGAAAACAAAAAGAAATAAAAGGTATTCAAATTGGCAATGAAGAAGTCAAACTCTCTTTCTTCACAGATGCCGTGATAATTTATATAGAAAAACCCAAAGACTCTACTGCCAAACTACTAGAACTCATACATCAATTCAGTAATGTGGCAGGATACAAAATCAATGGACAGAAATTAGTTGCTTTCTTATATACTAACAATGAAAATATAGAAAGGAGAATTAGAGAATCACTTCCATTTATTATAGCACCAAGAACCATAAGATACTTGGGAATAAACCTAACTGAAGAGATAAAGGATTTGTACTCGAAGAACTACAGAACACTCATGAAAGATATTGAAAAAGACACAAAAAGATGGAAAAATAATCCATGTTCTTGGATCAGAAGAATAAGCATTGATAAAATGTCTATACTGCCTAGAGCCATCTATACTTTCAATGCCATCCCGATCAAAATCAAAAGCACTGGCATTTTTCAAAGAGGTGAAAAAAACAATCATAAAATTTGTATGGAACCAGAAGAGACCCTGAATTGCTAAGGCAATGTTGCAAAGCAAAACTGGAGGCATCACGTTGCCTTATTTCAAGCTTAAATACAAAGCTGTGGTCACCAAGACAGCATGGTACTGGCACAAAAACGGACACAGAGACGAGCGGAACAGAGAGCCCAGATATTCACCCTCAACTCTATGGTCAAATAATCTTTGACCAAGCAGGAAAAAAAACAGTGGAAAAAGGTCTCTTTAACAAATGGTGCTGGGAAAATTGGACAGCTATGTGTAGAAGACTGAAACCCGGCCATTCACTTACACCATACACAAAGATAAACTCAAAATGGATGAAAGGCCTCAACTTGTGGCAGGAATCTATCAAAATCCTAGAAGAGAACATAAGTAGTAACTTCTTTGACATCTGCCACAGCAGTTTCTTTCAAGATACATCTCCAAAGGCAAAAATGAACTTTGGGACTTCATCAAGATCAAAAGCTTCTGCATAGCAAAGGAAATAGTCAACAAAACACAAAGGCAACCCATGGAATAGGAGAAGATATTCGCAAATGACAATGGGCTGATATCTAAGATCTATAAGGATCTCCCCAAATTCAACACACACAAAACAGATAATCACGTCACAAAATGGGCAGAAGACATAAGCAGACACTTCTCCAAAGAAGACATACAAATGGCTAACAGACACATGAAAAAGCATTCATCACCATTAGCCATCAGGGAGATTCAAATCAAAACCACATTGAGGGACGCCTGGGTGGCTCAGTTGGTTAAGCAGCTGCCTTCGGCTCAGGTCATGATCCCAGCGTCCTGGGATCGAGTCCCACATCAGGCTCCTTGCTCCACAGGGAGCCTGCTTCTCCCTCTGACTCTGCCTTCCACTCTGTCTGCCTGTGCTCTCTCTCTCTCTCTCTCTCTGACAAATAAATAAATAAAATCTTAAAAAAAAAAAAAAAAACCACATTGAGATAACACCAGGGGAATGTTGGTGGGAATGCAAGTTGGTGCAGCCACTTTGGAATATAGTGTGGAGATTCCTTAAGAAATTAAAAATAGAGCTATCCGATGACCTTGCAATTGCACTACTGGGTATTTACTCCAAATACACAGAAGTAGTGAAAAGAAGGGCCATCTGTACCTCAATGTTCATAGCAGCGATGGCCACAGTTACCAAACTGTGGAAAGAACCAAGATGTCCTTCAATGAACAAATGGATAAAGAAGATATGGTCCATATATACAATGTAGTATTATGCTTCCATAAGATTGGATGAACACCCAACTTTTGTATCAACATGGATGGGACTGGAGGAGATTATGCTGAGTGAAATTAGTCAAACAGAGAAAGTCAATTATCATATGGTTTCACTTACTTGTGGAGCACAAGGAATAACATGGAAGACATTGGAAAATGGAGAGAAATGAGTGGGGGGAAATTGGAAGGGGAGATATACCATGAGAGACTGTGGACTCTGAGAAACAAACTGAGGCTTTTGGAAGGGATGGGGGTGGGGTGTTGGGTGATTCTGGTGATGCGTTGTATGGAGGGCATGTATCTCATGGAGCATTGGGTATGATGCATAAACAATGAATTTTGGAATAGTGAATAAAATAAAATTAAATAAAATTAAAAACAAAAAAAAGGCAACTGGGTGGCTTAGTGGGTTAAGCCTTTGCCTTCGGCTTGGGTCATGATCTCAGTGTCCTAGGATTGAGCCCCGAATCAGGCTTTCTGCTCAGTGGGTAGCCTGCTTCCCCCTTTCTCTCTGCCTGCTTCTCTGCCTACTTGTGATCGCTGTCTGTCAAATAAATAAATAAAATCTTAAAAAGAAAGTTAAAAAAAAAGTTATACAGAGGCCTTAACTAGTTTCAGTCATATATACTATCCAGATGGTATCAACAACACATTGCTCTTTCAAGGCTATTATCTTAAAAATGGCTCCCCTTGAGAGAATAATGAGCAAAATGTATATTCCAAGGAAAGGGAAGAAGCGAGGAGCCTCTGATTGTGCAAGTGTTGCTCAGTGTCATCTGATGGTTATCTTCTTTAATGACTTCCTTCACCATCATAAGAGAATTCAGACTCTTTATTATGACTTCAAAAAAATTGTGCAAGTTTTGGCTGAAGCCTCTCAAACATTATCTAATCCTACCGTCCCCTGTTCTCTCTACATTTTGTCCTAATTTTCCTTTGTTTCATGAGCACGCAGTTTCCTAACTAAGGGATGTTACATATGGTGTGCCCACCTTCCGGGAGGCCTCTTCCTTCTTTCTTGATAATCAGGCCTAATCCTTCTATTTCTTCAGTTATCACTCTCAATTTCTGTCACTTTCCAAGAAATTCTCGGTGTTTGATACAGGTACAGGAGTACACTTCCCTCACATTTTTCAATCTTACACCCTATTATCATTTTCTTTTAAAGTGCCTACACATTTAAGGGAGTTTTTTGTTTGTTTGCCTTTTTTTTTTTTTTTTTTAAATTCATGCCTCACTAGACTGCTTCATGAATGCAAGGGCCAGAGTATTTTGTTTTTGTATGGGCTATATCCTAGATATTAACACACTGTCTTTACTCTCTTAGGTATTCAGTAATACTTGTAGAAAGAATGATTAAATGTATTCATTAATCTATTGATAACTTGAAAAACATCAACCTTGAAGCAGCTTTCCAGTGATTAATCAGAAATCCAGTGATTAATCAGAAATTAAGCAGAAAGAAAAAGTGCATTTTTCTGGTTTACATCTAGCGCTCAGAATCTCTTTCAGAGATTTTATTTAAAAAGAATATTTGGGATTTTTGCTAATCATGACATTTTATGATCAGCTTAATATGGTATGGTAAGCTAAAAAATCTGAACTAAAAAATTGTACAAAATTTAACTAATAGAACATCCAAAAATTATGAAGATAGGAAAATATATACATCAAAAATTAAAAGAGTTGAATCTATAATATAGATATGTGGAAGACAAAGTGTCATGACTTGCTATTAAGAGTCACAATTTTTAGGATCTGCTACTAGGAAAAAGTAAGTAGTTTTGTGTATAGTAGAAAGGGTAATGGTGATGAACTGGTGTAAATTGGTTGCCCAAGTATTTCAGAGTGAGGTTTTTGTGTGTGTGTGTGTCTTTTGTTTATTGCTTTTGTTTTGTTTTCTTTTACTCAAGAGCTCCAAGATGTTTAATGTACCTTGGGAGACAAGGAAACATATCAAATAAGTGCCCTATTTGACAAGAGATTAGAGCCATGTGTAATAAAGGAGTTACATTAGGCAGATAATCAGTTATATTGTTTGTTGTGAAGCTTAAGCAGCTTAGTTAAATAATCTAAGTGCAAAACCACTGTATGTCTGGAAAATCACACACATCTCTGAACTGTAAAGCCTGTCAGCCCCACAGATTGAGAAAGCAGAAAAATAAAACATGTGGCTTTTCACTGAAACAGACTGAGGAAATAATATCTGTGAAAAAGTTCAGAAATTGTGGTAAGACACAAAAAATTCTTTAAATGTGAATTCATAAGTTAGAGATGATAACATAGACTTTTCCATAATACTGAGTGATCATAATACTATAAATATAGTAAAGGTGCATGAAATCCTTGTTTTTGAGTAAATGAAGAGCACTTACTATGTGACAAAACAAAACCATACCATATTTTCCATATGCAGTCTGAAGGAAATTTCCTGTAGGTAAGGTGATCAAGAAAAACTTTTATAAAAAAGTTATATTTGTATTAGTTTTCTATTGCTGTTGTAATATATTATCACAAATTCAGTAGCTTAAAACAGAAATTTATTATCATATAGTTCTAGAGATCTGAAGTCTGAAAATGGGTCTATAGTGCTGCATTCCTTCTGGAGGTTCTATGGAAAAATCTGTTGCTTTTTCCAATGTCCAGATGTCACCCTACATTCCTTGTTTTGTGGTACCTCTTCCATCTTTAAAACCAGTAGTATAGCACCTTTTCTACTCTGTCTTCTGTTTCCACTCTCTCTTCTCTGTTTTACTGTTCTTTGATTCTTCTTCACTGTAAGGATTTTTGTGATTACATAGGACCCACCTGGCTAATTCAGGATAATCTCATTTTAAAAACCTTAAATTAATCATTTGTCCCTTTTACCATGTGAGGTAATATATTCACATATTCCATTAGGATGTGGACATCTTTGAGGCTAATATTCAGTCTACAATGATATTAAAACTGAATTCTGAAGGAAAAGGAGCCAGTGACACAAAAACTAGGAAAAACCTTGTTCTAGTTTGGATTCCCTGGAAAGAACATCCAAGGATTTGAAGGCAGGTACATCCTTTGGGAGATGATACTAGAAATTAAAAGTGGGAATAGAGAATGGTGAGTGAGGAGAGACTACCCAGTAAAGTAAAGGGCTTGCTACTGAAAAAGTTATCAGTGTGAGTAACTGGAGCTCAATCCTGCTGTGAACCATTTGAACAGCACATACAAGAATTGTATGGAATACAGAGAGCCTGGGAGTTGTGTGTGAAAACTATTGTTTCTCATTTATTGAGGAACATGAAATCTCTAGTATAATACTGTGCATGAGGGCTAAGTGAGCTCCCAAAATTCTCAACCAAGCTTTGGACAGAGAAGCCGGAAGAAAGAAGCAAAGATGTTTGATGTGAGAGTCTGTAAACTCTCCAGCTGCAATATGAACTCATGGGAGATTGACTAGATGTCTTTTTTAAACAATAACATCTTGTACAGATGGGAACAACAATAAATTACAAGACACTTCAGAAATATTCAAATGTCTTGCAATAAAATATAGCATTTAAAA
Source organism: Mustela nivalis (assembly GCF_964662115.1). Taxonomy (NCBI): domain Eukaryota; kingdom Metazoa; phylum Chordata; class Mammalia; order Carnivora; family Mustelidae; genus Mustela; species Mustela nivalis. Next base: position 35,806,242 of record NC_139020.1, read on the forward strand.
CTACGTTGTTAAGGGGTGCTTGGGTGGTTCAATCTATTGAGTGTCTGCCTCTAGATCTCAGCTCTGGTCTTTGCTGTCAGGGTCATGAGTTCAAGTACCATGTGGAGCCTACTTAAATAAAAAATAAACAAAAAACTACATTGTTGAAACAGGAAACAGTAAAGCATTTATAATGTATTACATAGTTTGGAACAGACACATAATATTGCAAAATAATTTAAAAATGGAAGCAGAAGAGCAATGAGTTTGGTATAAAAGTTAGGTTGAGTTGCAGACCTACAAACTGGCAAAAAAAGTGTAGATTATCACGAAAAAAATAAAATTAGTTCAGAGAGAAAACAACATGAACAAACTAAAAATTAGGACTATACATGTTCTAGTATATTATTTAATAAATAAGAAGACTATTTTGTTTTTTTGTTTTTTTGTTTTTTTTTTTTTAAAGATTTTATTTATTTGACAGAGAGAGATCACAAGTAGGCAGAGAGGCAGGCAGAGAGAGAGAGAGGAGGAAGCAGGCTCCCTGCTAAGCAGAGAGCCCGATGTGGGACTTGATCCCAGGACCCCGAGATCATGACCTGAGCCGAAGGCAGCGGCTTAACCCACTGAGCCACCCAGGCGCCCCAAGAAGACTATTTTGAATGGAAAATAGTGTTTTGATTCAAAGGTTAAAAAGATGCGGGGCGCCTGGGTGGCTCAGTGGGTTAAGCCACTGCCTTGGGGTCAGGTCATGATCTCAGGGTCCAGGGATCGAGTCCCGCATCGGGCTCTCTGCTCAGCAGGGAGCCTGCTTCCTCCTCTCTCTCTCTGCCTGCCTCTCTGCCTACTTGTGATTTCTCTCTGTCAAATAAATAAATAAAATCTTTAAAAAAAAAAAGATGCAAAGTAGTTTACCAATAATAATTACTTGGATCATTTATTCAATCACTCAAAAAATAGTTTTTAAAGGTCTAACACTTGTTAGTGTTTTAGACATGGTGTTATCACATTGAATGGAATTATAAGAAGCCTTAGCTCTCAAGGTGTTTCTATATTGATATTTATATAATATTTTATAATTATCAAAAGATAACAAATATTCATATATTACATAAAATTTACACATAACATAATATAAATGATGAACATATTGAATTGTTTCATGATCTAATCAAGGAACACATGCGTTTTTTTATTTCCTACCATCCTTTTAAAATATATCCAGTATGGAGTGTTTTTTCCCCTTTAACTAGATAAAAATTCCTCAGATGCATAACTTATTTCGGTAGCATTTTAAACAAAAGTTTATGAGAGTCTTTAGGTTACAAAAACAGTTTTATTTGGTTTTCAACATTTCCATCATATTTAATTGTAAAACGTCTCCTTACCCACAAAATTGACATTTAAGGGTCCCTGGGTGGCTCAGTGGGTTAAGCCTCTGCCTTCACTCACGTCATGATCTCAGGGTCCTGGGATCGAGCCCCACGTCAAGCTCTCTGCTCAGCAGTGAGCCTGCTTCCCCCTTCTCTCTATGCCTGTCTCTCTGCCTATCTATGATCTCTGTCTGTCAAATAAATAAATAAAATATTTTTTTAAAAATTGACATTTAAACTTAGAATTGTATCTATGTAACCTTGAAAGACAGAAGCTGGCATCTCACCCCTTCCATAATTAAAGATTTTGGCAATTCAAAAGCAGTCATTACCATTCTTTTTTTCTCAACTCAAGTCTTTTCCTCCTCCCCCTCATTAGTTATAGCTTAAGACTCTGCCAAGGTCAATATGGAAGGGGTGAGGAGCATAGAGGCTGCCTGATGAGTATATCCTGCATGTGGTTGCATACATGAGGTCAACGAACCCTACCTGAAAAGACAATTTGAGAAATGAATCTCCATGTCTACCACAGTCTATTTCATTGCTCTGCTCTCTTTCTTCAAGTATGTTTGAGGAGCAGCTCTTAGGGAATTTCAGTCATCCTCTTTTCCTAAAAAAAATATTAGAAAAGAAGAAATGACAGCCTTGTTTGCTATAGTTAATCTGAAGACTATAAATTTATACACATCATCTCCCTAAAGCAGATGATATTAAATTAAAGTAGTAATCTCATGTTCACCTTCTAGAAGAATGATGAATTTGTTAAAATGTTATCATGGCTTTGTTTTAATGATATGTTATTATCAAATATACAATTGGTACTAATGGTATTTACTGAGAGATCCATCAAGTGCATTTCTACTCTTTCAAACTCAACATACACAAATTTAAATCTAACATTGCATTGTATAAGAACATACCAATGAATCTCGCCAAATCATCTGCATAAAGTAATAAATCTGCAGCACTTATATAAAAAACGTATTCTCACTGTGGCATATATAAAAATCATATATATCTGATTGTGCACTTTTAACCTGTCATTACACTGTCTCAAATTTTACATGAAATAAAATGGCTCAACAACTGCTATAAAAACTTAAAGCAAACTTATTAGTACTTACTGCAGAGACAAGCACAGCTTATTGTAGATGTCAAATCTTTCTTTTCTGGCTATAGCAGAAAAACTTGAAAAGTGAATCTAAATGGGCCTTTCATGGAAATGGAGAATACGTAAAGAGTGGCAATCCATTGTCTAAAGCACCTTGAGGTTACCAAGAGATATTGAAAGTGATAGGTCACAAGGTTTCACCCAGATAGAACAGGAATAGCCCAAGATAGATTTTGGATCCCAAATAGTTTCCCTCACTCTCAACATTTGTTTCCTTCCTAGGACAAAGATCAAGTGTTTTTGCCAAAGGACAGAAAATGGTTTTCCTCAGCTAATACTAACTATTCTCTCTCTCTTTCCCTCTCTCTCTCTTATCAAAAACAACAACAACAACAACAAAAGACATTTAAAAAAAAATGCTATGCCATTATCTACTTGTACTTAGGCAAGTGGTTCTTAATCCTCAGTGCACAATGAAATCTTTTGAAGTTCTAGTAAATTATACCAATTCTCAAGTCTTCACTTCCCACTAAATCCCCAGAGGTGAATTGTCAGCAAAAGTAATACTTTTTATAAGACTATCAGTTGGTTCTAAGGTGTAGTCATGATTGAGAAGTATTGTTACATCAAAGTAATCTGGAAAACACACACATATACACACCTATAATTTTTATCTCTTAATTATAATTATTCATCAATCCAATGTATGTCAAATGCAAAGTTTCACTTTAAATAAGGAAAAGTTCAATCTCATAGCCCTGATTGGGAGTTTAAGCAGTGTTTAAATTGAGTATAACTTAAAAAGGATAGATTTTATGTGATATGAGTGCAAATAATAAAAAATAATATTCACTTTTATACACCCATATTCAAGATATTCCAGAAGGCAGAACAGCTTTTTTCCACCCTATTGATCTATATAAATGTAAATTCTATTATGTTGGTGTCTTAGTTCAGGTTCCTATAATAGAATACCAAAGATAGGATGGCTTAAATAAGATAAGTTTATTTCTCACAGTTCTGGAGACTAGGAAGTCCAAGATCAAGAGGCCAGTATTAGATCCAGTGCCCTCCCCGCTTTGCAATTGACTAAATAACTTCTAGTTGTGTCTTCAACATGGCAGAGAGCAAGAAAGAGGGAGAGCAAGCCCTCTTGTTTCCTCTTACAAGGGTACTCATTTGTCAGCGCTCTGTCCTCATGACCTAATAATCTCCCAAAGACTCCACCTATTAATATCATCAGATTGTGGGCTAGAATTTCAACATATGGATTTTGGGTTAGAAACAAACATTCAGTCCATAATAGCTGGATAAGAAAATTCTAAATTCTGAGAACATAAAGAGCACTGCAATCATATAAAAAAGTAATTCTCAAACTAGAAAAAATGTTTAATGTACATTAAGAAATATTGAAAAAAATGAAAAAATAAACATTAAAATTAAAAAAAAGAAATATTTAATTCCCATTTACAGCTAGGTTTTAAAAACCTTGATTTTTAAAATCATTTTCTCTTAGAATTTTAAATAACCTTTTTTTAAAATTTTTTATTTCTTTTCAGCATAACAGTGTTCATTGTTTTTGCACCACATCCATTTCTCCATGCAATCCGTGCTCTCCCTAATACCCACCACCTGGCTTCCCCAACCTCCCACCCCCTGCCCCTTCAAAACCCTCAGATTGTTTTTCAGAGTCCATAGTCTCTCTCCCTTCTCCTCTCCATCTCCCCTTGTCCTCCATGCTATTTGTCATGCTCCACAAATAAGTGAAACCATATGATAATTGACTCTCTCTGCTTGACTTATTTCACTCAATATAATCTCTTCCAGTCCCGTCCATGTCGATACAAAAGTTGGCTATGCATCCTTTCTGATGGAGGCATAATACTCCATAGTGTATATGGACCACATCTTCCTTATCCATTCATCTGTTGAAGGGCATCTTGGTTCTTTCTACAGTTGGCGACCTAAATAACCATTTTTTGTAGTACATCTAAATTTTACTCATGACATTATCTTTCAGTAAATGATGTATTTCTAAATATCTGAGGGTGGAGATTTTGTTTTAATCCTTTATTAGAAGAATAACAACAGTCTCTAAAAAGCAACCATTTTCATCATATTTACTATGGCAGCAAGCCTAGTTACCATGCGTATATGGTTTATTTTCAGCAGATTTATTTTCAGGGAATTTCAGAAAATTATTTATTTTCAGGGAATTATTCCTAAAAAATCATATATATACATATATTCTTAAAAATTAAGAACTTTTTAAAGTTTAAAGTTGTAAAAAATTATAGCTCTAAACCACAGAGCATAAAATCCTTAAAACTTCAATTTTCTTCTTTGACTTTGAATATTTAGCACTCCTGACATGAAGAATCCTATATCTACTTACTGGAATAAAACAGTCCAATACTTCATATACTTGCCCTCGAAAATTCTCCTCTTGTCCCTTGGTAGAAAAGGGAGGATTTATTATGATTGCCAGGACACAACAGTCCCTTTAATGTTCAGAGCAGCAAATGCTTCCAAATTATATATATATATATTTTTTTTCAAATTATATTTTTATCTTAATTATAACTACCTGACAAGTTGGTGGGACTCTCGAATTATTCACCTTGGTGTTTTACAATGATCATTACACAAACATACAATGCCTACTACCAGTTTTGGCAATAAGGTTTTATGAATTTGCTCCTTTATTTTTGAACTGGATGACAGTTCTCAGTTAATAGAGACCTTACAAATACCAAGGGCAGAGTTATGGGAGTATTACAAATTGTTTTGCCTCCCCAGAGGTATATTCTTAGTTTAGTGATAGGATAATTCTAATTCTTTCAAATGATAAATCAGGGAGATGAACATAATTTTCCTTTGCTAATTTTGACTGCTTTTTATACAATAACTTTTTTGAGCAACTATACAAAAAATCCTTTTTCGCTCAGTCTTACCAAATACCCATCCAAGCTATAAAAATTTAGCAGTAAGAAAAAAAATAATAATAACATACACAAACAGAGAAAAAAAAAGGTCACTCTCTATTGCTGGATGTTTGTAACGACAGTAATAAGGCTGAAAAGTATGGAAGCAATAGTGGTGGGTTGATTAGGAGGATGAAAGAGAAAGAGATTAATTATCAAAAATGAAGGGACTTTGACAGCTGAAGAGGAAGGACAAGACATTCCTTGAAAAGAGGCAATGGACATGAAACGGTAAGCTGGATGCACAAAGATTCATGACATAAATACACATTCTTAATGCTGGATTGACACAAGGCTTTTTTCTTATATCTATCTTCTTTGCAAACTTAATGCCTTGGTGATCTATCCAGCCTTGCGGGGGTAGTAAGTACATCTCTGTGTCCATAATTTCCAGACTTCTCAACTCCAGACTCAATTATCCAGTGGCCTCCTCTGGACATCTACTTGAAAGTTTAGGTAGCATATCAAATGTAGCATGTTGAATTGGCCCCCCTCACACTCTTTCCCATCTCAGTTGATGACAATTTGATCCTTTTGTTTCCTCAGCCTAAAAATTTTTATATCATTGTTGGCATTTTTTTTCTTTTTTTCTCAAGACCAACAGCAAATTTTTAATAATATTCTTTGACCTGTCTCTTCCTCCTATCTTTTTCTACCTCCTCAGTTTCTAACACTCTTTTGATCACCTATAATGTTTTCCTTCTCTTAGAGAATCCTACTGAGGGAAATTTCCAAATTTGCTTGAAGGAAAGTAAGTCAAAAAAACAATGCTGTACAATCAGAATTTAAATCTTGATCTCAGGTTGGACTTCATTCCACTGCAAAGACTTTCCTAAATTTAAGAAGATATAATTAAAATTACAATTGCCATGGTGCCTGGGTGGCACAGTTGTTAAGCCTCTGCCTTACACTCAGATCATGATCCCAGGACCCTGTGATTGAGCCCTGCATCAGGCTCCCTGCTGGGTGGAAAGCCTGCTTCTCTGACTCCCACTCTCCCCTCTTCTGTACCCTCTCTTGCAGTGTCTCTCTATCAATTAAATAAATAAAAACCTTGAAAAAAATCACAATTGCCTTCAGAACTGTATTACCTATGTATTACCTAGGATTGCATGATCTTTATCAGTTAATTAATTTGATTCATTGAGTCATAAGAGGAGAAAACTGGATAAATAGTGATGACTAGATAGGTCATATTAGGATGATATAATCAGTGCATACTTCATTTTATTGTACTTTTGTTTATTGCACTTTGCTGATGTTGCATTTTTTAACAAATTGAAGGTGTGTGGCAACACTGCAAGTCTTTCAGCACTGCTTTTCTGATGGCAATATCTCATTTCATGTCCCTGTGTCACATTTCATTAATTCTCATAATATTTCAAACTTTTTCATTATTATTATGATTATTGTATTTGTTAAAGATTTTATTTATTTATCTCACAGATAGAAACATAGCGAGAGCACAAGCAGGGGGAGTGGGGGAGGGAGAAGCAGACTTCCTACTGATCACGGAGCCTGAATTCAGTGCTTTATCCCAAGGACCCTGGAATCATGACCTGAACAGAAGGCAGATGCTTAATGACTGAGCCACCCAAGCGTGTCATCATTATTATTATTGAATGTATTATGGTGATCTGTGAACCTTGATTATGACCTGATGAAAGTTCATATAATAACATCTTTTAGCCATAAAGTATTTTTTAATATAGGTATATACATTGTTGTTGTTTTTAGACATAATGCTATTGCATGCTTAATAGACTACATTATAGTGTAAACATAACTTTACTGTGCACTGAGGAACCAAAAAATTCATTTGACTTCCTCTTTGCAATATTCCCTTTATTACAGTGATCTGGAACTGAATCTGAAATATTTCCTATCACAACTTCTTTATCCATTCATCCACGGACACAATTGTTTCCATATCTTAAAAATTGCAAATAATTTCGCAATGAACACAAGGGTGCATATCTTTTCAAGTTAGTATTTCTGTTTTCTTTGGATAAATAGCCAGAAGTAGAACTGCAGGATCATAGGGTTATTCTATTTTTAAATTTTGATAGATCTCCATACTGTTTTCCATAGAGGTTCCACCAATTTATACCCCTTCTAACAGTGCATGAGGGTTCCTTTTCTCCATATCCTTGCCAACACTTATTTCTTGTCTTTTTGGCAATAGTCATTTAACAGGTGTGAGGTAATATCTCCTTGTAGTTTTGATTGGCATTTCCCTGAAAATTTCATTAACGTTATAGGGCATATTTTCATGTAACTATTGGCCATCTGCATGTCTTTTCTGGAAAAAGGTCTATTCCTATCTGTCCATTTTTTAAGCAAATGATTAGTTTTTGTGAATTGTATGAGATATATGCAATATATTGCTATATATATATATGTATATATACATATATATATATGATCAGATACATAGTTTGTAAGTATTTTCTGTCATGTAGTAGGCTCTTTCTTTTGTTGATGGTTGCCTTAGCTGTGCAGAAGAGTTTTAGCTAGATGCAGTCTCACTTGTTTGTTTTTGCTTTTGCTTTTGTGTCATATTAAAAAAATCATCACCCAGAACTAAGAGATTACCACTTATGTTTTTTTCTAGGACATTTATGGTTTCAGGTTTAGGTTCAAGTCTTTCATTAATTTTGAGTTAATTTTTGTATATGGTGTAAGTTAGTAGTCCAGGTTCATTCTTTTGCATGTGACTGTCCAATTTTACCAACACTATTTATTAAGAGACTCTCCTGTCCTCATTGTATATTCTTGGCTCCTTTGTCTTAAATTAATTGTTTATTTTGGGGCTATCTATTCTGCAACATTGATCTAGATGTCAGTTTTTATGCCAGTACTACCCTGTTTTATTTACTGTAGCTTTGTAATAAAATTTGAAATCAGGGAGAGTGATGTCTTCATTTTTGTTCTTTCAATATTGTTTCACCTATTTGTAGTCTTTTATGGTTCCATACAAATGTTAGAATTGTTTATTCTATTTCTGAGACATATACCATTAGAATTTTGATAAGAATTGCTTTGAATCCATATATTGCTTTGGGCAATATGGACATTTTAACAAAATTAATTAATCTGTGAGCATGTAATGTCTTTCTATCTATTTGTATCATCTTCAATATTACCATTAATGTTTTGTGTACTTCACTACACAGGTTTTTCACCTCTTGGTTTAAATGTACTCCTAGGTATTTTATTCTTTTTAACATAATTATAAATTTTGGGGTTGTTTTCTTAATTTATCTGAGAATTAATTACTAGTGTATAGAAATGAAATTGATATTTTTTATTGACTTTGCATCCTGAAGCTTAACTGAATCCTTTTTTTAGTTATAACAGGTTTTTAATAGAGTCTTTAGGGTTTTTAACTATAATATCATGTCATCTGCAAATAGTGACAGTTTTACTTCTTTTCCAATCTGTGTGGCTTTTATTTATTTATTTATTTTTTCTTGGCTAAGGATTTCTAATATTATGTTGGCTAAACATGGTGACAGTGGGCACCCTTGTATTGATTCTAAAAGAGATTTCCACTTTTCATTACTGAATATAACCTTGGCTGTGAGCTTGTCATTTATGGCCTTTAGTTTGTAAAGACACATTCCCTCTATACCTGCTTTTTGAGAGTTTTTATGTTAAATGTAGGTTGAATTTTGTCAGGGCTTTTTTTGCATCTGTTGAGATTTTATGATTTTTGTTCTTTATTTTGTTAATGCGGCATATCACATGAACTGCTGTGGATAACAAAGCACCCTTGCATCAATGGAATAAATTCCACTTAATCATGGTGTATGATTGTTTAATGTATTGCTGAATTTGGTTTGCTAATATTTTAATGAGAATTTTTGTATCTCTATTCCTCAGAGATATTGGCCTGTAGTTTTCTTTTCTTGTGGCATGTTGTCTGGTTTTGATGTCAGAGTAATGTTGGCCTCATAAATGAGTTTGAAAGAGTTTCCTTCAATTTTTTTGAAAGAGTTTGAGAACTTTGGTATTAATTCTTTGAATGTCTGACAGACTTCACCAATGAATCTTCTGCTTCATCTTTTGTGTTGAGAGGGTTTTGATTACTCATTCAATCCCCTTTCTAGTTATCAGTCCATTCAGATTTCCTGAATCAGTCACGGTAATCATTATGATTCAGTCTTGGTAAATTTTACTCTCTAAGAATTTTGTTTCTTCAAGCTGGTCTAATTTGTTAGTGTATAACTGATGAAAGTATTCTTATATGGTTCTCTGTATTTCTGTTTTATCCACTGTAACATCTCATTTATTTCTGATTTTATCTTGAGTCTTCTCTCTTTTTTATTTTGAGTCTAGCTAAAGGTCTGTCAATTTTGTTTATTCCATCAAAGAACCAACTCTTAGTTTCACCCGTCTTTCCTTATTTTTTTAGTTTCTGTTGTGTTTACTTATGCTCTAATATTTGCTATTTCCTTCTTTCTTCTAACTTTGGGGTTTTTTTGTGTGTCCCTTTTGTTCTAGGTCTTTCAGATGTAATTTTAGATCATTAGACACTTGTTTCTTCAAGTAGGCATTTATTGCTATAATCTTCACTCTTAGAACTGCTTTAGCTGCATCCCATTAATTTTAGATATGTTACATTTCATTTCTTTGCTTTGCTTTCTTTCTTTCTTTCTTTTTTTTTTTTTTTTTTGTCTCAAGTGTTTTTTATTTCTTCTTCAACCCATGGATTATTCAGTAGCATGTTATTTAAACTCCATATATTTGTCAATTTTCCAGTTTTCCTCATGTATTTAACTTCTAGTTTCATACCATGTGGTTGGACAAGATGCTTTAATTAACTTCAATTCTTTTTTGTCTATTAAGACTTGTTAAATAGTCTAACATATAATCTCTTTTGGAAACTGTTCCATGTGCACTTGAAAAGAATGTGTATTCTGTTGCTTTTGGATGGCATATTCTGTGCATATCTGTTAAATCCATCTGAGCTAATGTGTCATTTAAGACCAAGTTTTCCTTATTGAATTCCTGTCTGGATGATCTATCCATTGATGTAACTGAGCCATTAAAATTCCCTTGTCTTCTTGTACTGCTGTCTAGTTCTCCCTCTAGGACTGTTAATATTTGCTTTATAAATGTAGGCACTCCTATTTTGGATGCATAAATATTTATAAATATTATAGCTTCTTGTTGGATTGACTCCTTTACTATTCTGTAACACCTTTCTTTGTCTCCTTTTACAGCTTATTTTGCATTTTTTAAAAGATTTTATTTATTTGACAAAGAGAGAAAGACAGAGAACACAAATAGGCAGAATGGTGGACAGAGGGAAAGTGAGAACCAGGCTTGCTGCTGAGCAGAGAGCCTCATACAGGGCTAGATCCCAAGACCCATGAATCATGACCTGAGACAAAGGAAGATGCTTGATGGACTGAGCCACCCAGGAGCCCCTACAGTTTGTTTGAAAGTCAACCTGTCTGATAAAAGAACAGCTACTCTAATTTTCTTTTTCATTCTTTTCTTTTTAAATAAAGTATCTTTTTTCATGCCTTCACTTTCAGTTTGTGTACATCCTTATATCTAAAGTCAGGCTCTTCTAGGCAGTTTATGCACTTTAAAAAAAAATTAAAGATTTTGTTTATTTATTTGACATAGATCACAAGTAGTCAGAGAGGCAGGCAGAGAGAGAGGAGGAAGCAGGCTCCCCGCTGAGCAGAGAGCCAGATGTGGGGCTTGATCCCAGGACCCTGAGATCATGACCTGAGCCTAAGGCAGAGGCTTAACCCACTGAGCCACCCAGGTGCCACCACTTTTTTTTTTTTTTTTTAATCCACTCAGTCACTCTATGTTGTTTGAATAGGCAATTTAGTCTATTTCCATTTAAAGTAATTATTGAAAGAAATGGGCTTATTGCAATATTATTAATTGTTTTCTGGCTATTTTTCTTATTTTTCTTTGGTCCTTTCTTTTCTTTCTCTCTTCCTTTGTAGTTTCATGATTTTCTTTAGTGTTATGCTTATATAAATGTCTCTCTATCTTTTTTTGTATGTATGCACTAAATGATTTTGTTTCATGGTTATCATGAGATTTACATGTGACAACTTATACCTGTAATGGTCTATATTAAGTTGACAACAACTTTAAGTTTGATCTCATTGTAAACTCAATGTAATTATTCCTCTTCACCAACAATATTTTATATTTCTGAGGTCACATTTTACGTCTTTTATCTTGTGCATCCCTTAACTAATTGTGATAATTATAGTTATCTTTACTACTTTTGTCTTTTAGTCTTCATATTATCTTTATAAATAATTAATCCACTACCTTTATTATATATTTGACTTTCTATTGATATATATTCTTTCATCTGTGTTCTTGTTACTAATTAGAACACTTGTTTTTTATCTTAAAAGTCTCAATACATTTTGTAAGGCTGGCATAGTAGTGATAAACTCTTCTAGCTTCTGCTTGTTGAAAAACTCTATTGCACTTTCACTTCTGAACAATAACTTTACTGGGTAGCATAGTCTTGGTTGGAAGATTTTTCTTTCAGCATTTTAGATATATTGTGACATTCCCTTCTGACCTAAAAAGCTTTTGCTGAAAAATCTGCAATCTTATGGAAGTTTCCTTGTATGTAACAAGCAGTCTTCCTCTTATTTGTTTGTTTGTTTATTTATATATTTATGTATTTATTTATTCATTTTATTATATTTTATTTCTTTTTTAGTGTTCCAGAATTCATTGTTTATGGGCCACATCCAGTGCTTCCTGCAATATGTGCCCTCCATAATTCCCATCACCAGGATCACCCAACCCCCCATGCCTCTCCCCTCCAAACCCCTCTTGTTACTTTTAATATTTTCTCCTTGTCTTTAACTTTTGGCATTTAAATTATAATGTGTTTTTTTTGTTGGTTTCTTTGGGATCTTCTTTATTTGGAATACTCTGGGATTCCTGGATTTGGAAATACTCTGTTTTTTATAAGCTACGTAGTCTCTGGCATTTTGTTATACCAAAGTGAATAGCTTAAGATATCCCATCACTTTTTTTTTTTAAAGATTTTATTTATTTGACACACAGAAAGAGAGAGAGTGCAAGAACACACAAGCAAGGGGAGCAGCAGGCAGATGGGAGAGGGATAAGTAGAATCCCCACCGAGCAGGGAGCCCCTTGTAGGGCTCAATTTCAGGACTCCAGGATCATGACCTGAGCTGAAGGCAGATGCATAACTGAGAGAGCCACCCAAGAGCCCCCACCCATTACATTAAAAAATATATATATATTAAATCAGAAAAGTAAAAAATAATTAATTCCCTTGCTGATCTATACTGATTCAATATGGAGGAATTGACTTTTTAACTCTTCTGATCTATAGAGTTGGGAGAATGACTAGAACCTGTTTTTAATTTTTTTGTTAATATACCACCTGCTTTTAAAAGATTGATAATGAATACATTGTCTCCAAGAAAAAAAGTATTATAAAACTTCCATGACATTAACCACTTCCTGTCAGTGGAAACACTTAAATATTAGAGGATTATCCGAAGTCAGCATCTAAAAAATATTATTAGGACTCACTGCCTATTATAGATAATGGATTACAACATATTCTGAAATTGCAAGATGTATGAAAAAGAAAAGTGAAGGAACTCAAAGAAACGAAATCACAAATGAGAGAGGAGAAACATCAACCAAAATCACAGAAATATGAACAATTATAAGAGAATATTATGAAAAACTATATGTCAACATATTGGAACAACCTGGTAGAAATGGACAAATTCCTAGAAACATATAAACTACCCAAACTAAAACACAAAGATACAGAAACTTGAACAGACTGATAACCAACAGAGAAATTGAATCAGTAATCAAAAGACTCCCAGCAAATCAAAGTCCAGGGCCAGATGGTATCACAGACACTCTACCAAACATTTAAACTAGAGCTAATACCTATTCTTCTCAAACTATTACAAAAAAAAAAAAAAAAAAAAAAAGAGAGAGAGAGAGAGAGAGAGAAATAAGGAAACTTCCAAATTCATCCTCTGAGTCCAGAATTACCCTGATACCAAAACCAGATAATTTTAGTCCAGGTCCACTAAAAAAGAGAACTATATGTTAATATCCCTGATGAACACGGAAGCAAAAGTTCTTGATAAAATATTAGTAAACAATATCCAACAATACATTTAAAAATAAATCATTCACCATGATCAAGTGGGATTTATTCCTGGGTTACAAAGATGGTTCAATACTACCAAATCAACCATGTGATACATCACATTAATAAAAGAAAGGATAAAAACCATGTGGTCATTTCAACAGATGCAGAAAAAGCATCTGACAAAACATAACATCCATTTATTAAAAATCCTTAACAAAATAGGCTTAGAAGAAACATGCCTCAATATCATAAAGGTCATATATGAAAACCCACAGGTAATATCACCCTCAATGGGGAAAAACTGGGAACTTTACAAGTCAGGAATAAGACAGTGATGCCCGCTCTTATCACTGTTATTTCTCATCGCTGGAAGTCCTAGGTACAACAATCAGACAACAAAAAGAAATAAAATGCAAGGAAGAAGTCAAATTTTCACTTTTTACAGAGGACATGTTACTCACTGATAAGATTATAACCAATAACAGATATAACTGATAAACAAATTCAATAAACTCTCAAGATACAAAATCAATGTACAGAAATCTATTGTATTTCTGCACACCAATAATGAAGAAGTAGAAAGAGAAATTAAGGAATTTACAAATGCACCCAACCCAGTAAGATACAACACGATATCATGTTGTATCTTGTTGTATCAAGATAAGATACAACAAGACTATCTAACTGAAAAAAAGTATCTTCAAAAACAGTGCTGGGAAAACTGCTAGCTACATGCAAAACAATGAAACCAGACCATTTTTTTACACCAAACACAAAAATAAATTCAAAATGGATTAAAGACTTAAATAAGACCTGAAACCATAAAAATGCTATTGGAGAACACAGACAGTAACCTCTTTGACATGGCCAAAGCAACTTTCTTCTGGATATGTCTCCTGAACAAGGGATACAAAGCAAAAATAAACTACTGGGACATCATCAAAATAAAAAGCTTCTGCACAGTGAAGGAAACAATCAATAAAACTAAAAGACAACCTATGGAGTGGGGGAAGATATTTGCAAATGACATATCCAAAATATATGAACTTCTAAATCTGAATACCCCCCCAAAAGAGTAATCCAATTAAAAAATGGGCAGAAGACTTGAATAGACACTTTTCCAAAGAAGACATAAAGACAGCCAACAGCAACATGAACAGAAGTTCAACATACTCATCATCAGGGAAATACAAATCAACCGTAATGACATATAAGCTCACAGCAGTCAGAATGGCTAAAATCAACAATGCAAGAAACAACAGATGTTGGTTAGCATGTGGAGAAAAAGGAACCCTCTTGCACTGTTGGTGGGAAATCAAACTGATACATTCACTCTGGAAAAGAGTATGGAGGTTCCTCAGAAAGTTAAAAATAGAATTACCCTACAATCCAACAATTGCACTACTAGATATTTACCCAAAGAACACAGCATTACTCATTCAAAGGGATACACACACCCCACTATTTATAGCAGCATTATCTCCAATAGCCGAACTATGGAAACAGCCCAATATCCATTGAATGAAAAGTGGATAAAGAGGTTGCAAGGGTGTTTGTATATATACATACACACACACACATGCAGACACAATGGGAGATAGATAGATCAATAGATAGATCGATCTATCTATTGATCTATCTATCTCCCATTGTGTCTGCATGTGTGTGTGTGTATATTCATATATATATATAGACATATATATATGAATAATATCTGCTGAGACAACCAATTCATGATGGATAACCTGTACCAGTATTCTTGTTCTTCCAGAACAGAGGAAAATTATCTCTAGAATCATGATGGAAAGAGCCTTAGTATGTCTTATTGATCAAACTATGAGTATTATCATTAGATTCACATATTCCCCTCTCAGAATATAATACTTATTTACTTAAATACCCTCTGGATTTTAAATATGATGAAAATATAATGTAAAAATAGATAATTCAGGGCACCTTGTTTGTCCAGTCTTTAAGCATCTGCCTTCAGCTCAGGTCATGACCCTGGGGTCTATGCTCAGTCAGAAGGCTGTTTCTTCCTCTCCCATTCCCTCTGTTTGTGTTCCCTCTCTTGCTGTCTCTTTATCTGTCAAATAAATAAATAAAATCTTAAAAAAATAAAAATAAATAAAAATAGATAATTCAGATATCAGCCCTATGTCTGGTTCTTCAAACTCTTCATATTAGAATTGGGATCTTTTCTCTTGACATAATCTGGTACGTATGCTTTGCTCCTGGTTTTCTCAGTTGATGATAAAACTCTGGAAGTAATCATTTTATGGTGCTCAAATGCAAGATCTCCAGAGCTTTATATCCTGCTTGCAACTGATCTCTGACTATGTGAAACAAAAGCAATCATTTAGGAAAAAAATAAGACCTCGTACTTGTTGAAACTCAAATAATTATAAATGTGATAAATGACAACTAGAACAACCAGAGTAGGGGTGGATAGATCATGGAAAAAAAAAAAAAAAGCTGAATCTGTGTTCACTGTTCAAATTGACTAAACAGAGAATCTAAAAATTGACACCTGAGCTTGACAGAATAGATTCTAGACTCATTCAGAATCTTTCCCAGATTATGCAGGCCATTCAAGTTAATTTCCAATTCCAATAAGACAATTTTTAAATATTGTAATGTTATTTTTGTGGTTTCTAATGGCTCTATATTAATAATTTTCATGCTTATATTTATAAATTAAATAGAAAAAGGTATAACTCAATTAATTAATGACCTATCTGCATTAAAATATATCTTAGTGATTAACTTACACTCTTACAGGTTTATTGCTGAGTAGCCACTTTTAACATCAATAATATTGGCATTCTGACTTTTTCCCCCAATCCCAGTCCATAAATATCTTTTTTTTTGAAAGAACATGTTTTGGTTTCTCTTCTATATTTGTAAGTTAAAAGCATTTCTCCTAAATATTGAATAGAGATAAAGGAACTTACCCTCAATATAAAACACTTAACAGGTTTACCTCCAAGATAGGGTCTGGTTTGGTTCCAGACCACAGCAATAAAGAAAAAATTGCAAAGAAGTTAAATGGATTTTTTATTTCCCAGTGCATATAAAAGTCATGTTTACACTAAACTGTGGTCTAATTGGTGTCCAATAGCATTTTGTTTAAATAAGCAGTGTATGAACTTATTTTAAAAACACTTTATTTTTAAAAAATACTAATCATCATCTGACCTGTCAACAAGTCATCCTCATTTTGCTGGTGGAGGGTCTTGCTTTGATGCTGATAGCTGCTGACTGGTCAGAGGGTGGTTGCTGAAGACTGGGATGGCAGTGACAATTTCTTAAAATAAGACAACAATAAAGTCTGTAGCATCCATTGACTTCTTTTATGAACAATTTCTCTGTAGCATGTGATGCTGTCTGTCAGCATTTTACCCAGAGTAGAACTCTCAAAACTGGAGTCAGTCTTCTTAAACCCTGCTGCTGCTTTATCAACTAAGTTTATGTAATACTTTAAATTCTTTGTTGTCATTCCAACAATCTTCAAAGCATCTTCACCAGAAGTAGATTCTATCTTAAGAAAATACTTACTTTTCTCATCCATAAGAAGCAACTTCTTATCCTGTAAATTTTTATCATGAGATTGAAGCAAGTCAGTCACATCTTAAGGCTCCACTTCTAATTCTAGTTCTCCTGCTATTTCCACTACTTCTGGGGTTACTTCCTCCACTGGAGTCTCAAACCTTCAATTTGTGAAAAATGTGGTATCTGAGAAGCACAATAAAGTTCCATAACATGAGTTATACCTATAATCTTAAATTCAAAGTTCTAAGTATTTTTCTTTTCCTTGTTCTTCTGTCCAATCTGGCATTATAAGATCAGATAGATGTGTCTGGTCTTTGGAAAATCAGCATTTTCTAAAGTTATATTACCTGAGATGAACACATGGCTGAATTCTTATCTCTCCTCACTTCACTGCACAATCAAGCACTGAGATTCTCTCATCTTCATCTTATCAAGTTTATCCCCCACTCTGCATCTCCTGCCAGCACATGTGTTTATAGTCAGAGTACCTCTCAAACTGTCAGCTCTCTCTCCCAGGTATTTCTGTGTGCTATCCATGGTAGTATAGTAAATTATGGTCACTCTCTCCTCTCCTCAGAGGAACACCAGCACTCAGTAGTGCTTCCTCAGAGTGATGTATTGCCACTTTTGCACAGTTATGTCCCACTCAGCTACATCTCCTCTGTTGATTTTATACCACTGTGAAGTACAGAATGCCTAGGAGGCTGCCATTGCCCAGAATTAAAGAAAGAAATAGGGTACACATCTCCTCTGCCTCTGAATCCCCAAATTTCCTCCAGAATTATCTACTATTCCTGTGGATTTTAATCCCAGGAATGGGGTAGGACTTGCATACATCTTTCATAGTAGTCTTTATGAGGATCTTTTCTGCATTTCCTTCTAATTCTTTCTGGTCTCAAAGTTCAGAAATTCTTTATATAGTTGTGTATATGTGTCTGTGGACTTTTTAAATTTTGTTTTTCTTTCATGTGCATCTGTAAGTGTGTGGATATATTCGTGGATTTTTCCCTCTGTCTTTCATATATCTGTGTGTGTGTGTATGTGTGTGTGTGTGTGTGTGTGTGTGTGTGTGGTGGTGGTGGCTGTGGTATATGGTTGTGACAGAGAATGGGAAGTAAAATTGCCAGATTCTGGTTCTTCCCAAATATTAATTTATAACCTATATTTTACCTGGATCACAGGCAGACTTATTTATTTATTTAAAAGTAAAACAAAAGGTACCATTTTCACCATTTCTAGTTGACAGACACTGCTATATTTTAATGGGTGACTCATATCTCTTCTAGGCTGGCAATGCTTTGAAGAAACTATAATCCCTTTAAATACACCCCTAGCCATATCTTTATTGTATCCACCAATACATACAGAGCAAGGTAAATGCTTTCTGTTATCATGGTACCTAGGGTGTAAAGCATCACCAAGGCATATTTTTTCACCTAACTTCAGTGCATCTGAATTCAGTTTCCTAATACATTTGCAGTAATTAGTCTATATGTGTGTTTGTGCATTGTATGTAGGGCTATTTTAGTGTGGCCGTAGCACATGCACATTCACATGCCCCACTATGGACTGGAGCAGTAGCACCTAAATCTTTTGTGTTAATGATATTCTTTGAAATTCTAACATCATTGTAGGAATTTAGTATTATTAAAGAAAGTAATGCACAAAAGCCCCAAATTATTATAACTTAAATCAATGACTAAATATAGCAATGTTTTCCATCTTTTATAAATATTTCTACAGATATTGTACTCTTTATTCAGTCACTTCAGTACCTAGTCACTACTTGAATTAAATGGTTTACTGCCTTAATGACACCCTCCAATATGTGCTTGTAAGATAATGCTTTTGCATCTATATGAAAGAGACTTGTTAATTGTTTGGAATCAGTTTGACGTGATTATGTACCAATAGAATCATACCTGAAACATTAAAAAAAATCACTACAAATATATTTCTTGGCTTCCTCACTGTAGTTTCTCATTTGTCAGATGTAACTGTAATAATAGTTAAAATCTGTTGGTTACCTGGGAAAAAGTTTTGAAACATGACTTACACCAATAAAAGTATAGATACAATCTAAAAATACAGGATAATTCCGTGAACTAAAAGTATAGCTATTTTTTTAAAGATTATTTATTTATTTATTTATTTATTTGACAGACAGAGATCACAAGTAGGCAGAGAGGCAGGCAGAGAGAGAGGAGGAAGCAGCCTCTCCGCCTAGCAGAGACCCCAATGCGGGGCTCAATCCCAGGACCCCAGGATCACAACCCGAGCCAAAGGCAGAGGATTCAACCCACTGAGTCACCCAGGCACCCCCTAAATGTATAGCCTTAAACATAATATTATAAAAGTGTACTACTAAGCATTTTTTCTCATTTGGGAAGAGGACTAATATAAGATGATTTATAAAATATATTTTTGGGATCTCCTGGATGGCTCAGTCAGTTAAGTGGCTGTCTTTGGCTCAGATCAATCTCAGATCAATCTCAGGATCCTGGGATAGCTCTCTCTGTCAAAGAAAATAAATATATCTTAAATAAATAAATAAACAATAAATAAAATAATAAATAAATAAATAAAATCTTTAAAAATATATAATTTTATTGTTAAATCTTAGGACACACAAATGCTCACTTGATATTGAAATGCTTTAGTAAAAAAGGAGGAATAAATACAATTTTTAACCTCTATAAGCACGAATAACAATACAAAAGTCAAAGTAACTGCACCAAAAGAATTTTAGCAAAAGTTAAATGGGCTATTTGAAAGTCTGTAAGTTACCATTTCCCTGCATTGCATTACACAGAAAAATTGTAATACTACATGTATCCTGCATTTCATTACACAGAAAAATTATAATAGTGTTCTGCTCTCCATTTCAAAGCCATACTTTAATTAGAAAGCACTGTCTCTTCTAACAGTGTGTATAAGTGACCCATGAAAATTTAATATATGTGTCTTGGCAGTAAGACAGACACAACCGTAGGAATCCTACAAAGGCTATCAAAAATTAAGAAAAACCAAAACAAATAGGCTTTTAAGATTCATCATCCATGTCATTCTCATCAATAATCGAGATATGTCCAGCAAGTCAGTCTAGATCCAAACCCTATACTGATAATAATTACAGTAATCAAAATTTTAAAATGTTATTTAGATCTGTGGGTACTATTATGTCTTGTCTGTTTCTTGTTTCAAATAAAGAAGGTAGAACCCTGATTATAATCAGTAAATATCCATTCACAGTCTGTTAATATGAGATAATTTAGTCTTGATTTATTAACAGACAGAACTATACTAGGGTCCTATTGCTTACAATCAAATGCTTTACTTAGCTTGCCAGGCATCTGACTTTTTACAACCTCAGTTGGTAATATCTGAGAATAGATAACAAGCAAATGCTAACAGCAGATTTGAGCAACATAAAAAAGATCTTAAGTAAGATCTTGGGGTAACCTTCTTCTACCCAATTAAGCCTCCATGTTGCATCACCTGGTGATTCACAGACCTGTACCCCTGGGGATAAAAATATATGTTTATAAAAAATAAAAAGTTAAAAAAAAAAAAAAGATCTTGGGGTAACCTAAGTTGCAAATTTGAAAAAAAATGAAAGAAAATATAAAAATGAATATAGGACAAAACTGTTACAAAGTAGTACAAAATCTAACAGTTTAAGAGAGGTTTCTTGTTCTGTTTTGTTTTCATGGTCACTAGTTCGTTCATTCTTTTTTTTTTTTTTTCTTTTTTTTGACAGAGAGAGAAGGCACAAGCAGGCAAAGGGCAGACAGAGGGAGAGGGAAAAAGAGAGAGAAGGAGAGAGGAGGGACAGTTGAGCAGGAAATCTGATGCAGGGCTGTAGCACAGAATCCTGGGATCATGACCTGGGCCAAAAGCAAATGCTTAACCAACTGAGCCACCCAGGTGCCCCTCTTGGTCACTATTTCTAAGAATTTTGCATATAATTTCTTTCTCATAATAAATTTTGGCATATATTATAGTATTATCCACATTTACTAGGTCATTATGATAGTGTCAGTGTCAGGACTTCAACTCAAGTAGCTTTATGTCAAAGATGTTGCTCTGAATTACAATATTAAATTACTTCTTGGTGTCATGTTTCTGGATTATATGTGAAATATCCAAATAGCTAAGTAGTCCTATATATGTTAAGTACAGTAAATGCAAATTTCTGTTCTTTTTAATAAGTTCTGTGAAAAAGAAATATATAAATGTTAATTATTTTTTTAAAGATTTTATTTATTTATTTGACAGAGAGAAATCACAAGTAGATGGAGAAGCAGGCAGAGAGAGAGAGAAGGAAGCAGGCTCCCTGCTGAGCAGAGAGCCCGAAGTGGGACTCGATCCCAGGACCCCGAGATCATGACCTGAGCTGAAGGCAGCGGCTTAACCCACTGAGCCACCCAGGCACCCTATAAATGTTAATTATTAAGCCAGCATTTATTAAATAGCATTGGAAACTGAAGCACTTTCAAAACTAGATTTTCCAGGTCATATGCTTTAAATGTTAAATTTTAAAACAAGATTTCCTAAAAGGATATCCTTAAGGATATTTTATTAGATTAAAATTTGCCAAAACTGATAACTTACTCCAATGTAAATAAACATAATTCACCCTGTTGATGCCATTATTACTTGATACATATATTATGCATGATCTGTAATTTTAACACAATCTTAAGAGCAATAATGTATTGAGAATATTTTATGTATATGACTATAATAAATTCTAAGCACACTAAAAATGTTCTGATTTGTATGAATGATGAAAAATTGTCAGCAGGAATGTTTCATGGATAAAAATATTTATGATTTATTGTTAAAGTTGCGTAATTACATAAGCATATGAAAAGGTAGGTAGTTACTTACTTATAAGAAGTAAGTTCTTAGGACCATGACACACATAATATTTTATGTATGTAAAATATAATATTTTAATTTATACTATTATATCATTATAATATCAAAAAATCAAAGCATTATGAAAGAAAAAAAAACTTTTTTGTGTCTCTTTGAAGTATATCTCCATTTCATAATCATTTAATATGGAAGAAGAAAAATGTATTACTAAATTCAGAAACATTATTCTGTAAAAGGAAATATACAGTTCCAAGGCTCCTTCTCAGTAATCTCATCCATAATAACACACTTCTTTACTCACTTCATTGATTCTAACTTCACTCGTCTCCAGTTTCATCTAGCCCCACATTCAGCAGGAAACCTCTGACCAGCAAGATCATGTCCTTTAGGAACTTTGGTCAAAAAAGAACAGGAGACGAAAAGGGTAAGTAGTCTCTGATTTTATGTTCAGTCATAAACCACCCCCACTCTTTTTGAACCCACTTGATATTTCTTTAGCAATAGCAATAATAATAGCAATAACAAGAAAATCTAGATCCTTACTCTATCTCTATTTCCCTTTTCTTCTTTTCGTCCTTGCCTTTCTGAAAAGCCATCTTGCAGGGAACTTTTGCTCCAAACCTTGAAACTCTAAAGAAACTCTTGGATAGCATTTGTTTAAGCAAAACAGAAGCCTAGATCAATTAATAGCCAGAAGCAACTGGGTATCATTCCATACAAGAAAAGATTTCAAGTATCATGAAATGGCAATGTGACATGTAATTTATATAAAATATAAATGCTTAGACTTTAGGCTAATATTTTGTGGTGGGACAAAATATGCCATGAATACACACATACACACAAATACATGTATTCATACCCTGCATATATCTTCTGAGTGAATAGTCTAATGCAACTTAGAATGTGCTATATGCAATCCCTAAATGCCTGTTTTTGTCTTGAGAACTTAATTATTGACATCCAACCATAGAAGATTTGATTCAAAATACTAAAATTTTTTACCTCTGCCAAAGCTGCAACTTTAATGTCTTTGAGAACTACGGCTCTCTATGCATCACAATATATGTGATTTTACTGGCAGCAATGTGAACTTAGTTAAATAGTAGGAAACATAAAGACTCAGAAATATGGATAGTGAGTCACAGTATTTTTTTTAAAGAATTTATTTATTTATTTGACAGACAGAGATCACAAGGAGGCAGAGAGGCAGGCAGAGAGAGGAGGAAGCAGGCTCCCTGCTAAGCAGAGAGCCCGACGTGGGGCTCGATCCCAGGACCCCGAGATCATGACCTGAGCTGAAGGCAGAGGCTTAACCCACTGAGCCACCCAGGCACCCCGAGTCACAGTATTTTTGTTTTAAAAATGAGAATGTGTCAAGAAGTGTTTCCCTATTCTATCATCAAATTTTGAATGTGCTGATATTGCACTCTTGCAACCAAAGGTACTGTAGCATCTTGTTAGAAATTATAAAACACTTCAATAATACAATTATCAGAGTTTTTCTAAAATTCTCAATAATTAGAAGTAAATATTCCAGATAAAGTTTAAAATTCATTTTAACAAATTTTAGTTAACTAGTTATGACTTTTAGTTAACTAGTTAACTAGGTAACAAATTTTAATTAATGAGTTACAAATTTTAACCTTTACCTGGAACATTTACTTCTAATTGTTGAGAATATTAGAAAAACTCTGATAAATTTCTCTTAATTCATTGGATTAGAAAATTAACAAAGCACTAAAAAGTAATTCAAGGGAAAACATATAAAATGAGTGTATAATAAGCCACTTCTTTTTGTGTGCATGCTTAACATTATGCACAAGATAAGGACCATGTTTTGTTTTTACTCCAGAGAGTTTCATTGTGACTTTGAATTAATCATTACATGTAGTGAAAAATTTTTTTCACTATAAACATATAGCTAATTCTTAGGAGAATTCCCATGGACCCAAATTATCTTAAGCTACCTAAAAGGGAACAAGTTCAGTTATATAAACTATTGGAGAGGTTTAAGGTTTTACACAGGGAAAATATATCCAGAATAATCTCCTTATCACATGTGATTAGCTGTGAAGTTTTACTATTTTAATTTTGAAAATATTTATTATAATACTTCTCTTTAAACTGTAACGACTCCCTGGGAGATCCCCTCTGGTTTTCTGTGAACAGCATAGTTTATTAGAGATCAACTCATATCTTGCTCATTCAAACATAAAGATAATTCTGGAATGAAGTCAAGGATAGGTGTTACAGAAAGCAGACCTAAGTTTTAAGAAGGAAAACAACAATGTCTAACTGACTAGAAAATTATAAAAGCAATAAGACATGTTTTGCCCAATACCCAGTTTTGTCCAAAATTTGCTCTGCTTCAAATCAAGTTTGAAAGTCTTGTGTGAAGAATAAAGAACTCTAGAAAAGTGTGGGAAGACATAAATTTATGAGTTTGGTCAAAAAACCTTTAACACTGGTTTAGTAAAGAAAAGTGTAAGAAGACAAATGGTCAAAATGCTTATAATATTTTATATTGTAGAAGAACACAGGCTTCCGTATTAATAATAGCATAATAAGATCAAGGAGAACAATCTGAAGAAAGATTAAAAGTACATTAAAGTCAAATGTACTTTAAAGAAGTTTGTAAAATTTATAGCAAATTACATCAAATGTGGGCAGATATGAAATTTGTATTACATAAAGAAATTGAAACAAAATTTGAGTAATAGGGCAATAATCTTTCAACTACTATAATCTGCGCCAAACCTAAACCTCCAGGGAGGTTCCCCCACCAGGGAAGTTAACTAAGCTCTTGAACTCCATTTCTCAGAGAACGCTGAGTACAGTTGACCCTTAATAATGCATGAATTAGGGGCACTGACCCCTGAACAGCCGATAACATATATATAAATTTTGGCTTGCCCCAGATTTAACTACTAAAAGATGACTGTTAACTGGAAACCTTACTGATAATCAATTAACACATATTTTTGTATGTTATTTTATTATATACCATATTCTTACAATAATATAACCTAAATAAAATAAAATGTTATTAAGAAAATCATAAGAAAGATAAAATTTATTCACAGTATTGTACTGTATTTATTTAAACAAAAATCTGTATACAATTGGACCCAGGAAGTTGAAACCTATGTTGTTCAAGGATCAAGTGTAATAGGATTTGTAGCTTTGAGAACCGTGTTTGGATCAGAGTTATTTGGTATGAGTCCATGATCCGACTATACGAGGAGACATTAACTTGTGTTTAGTAATTTATAATGACTAAAAAGGAATGGGTTTCAAGTCCAAATTCTTGTGAACTCAACACTGGAATGTCAAGCACAGGCAATCAAAACCTTAAAGAAAACTAACTAATTAGCTAACTAATTAAATTAATTAACTAAATTAAACACTGCCTTAAAACAGCAGGTGATAGACTTATAAACTCAATAGCCTCATGTATTAGTTTTTTATTAGTGCCACACCAAATTAAATTATTACATATTTTATGGATTAAAACATCACAAATGTATTCTCTTGCCATTGTGGAGGTAAGAAGTACCTAACTTGTTTCACTGGGGCAAAATCTAAGTATCAGCAAGGCTGATTTCCTCTTAATACTCTGATGAGAGAAGCAGTTTGCCTTCTTCAGCTTAGAGCAGCCATCTGTATTACTTCACTGGTGACTCCTTCATCCATCTTCAAAGTTCATCAGTCCAATCTCTATGCCCATTATTATAGCCTCTGAACATAACTCTCCTATATCCCTCCTATAAGGACCCTTGTGATTACATCAGATTCACCATGGGTAATCTCTCATTTTCAAGATTCTTGACTTAATCACATTTGCAAAGTCCTTTTCATGCTATGTAACATTCACAGGCTCAAGAAGTTAAGATACAGACATATTTTGGGGCCAATTTGCAGCCTACAACACTCCAACGTATGAACAGGCACACACACACACACACACACACACACATACACACACACACACACACATCTATATCTATATCTATCTATCTACTTATATATATGTGAATTAATAAGTTCATATTTTTTAACAACTTGATGTAATTTGTTCAGGATTTAGTTATATATACTAACTATATAATACACTAACTACATAATGCCACTGCACTGAAACTTGCTCTTTCAGAAAAAATGAACACACATATTCAAAATTTCAACCATTTATAAAATGGTATTAATGATACAACTTAGAAAGAAATATATATATATATATATATATATATATATATATATATAGAGAGAGAGAGAGAGAGAGAGAGAGAAATCGATCTATATATATCTCTATATAGATATATATATTAGGGGAAAATTATATTGACCTAGTTGGTTCAATATAGTTTTTTTTTTTCTTTTAATTGCATAACTTTAGAAAGAAGGGGGAAATTTTCTGCTTGTGTCTTTAGTTTTCAGTGAATTCCAAGCTTAAGAGCTCAGGAATTACCAGGACAAAATCAGGCATTCAAGTGAAAATAGATTTATCTCTATTTGTTGTTTATGAATACCTAAAAGCTCTTAGAGAACAAACTAAAGAGAAATCCTTAGGGAAAATACTTCAGAGAATTCATTTGGATATGAACAGAATAGCTGATGAGATCAAATTTTGGTTTCCCTTAAGGACACTATCAATTCTCTCACTGCTACTGTGGTCTTTTCAGATATTTAGTAGCCATAAGTTGAGCTCAATTTATTATTGCCATGTTCTTTAGAAAAATGCCATGCTTGCTATTTAATGTTATAACATTAACAAGTTCCTCCTACCCTCAAGAGTAAGCATGCAATAAAATAAACACTGTAAGTTTTTGTGTGCTTACTTTGATACCTGTTATCCAATAACATAACAATGGTAAGAATAACAAAACAAGCTCCATGAAAGTACAGGGGCACAGACAAGAAATTATTTACCTACTTGGTGGTTGGTTGGGTCCTATTCTTATCTGGGATTGTTCACATGTCCTCCTGTCTGTGCATCTAAGCCAGCATTGGCTGGAAAAACTAAGGTAACTTGACTCCTATTAAATCACTTGCTACCCAGCAGACTAGTCTGGGTACGTTCTCAAGGTGACAGTAGAAACACAAGAGAGAAAGCACAGCATAGAAGTGATACATTTTTCCATGTGGATTTAGTAAAGCATTATCCTTATATTGATTCTAATGTCATAATTTCAAGTTTAAAAACGCCCTAATAATGCTTGCCAATATTATAATAAGTCAAGTGTTTATTAAGGATGGTATTAAACTGATAAATGACTTTTTGCTTCCTTGTTTGAAAACAAATTTATTAAAATATCATTTCATAAAAGTAATAATAAAATTTATTTTTTATTTTTCTGTTTGTTTTTTTTAAGATTTTATTTATTTATTTGACAGAGAGAAATCACAAGTAGATGGAGAGGCAGGCAGAGAGAGAGAGAGAGGGAAGCAGGCTCCCTGCCGAGCAGAGAGCCCGATGCGGGACTCGATCCCAGGACCCTGAGATCATGACCTGAGCCGAAGGCAGCGGCTTAACCACTGAGCCACCCAGCCGCCCTTTTTCTGGTTTTTTAAATGGTTGTTTTTTGCAGGTGTTTTTTTTTTTTTTTGGTATTTATTTATTTATTTAAATATTTTACTTATTTGACAGACAGAGATCACAAGTAGGCAGAGAGGCAGGCAGAGAGAGAGGGAAGGGAAGCAGGCTCCCCACCAAGCAGAGAGCCCGATGCAGGGCTGGATTCCAGGACCGTGGAATCATGACCTGAGCCGATGGCAGAGGCTTTAACCCACTGAGCCTCTCAGGCCCCCCGGTTTTTTATAATTAAATAAAACATTTTTTCAAGGCTTTCACAACTGCATACAATGGAAATTTCAGTTTTATTTTCTGTGATACTGCATTTGCTATGCATTTCTTTTTCTGAAAAACTACCCTCATTTTTTCATTTACCAAATGTATATTAAATGTTTTTCAAAACTGTGGGTATACAGAAAAGAATAGAATATAGTTACTGCTTTTGGTAAGTTTATGTTACTGGCTCCTTTCAATTTATGGGCCTATTTACTTTGTCTGTTTCTGTTTTTTTCTAGTTTTATAAGACTGCCCTGTGTGTTTACATATATAGGTGTGTGTGCATGTATATATGGATGTGTGTACGTGTATGCATATTTAAAATGTTTACTTCTCTTTCTGAAACTTATCCTGAATTCAAAATATGTTTTTGAATTTGGTTTAATTAGTTATTTTATTTCTGTCTAAAATTTTAAGTATCTCCTATTCTATGCACTGTTATGTAAGACAAATGGCAGAGAATTAATACTTAACTCATGAGTACATGTGTATGTGTTTATTGCATTTCTCACTCAAGTTCTATATAAGTTATAATCCCTTGTAAGAAAAAACATGTGAAAACAATTTTACTTTTTTGTGTATGGAAAACCCCAGCTTAAAATTAATATATTGTGTGAGTACATATTTCCTCAGGTAATACCTTTAACTAAAATTTGGAACCCGAATGGTCTAGTTTTGTAGCATCACTGCAGCCCAAGGCTCCTTCATTCCACTTGTTCTGCTTTATTTCATTACAAAATTATTTGTAAATAATAACAGTTTGGTAACACTGGGTATACTGTGCTCTTCAACACATAACCAATTTCCCCCCTTTGTCAAAGGGGTGAATAAAAATATGTCAATATTATTAAAAAGCCACTGGTATCTGAAAGAATTTATGCATCTTTTGGTGGACTTGATAGCAGTCACAAGCTTTATATAAATGACATTAAAGTTCTTTTATAGTCTCTTTTATGTTCTGTGACTATGTTGTTAAGATCTATAACTGCTGTTGGGAAACTGACCCTCTTGTCTATCAAATGCTGGGTGACAGGCAAATTGCTTTGTTCTTTATCAATGAAATAAACTGCCTTTTAATATCTTAAACTAAAACTGACAGTAGCTTTCA